>NC_136269.1:98272953-98357953 GCF_964187855.1 Myxine glutinosa
GGTCCGCTGCCATCCGGGCATAGTCGATGCCGAGGTGGACTGCGTGGGCGACGGCCCGGGAAAGGCAATCCGCCACCGGGTTTTCCCCGCGACGTGCCGGATGTCCGTCGTGTACTCGGACACGGCCGAGAGGTGACGCTGCTGCCGGGCCGACCACGGCTCGGTGACCTTGCCCATCGCGAAGATCAGCGGCTTGTGGTCGACAAAGGCCGTAAACGCACGGCCCTCGAGCAGATGGCGGAAGTGCCTGACCGCCAAGTGAAGCCCGAGCAACTCGCGGTCGAAGGTACTGTAACGGCGTTCGGGCGGGTGAAGCTGCCGGCTAAAGAACGCCAGCGGTTGCCAAGCTCCACGCACCCATTGCTCGTGCACCGCGCCCACCGCGCCCACCGCGTAGTCCGAGGCGTCGGTGGTGAGGGCGATCTGTGCATCGGGTGCCGGGTGCGCGAGCATGGTGGCGTTAGCCAAGGCGAGCTTCGCGCCCATGAACGCCGCGTCCATCTGCTCGGTCCAGGTAACGTCGCCTTTGCCCGGCTTACCTCGGAGAGCTTCGTGCAGGGGGCGCAGGAGCTGGGCGATACGGGGCAGGAACCGATGGTAAAAGTTCACCATGCCCAGGAACTCCTGCAGCCCCCTGATCGTGCGGGGGCGCGGAAACCCCTTCACCGCCTCCACCTTGGCCGGCAGGGGGACGGCTCCGTGCCTGGTGACGCGGTGCCCCAGAAAATCGATTTCGGCGACGCCGAACCGGCACTTTGCGGGGTTCACAATCAGGCCATGCTGGCCCAGGCGTTCGAAGAGCGTGCGGAGGTGGTGTAGGTGCTCTTCGCGGGACGCGCTGGCGACGAGGATATCGTCCAGGTAGACGTATACAAAATCCAAGTTGCGCAGGATGCTGTCCATCAGCCGCTGGAACGCCTGAGCCGCATTCTTCAGACCGAAGGGCATCCGCAGGAATTCGAAGAGTCCGAACGGCGTGATGACCGCCGTCTTCGGGACGTCCTCCGGCCTGACGGGGACCTGATGGTAGCCGCGTATGAGGTCCACCTTCGAGAAGAAGGAAATGCCCGCCAAACGGGCGGAAAAGTCCTGAATGTGGGGGACGGGGTAGTGGTCAGGGGTGGTGGCGTCATTGAGACGGCGATAGTCCCCGCACGGTCGCCATCCCCCGCCGGGCTTCGGCACGATGTGCAGCGGCGACGCCCAAGCACTCTCCGAGCGCCGAACGATGCCGAGTCGCTCCAGGGTAGCGAACGCCGCTTTTGCTACTGCCAGCTTCGTCGACTCGAGGCGGCGTGCCCGGGCGTAGACCGGTGGCCCGACGGTGGGGATGTGATGGGCCACCCCGTGCTTGACGGCCCCCGCCGAGAAGGTGGGCCGCGTGAGGGCCGGGAAGCCGGCGAGGAGGCGGGTGAATTCATCCGCCGCCGGAAGCGTACAGATCAACATGGCCGGAACCGAACCGTTCGGCAAGCCGCTTGGCAAGCCGCTCGGCGAGCCGCTCAGTGAGCTGCTCGACGAGCTGGGCAGCGCACAAGCGAGCGAGCTGAACGTCTCGGCCTGGACAAGACGTCTGTGCTTTACGTCGACCAGGAGCCCATTGGCGCACAGGAAGTCCGCGCCAAGCAATGCCATGGGCACGTCGGCGGTGACGAACGACCATCGGAAAACCTGTCCTCCGAACCGCAGAGAGAGGCAGCGTTTTCCGTACGTACGGATGGGCGTCCCGTTCGCGGCAAGCAGCGCGGGCCCCCCCCCCCCCCCCCCCGTGGCGTGCTTGTCCGACGTACCGGCAGGAAGGACACTCACCTGCGCTCCCGTGTCGCACAGGTAACGGCGCCCGGATAAGGTGTCCGTTATGAACAGCAGGCTGCTCGAACGGCCGGCGCTCATTGCCACTATCGAGCGCCGGCCCGGGCATTTCCCGACCTGTTGAAGGAGCATGGCGGATGACACTGTCGAGCCTCGTGGCCGAACTTGGCGTGGAACCAGCACCAGGTGGTGGAGCTGGAGGAGTGCGACTGGCTCCGCCAGGCCGGTGGAGTTGGCGGTTTTCGCCGCGGTGGCGGTTTTCGCCGCGGCGGTGGGCAGGGCGTGGCGGCGGCCACGAGGTGCGTATCAGCATGCTGCGTATGCTGTGTAAGCTGATGCTGTGGATCAGCATCATCAGCAGCATCAGCCTCGAGGTCCGTGACGGCCGCACCGACTCTCGCCCGCGTGTCCGAAGCCGCGAAGTACCTGTCCGCCTCGGCGGCCAATGCTCGGGGTTCCGTTAGCACGGTCCCGGCCAACGCGAGGCGTACCTGTGCTGGAAGTTGGCGACGGAAAAGCGCCCGGAATAGAGAACCAGGGGCTTCCTCGCCCAACAGTGACAGCATATGGTCCATTCGGACCGACGGGCGCGTGTCGCCGAGCTCAGGGAGATCCAGGAGGCGGTCGGCCTGTGCGTCCTCCGTGAGGCCGAACGTGGCTAGGAGCAGCCGCTTGAGTGCCTCGTACTTGTGGCCGTCCGGTGGGTGGCGAAGGACGGACACAACTCAAGCGGCCGTGCCGGGCCCGAGGGAGGCGACGACGTGGCAGTAGCGCGTGTCGTCGTTGGTGAGGCGCCGAAGCTGAAACTGGGCTTCGGCTTGGACGAACCAAACTTCGGCCTGGGCCTCCCAAAATTCGGGAAGTTTAACCGACATCGCGTTGTTGGGCATGGCAATGGCGTCGTGTTTGGAAGGATCGCTACGGCAGATCCAACGTCGAGGGTCACCAGTAAAGCGCGGTGTTACGCGCGCTGTTTGTAAACAAGGAGGAAGCGGACAACGCGGTAATTTGTAAGTCTTTATTCAAGAGCTCACTGTAACACTGAACTCTCAGGGCTGCGCGCCCCATGTATATCGTGAGGCCACGCCTCTCTCCCGGGCGTGGCCCACCCCCACTTGGTGTGCGGGGTGATGTCACCACGTCAGTGCTTTCGTGTCCGCCACATATGTATATATATGTATATATATATGTATGTATATATATGTATATATGTATGTATATATATATATATATATATGTATGTATATATATGTATATATGTATGTATATATATGTATATATGTATGTATATATATGTATATATGTATGTATATATATGTATATATGTATGTATATATATGTATATATATGTATATATGTATGTATATATGTATGTATATATATGTATAATGTATATATATATATATATATATATATATATATATATATATATATATATATATATATATATATATTGTTACGGACCGCGGATAAGATGTTCGTTTTGCCATGCGGAGGCCCCGCGGCCCTAACAGTTACCCCGACTAACCCGATTCCCGAACGTTGGCCGGATCGCGCCACAGATATTCAATATGGAAAAGACAAAAGCGACACGGATGTGAAGAAGAAGAAGAAGACGAAAAGGTTGGAAATACTACTAAATTTATTCCTACTATATACAGGCTCAAAAAAAACCAAGGAGAAGGAAAGATAATAAAATAATTTACAGAAGATAGACACAGTGCAACGCTAGCTAATACAAACTTAATTAACCCAAGGACAGAACAAACAAAACAAACTCACGTACACAAGAGGATGGAAAGGCAGGAGGTGGATGGCTGGAGGGAAAGGAAGGTCCACCGGTACTGCAGCACGATCGGAGAGTTTGGCAGCCGCCGTTCCTTCGCGGCCCTGCTCAAAACCGCCGTCCAGGCCCCAAGCGGCTGTTGTTGCTGCTGTGGCCGCCGCTGCTGCTGCTGTTGTCTGCTGCTGCTGGCGAACAAGGCGACGAATAGCAGGCTTTGTGCTTCCCTGGATGATGATCTCCTTAATGTTCTCTATGTTCTTTTGCTCACATGCCAGCCTCGGACTCTGCTCGGAAAAGCACCAGCTCAGGAACAAACATCGGTCCACTTGATCAGCCGTTGCTGTGTACAAAGCTTCCTTGGGTGATCTCAATGTACTCTCGCAGTTGGTTCTCTCTTTGGATGTTCTTTCTGGATCTTCTCTAGCAAGTACCTTGCGCGCGCGCTTTTATAACGCCTCCGGCGATCAAGCCGCCGGCCTTCAGGACACGCCCATCGGTGTGCTCACCTCGGCCCTGGTTGGTCACGCGACCCTCTGGCTCCGCCCTTGATGACGACGGGCGGGCACGTCTATCTTCCCCGACCCGAGCACATGTTCAATGGTGGTTTTGGAGGGGATGTAATTGGCAATCGAGGCTTGGCAATGATGAAAGGGGAAAGTGAAAGGAATCTACTCTATTTCGCTTGGTGCAATGGAGTGTCATCTTAATGGAAGACAAGGCCTTACCCTAATACACATAATAAAGATATAACTATTAACCAGGGGGAAATCTATGATTGGCTAACGTGTATGCTTTATGGAATTAACTACGGGACGCCCTTTGACCTTTACACATAACTGGAGTAAGGAGGGTCCAGACTAAAGCAATAAATCACAACAATTTACCATACAATACAACACAATAAAAAAAAACACAATCCTCATTTCCGCAACACTGCACCCTCCTCCTCTTAGGCACGGCCCGGGCCTATAACTTTTACCTTAGTGTGGCACGTAGGTGTAGTTCCCTCTACTTTTAACCTGACCCTGAGTGCGACAGTTTTAAAACATAAATAAATATGTCCCGCTGCTCCATTGCACCCTACCTAACAGACTCACGCCCACAGCTAACCGAATTGCGGAATGGTCTTCAAACTATACACTGACGGTGGGGAGCATTATTTACAATGACGTTACTTTATTTACAAAACTAACCCAGGACCTGTGATTGTTCTTTCTGGGGGGGGGGGGGGGGGAGACAGTCTGCTCTGCATCGACGCACCATGAAAGCACCCATAAACGCACCAATACACCCTCAAGCACCAATCGGCGCACAGTCATCACTGTTCAATAAAATAAAAACAACAACCCCTAACCCTGCAGGTGGTCTCTTGCTCTTCGGCTCCCTCTGCTGGCTATTACTCTCTTCCAGATGTTGTCATTTTCTTTGCTGGCGGCCTATTTGCAATAAAACTTACACCCATGGTGTCCATTTTTATTTTATTTATGGCCCACAGGGGGCCGACTAGTGTGGTTCACTTGTGGGGCATTGGTGCCCTGTGATCAAGGTCCGCCAGCAAGATTTCAGGCCTTCATGGCCGGTTCCAGCAGAGGGGCCATGCCCCAACCCATGGGGTCCATCAGTGGTGCTCAGCCACAGACATGTGGTCCATAATGTGGTGCATCGATGCAGACAGCTGGTTCTGGGAGTTCCGGGCGCACAATGGCGGACTCACGCACGCTCCCCTCGGCACCCAGTGGCGCTCAGGTCCTCATGTGGGAGACAAAAGGGGGAGAAGACAGATGAGCGAGGGGTAAGGTCACAAGGGTACACAACAATAAGGCAATGCAAGGTGAAGTGCGTACGGAGAGCGAAGTGAGAAAACTCGTCCCTACCATACGTCACCCCCCCTGTCACCTACTCTACCCTTGCCCTTACCCCATATTTTCAAAAAAATCTACACATTTACAAATTCGTCCCTACTGTCACGTCTTCCCCATACTTCCCCTACACCAAATTCGTCTCCACAATCCCTCTAACCAAAATTTTCCATCACCAATTCATCATCAATCCTCATAAGGAGGGAGAGATGGAACAACAAGCACAATGTCACACCCACGTCATGATGCGTGTCACAATCCAAAACATTTGCATCAAAAATAATAAAACAACCTGGCATGGTGTGGAGGTACGTCATCCCAGGTGAGTGGATGCAGATGGTGCGGGGAGACTTTAATCCTAACTATCCTCTAAATGACTTTAACACACTTTACACTACCCGGGGTCTTTCCCTGCCAATCCATTGGCCATCTTACACTATGGGTTCTAAAAACCAATTCCCATTGACCAAACTGTGGTGCTTCTCAATTTGGGGTCTCACTCCCCCGATTCATCTCCCGGTGCCCTTGCACAATTTCTGGGCTGAGACGTGTAGCTCTCCCAGCAGGTCTACCCACCTGCACACCTCCACCACTGCAGTTGCCACCCGAGCTTACCAAGCTCCTCACCCTAACCTATCTAATTGGGGAAGGCCCCTCCTGGCGCTGTCACCCCTTGGTGCCCTCTGGCACTGGGCTACCCGGGTCCGTCCTCCGGATCCTCGGGCCCCATCCACAACAACTACCGGCTCCCAGAGCCCACCTGCGGCCTCACCTGGCCGACATCCTCACAGTGGTGGAGTGCCCAAACCAACTACACACACTAACAGGCTACACACCCAGCCATTTCCACAACACTAATGCACCCATCCATGTACCATTCTCTCACCCGCACCACAGATGCCAATATCCAACCACAATTTACCTATACCCTCTACCTAACACTTACACTACCCGCCCCGGGTATTCGTGATGGGGGTCCATCCTTCCCCCATTCACACCTTCGCACCATCCACTCCACTCCATAGTTTCCACCATACTCACTCCACGACCATCCATTCCAATACTCCATGTATTCCACACTCCATGTATTTCACACAACCATTCTCCATACACCTGTTGTTGCACACCTGTGCAATCACACCTGGTGCCACCTGCACCCTCCTTCCTTCCTGGACCATTTGGTCAGCACAACACACATCACCATCACTCACTCAAACACTGCTCCATACACCTGTTCAGTTGCACACCTGTGCAATCACACCTGTTCCTCACACACTTTTCACAATACACTTCTAAATATACCTCCAACACTCACACGGCATCATCTAATCTACCTGTTGCCCGGCTAACTTAGTGCTCCCCGTCTTCCCTTTAAACTAAGCACATACCACGTCATTATCATCCACTCTAATCTACCTGCGTCCCCACTACAGGTATCATTGTCACTACCTAATCTTAACGTTACCTAAGGTCATCTTCTCTAGATCCCTATCATTATATCCTAACCCTCCCGGGCTAGTTTTCACTGCCATAAACCCCATAAGACTAGTGCTCCTTTGCCCCCGCTGTGAGGGATGGCAGAGTTGCCATCCCGTCACATCGGGTATCTTCCACTACCAATTTTGCACACCAAATTTCAGCCAATCAAAAATTTGCCAATCATCTGCCAATCACACTACCATTACCAATCATCACTCTGCCAATCCTTTGCCAATCATCAAATTTTGTTTTCCTAATTTCAGGGCCAAAACACTCCTCATCATCACAGTCTACTCACTAGTGCTTCTCGGTGCGCCAATTCACTTCTAAAGCTCGGCTTCGTACAGCCGAGCAATGAATGCGGGTTCTTTGGTGCCAGCGGTTGGATGCGTCCGGCACTCGGTGCAGGGAAGGACGCTTACCCGGGCCGAGATCCCACGCACCATCTCGGCACAGAGCCGTCCAATGGCCCAATCTCGACCTGCCGGAACGCCTCAACAAAAAGGGGTCGCCACGACGACCCTTCATATCGGGCTGCCCGCTCCGCCTAGTGGAGCACGGACGCGGCCGTTCAAAGCGCGGCCCGGCTGGGATCGCGTACGGCGGATCTTTCGAAACCGCCGTGGTTCGGATCCCCGCTGGTCCCCGCGGCACGCGAAGCTGCCCGGCGCGCACCGAGGGCCCGCTTCGGCTAAACGTCATTCTAACCGCTAACCCGGTTACCGTCGATGCTTCACCTGCATGCTCACACGCATACGCTACCCCTTTCACCCTCACCGAGCTCGGTGCTCCAACGCCGCCCGTACACCCCGCGTACTTCGCTATTGCACTCGTTCTTTCGCTCACAGACTTGGTCACACACCTGACCACCGCACACCTTTGCACACACTCGTCGTTCGCACACCTCACCAACACCTCTTTGTGCCCCCTCCTCGGTCACCTCCTCTGTGACAATCACAGGTGTGCTCTCACTCACACACCCAACCACGTGCCTCACTACTAACTCAGGTGTGCATTCCCACACACGCTCTACCATTCCAGGTGTGCATCCTTCCATTCCAGGTGTACATCCTCTCTCACCTGCCACAACCAACTCACGCTCCGTGTCACTCTTACTACTCTCACCTCCACACTCGGTCGCGCACTCACCCTTACTCTCGACAGCGTACTCTGTACTCATGCACCTGTCCGTTACACACCTTTCTCACGCACACTCTCCCATTATTACACCCTCCGTAACACTCACCACAGGTGTGCATCCTTCCTTACTTTTGACAGTGCACTCTTTCCTCATGCACCTGTCCGTTACACACCTTTCTCGCGCATCCTCTTGCGCACACTCTCTCGTTACTCTCTTCGTAACACTCACCACAGGTGTACACTCTCGTTACATCCTCTGTAACACTCCCCACTCCGCGCTTCCATGTGCCCCCTCGCACACGCGCTACGACCAACTCGCTCTCGACAGCACACTCACTCCTCGGCGCGCACTTTTTCCTCACACACCCCAGAGTCGGACATTCTCGCACACCTCCTCCTTCGCACACCATACCTGTCGCACACTTCACCAACGGCCTCTCACGAACACCCGGATCCAAATCAACCCCCAAGCCGACTGAAGCTCCCCTCACATCATCTACATTTCCACGTATATCGCCACTCACCTTCGCACCTCGTCTCCGCACCTCCTTCGCCACCTGCAAACTATTTATTTGGTTAGTGAGCACACCATTATGAGTTGAGCACCGACCTTGCGCATATTCCATTACTTCCTCCTGTATTTCTCTCTTAGTTTCTGTCCGTCTCTTCTTAATTTCACTCACCCTCTCTTCCACCTCCTTTAACTTTTGCTTCACCTCTTTTATTTCCCGGTGCGACTCCTCTATCTCGTCCTCTAAGGCTACCTTGACCGTTTCTATGTGCGTCCTCACCTCCCGGTCCTTCGTCTCCATTACTTCTGTCACCTCGTCCAACCTCGTTGTCAGTCCCTCACGTACCATCTGACATTGCCTCTGTGTCGCTATTAAGTCATTTTTAATGTTGTTTTGTGTCGCTTTTAACCCTCCTAGTACCGCAGTGTTCCTTTGTACCTGCTCCACTAATTCCGTCTGTCCCACCGTCAGCTGTTCCACCTCCTGCTTCAGGTCCTCTATGCCCCCCTGTAACCGAGCCGTATTATTCCTCACCTCTTTCTCCATACGCTTTTCACCTCGCTTTACCTCCTCGCGTACCCCCAAGACCTCCTCGCCTACACCTCGTCGTATCTCCTCCTTCATCTCCTCCCTCTCTTTTGTAGATGCCACCCTCATCTGTCCCAATTCATCCCTCTGAGCATCCAATTTGGTTTCTACCCCGATTTTCACCCCTCTCTGCTCTCCCATTTCTTTAATTTCTCGGGCGGATTGCTCCCCTATTTCCCGCAATTTGCCTTCCATTCTATCTTCTAGCCCCCTTAACCCATTTTTCACCCCCTCTATCTGATTCTCCTGGGCAGCCATTCTATTTTCCACCCCCGTTAACCCATGTTTCACCCCTTCTATCCCATTGTCTAACCCCTCAAGTTTCTTGTCTAACCCCTCAAATTTCTTGTCTAACCCCTCACCGGTACCCCTCGCTTCGTCCCTCATTGCTCCCATTTGGCTCCTCAATCGCTCACTATCAGCCCTTGCTTCGTCCCTCATTTGCTCACCCATTTCTCTTTGCTCTTGGGTGGACTTATCACTTTGGGCATCCATTTTTGCCATCATTTGAATCACTAGGGCATTGCCCGTACTATATCTATATCTAAAATTATATCCCCCCCCTCTATTTACATGAAATGGTTTGGTCCAAAGCGAACGGCTTCCGGAGTTTGGTAAAGAAATCGCCATCGCGTGCACAAACGCGCAGGAAAGCGAATGAATCGCAAATTCGTTTTTATTAGTTTTAAAACATAGTTTAACGCCAACATAGTTTGCAAACGTGAAATAAATGAATACGCTCTCAAATGTGCCATCCGAGGCAGAGTGTGTCCGCCACGTTCGGCACACGCGATAAATCGCTGCTCTCTGATTGGTTGAATCGTTTTTTGGACATAGCTCGGTAAGTAATTGTCCGATTAATATGAAACCTTGAAAAGGCACATCCTCGGGTCCCCAGCAATATACCTGGCAAGTTAAAAGTATATCGGACCCGTGGTTGTCGAGAAACAGCGGTCACAGACAAACGTACAAACAGAGATTACTGGAATTATAGATAGATAAAGACTCGCATGTACTCTGGCATCTCTGGCTTGGCTGCCGCGACCACGTGCGCAGCGCAATTTGGTGCTGCTACGGTCACGGGCGCGGCAAAATTTTGTGCCGCTACAACCACGTGCGCGATGGCTCCATTTTGTGCGCCTGAAACCTCCTCAACCACATTGCCATTTTTCTCCTCCTCCCTTTCCTCCACATACATTTCCCCGAGGTCCTGGGTCGATTCTACCCTGTCTATCTCTCCCACCGACATCCCGTCGCCTTGACCAGCCATGGCGCGATTTCAAAATTCGGGTTTTGTAAAACAAAACAAATTTCAGTAGCTCGTAATTTTGAGCGCGTTAAGCGCGCTTCGGGTCCGATCCCACTCCTGACACCAATTATTACGGACCGCAGATAAGATGTTCGTTTTGCCGAGCGGAGGCCCCGCGGCCCTAACAGTTACCCCGACTAACCCGATTCCCGAACGTTGGCCGGATCGTGCCACAGATATTCAATATGGAAAAGACAAAAGCGACACGGATGTGAAGAAGAAGAAGAAGACGAAAAGGTTGGAAATACTACTAAATTTATTCCTACTATATACAGGCTCAAAAAAAACCAAGGAGAAGGAAAGATAATAAAATAATTTACAGAAGATATTAGACACAGTGCAACGCTAGCTTATACAAACTTAATTAACCCAAGGACAGAACAAACAAAACAAACTCACGTACACAAGAGGATGGAAAGGCAGGAGGTGGATGGCTGGAGGGAAAGGAAGGTCCACCGGTACTGCAGCACGATCGGTGCGTTTGGCAGCCGACGTTCCTTCGCGGCCCTGCTCAAAACCGCCGTCCAGGCCCCAAGCGGCTGTTGTTGCTGCTGTGGCCACCGCTGCTGCTGCTGTTGTCTGCTGCTGCTGGCGAGCAAGGCTCTTCGCTCCCACTTTTTGTTCATATGTGTGTTGTACCGTCCACCAAACAGGGATGACTCCATCACCATCTCGCTGTCTGATAATATGGACCAACCTCTGTCTACTCATCCCAACTCTCTCTTCCTCATATGTGGTGATTTCAATTGTCACCATGTCACCTGTCACCAATAGCAGGCTTTGTGCTTCCCTGGATGATGATCTCCTTAATGTTCTCTATGTTCTTTTGCTCACATGCCAGCCTCGGACTCTGCTCGGAAAAGTACCAGCTCAGGAACAAACATCGGTCCACTTGATCAGCCGTTGCTGTGTACAAAGCTTCCTTGGGTGATCTCAATGTACTCTCGCAGTTGGTTCTCTCTTTGGATGTTCTTTCTGGATCTTCTCACGCAGTACCTTGCGCGCGCGCTTTTATAACGCCTCCGGCGATCAAGCCGCCGGCCTTCAGGACACGCCCATCGGTGTGCTCACCTCGGCCCTGGTTGGTCGCGCGACCCTCTGGCTCCGCCCTTGATGACGACGGGCGGGCACGCCTTTCTTCCCCGACCCGAGCACATGTTCAATGGTGGTTTTGGAGGGGATGTAATTGGCAATCAAGGCTTGGCAATGATGAAAGGGGAAAGTGAAAGGAATCTACTCTATTTCACTTGGTGCAATGGAGTGTCATCTTAATGGAAGACAAGGCCTTACCCTAATACACATAATAAAGATATAACTATTAACCAGGGGGAAATCTATGATTGGCTAATGTGTATGCTTTATGGAATTAACTACGGGACGCCCTTTGACCTTTACACATAACTGCAGTAAGGAGGGTCCAGACTAAAGCAATAAGTCACAACAATTTACCATACAATACAACACAATAAAAAAAACACAATCCTCATATCCGTAACAATATATATATATATATATATATATATATATATATATATATATATATATATATATATATAAATATAATCTATTATCTATATAATTTATATATCTATAATCTATATATCTATAATCTATATGCAGTGTCTGTCCTGTCCTGTGTTGTGTTGTGTTGTCACTGAACTATTCCCTCAAGCTTTTGTGAAATCCTACTAAACTTTTTTTTTCAACTTCAATTGTTTATAAAATGTAATATCACTTATATTACAAATATATTGTGCAAAATAATTGTTTGTATTATGATTGGTGTAAACCATGACAAAACAGCAACTCAGGTACAGTCATCTATCTATATATCAACATATGTGGGCAGTGTCTGTGTTGTCACTAAACTACTCCCTCAAACTTTTGTTTCCGTGGTTGTGAAGTTTTTGAATAACGTTGTTGGTGAGGTGTTTTGAATCACGTGGTGGTGAGGTGTTTTGAATTACTTGGTAGTGAGGTGTTTTGAATTACGTGGTGGTGAGATGTTTTGAATTACGTGGTGGTGAGGTGTTTTGAATTACTTGGTAGTGAGGTGTTTTGAATTATGTGGTGGTGAGATGTTTTGAATTATGTGGTGGTGAGGTGTTTTGAATTACGTGGTGGTGAGGTGTTTTTAATTTCGTGCCTGTGAGGTGTTTTGAAATACGTGGTGGTGAGGTGTTTTGAATTTGGTGGTGGTGAGATGTTTTTCATTACGTGGTGGTGTGTTTTAATTTCGTGGTGGTGAGGTGTAATCGTCCCAAACTTCCAGTCTGCACCTACCCCTCGCGTATGTATGTGCTGAGGGGTTCTTTTTTGAATTTTATATATTTTTTCAACCTAAATCTTCAACCTAATTTGCTTATAAAAATGTAATATCACAAACACTACAAATAAATTTGTACAAAATAATTGTTTGTATTATGATTGGTGTAAACCATGACAAAACAGCAACTCAGGCACAGTCAGTCATCGATCTATATATCTACATGTATGGGCACTGGGCAGTGTCTGTGTTGTCACTGAACTACTCCCTCAAACTTTTGTTTCTGTGGTTGTGAAGTGGTTTTAATAATGTGGTGGTGAGGTGTTTTAAATTACGTGGTGGTGAGGTGTTTTGAATTACGTGGTGGTGAGGTGTTTTGAATTACGTGGTGGTGAGGTGTTTTGAATTACGTGGTGGTGAGGTGTTTTGAATTACGTGGTGGTGAGGTGTTTTGAATTACGTGGTGGTGAGGTGTTTTAAATTACGTGGTGGTGAGGTGTTTTGAATTACGTGGTGGTGAGGTGTTTTAAATTACGTGGTGGTGAGGTGTTTTGAATTACGTGGTGGTGAGGTGTCTTGAATTACGTGGTGGTGAGGTGTTTTAAATTACGTGGTGGTGAGGTGTTTTGAATTACGTGGTGGTGAGATGTTTTAAATTACGTGGTGGTGAGGTGTTTTGAATTACGTGGTGGTGAGGTGTTTTAAATTACGTGGTGGTGAGGTGTTTTAAATTACGTGGTGGTGAGGTGTTTTGAATTATGTGGTGGTGAGGTGTTTTGAATTACGTGGTGGTGAGGTGTTTTAAATTACGTGGTGGTGAGGTGTTTTGAATTACGTGGTGGTGAGGTGTTTTAAATTACGTGGTGGTGAGGTGTTTTGAATTACGTGGTGGTGAGGTGTTTTGAATTACGTGGTGAGGTGTTTTAAATTACGTGGTGGTGAGGTGTTTTAAATTACGTGGTGGTGAGGTGTTTTGAATTACGTGGTGGTGAGGTGTTTTGAATTACGTGGTGATGAGGTGTTTTGAATTACGTGGTGATGAGGTGTAATTGTCCCAAACCTCCAGGTTGCTCCTACCCCTACTGTGTATGTGCTGAGGGGTTCATTTTGAAATTTTAAATATTTTTTCAACCTAAATCTTCAACCTAAATTGCTTATAAAATGTAATATCACAAACACGACAAATACATTTGTGCAAAAGAATTTTTTTTTTTTTTTTTTTTTGTATACAATATCGAGGCTCGTGAAAGAGCTAATATTAATCACACAAAAAGTCAAACCGACACAAACCGTCACATAAAACACAAAATAAGGGGATTCATAACACAGCAGCTCAGGTACAGTCATAATTATCCTCAGCTAAAAGAAGCCCGTGCCTCTAACGACGCATGGTGAGGCGAGATGCACGAGCCGAGCCAAGCTAGTATATCTATATATGAGGGGGATGAAGACACCCATCCATACCTATGCTACTTACCAGTCCTGCCAATGTTCATTTTACCCTCTATTTGCAATCCTTCTAACTTCTAAGAACCTATCTAATTCCACTACCTTTCCTGGGAGACAATCCCATGCATTAACTACTCTGCGTAAAAGGTCCTCCCTCTCCTTTTCTGTACTCTAAGACTGTGGCTCTTGGTCTTGTCAGTGACTATTCTGCTGGGAAAAAACTTTTCTTTTTTTTTTGTATACAAGATCGAGGCTCGTGAAAGACAACAACAACAACAACAACAGGCATTTTAAGGCCATTTTCCCGGCAAGAGCGGGGGTTACCCTATCGTTAGCCTATCTTCGTGAAAGAGCTAACATTAATCACACAAAAAGTCAAACCGACACACAAAACACAAAATAAGGGGAGCGGTAGACAAGATGGGGAGAGAGGGGGAAGGACACAAACACAACATTTGAGAGCAAGGACTTCGAGAGAACTGTGGGAGGGAGAGGGCTTTGGGGGAGGTGGGAGAGGTATAAAACATATGGACACTGCAAGGACTTCCAGGAAAGAAGTTGGAATTAAACGTATTCTTCTGCACTTATTTTGTCTACACCCTTCATTATCTTAAACATCTCTATCAGATGGGGTGGGGTATTGTGTGTCAGTCTGGAGTTGTCTGACAAAAGGAAGAGGGAGTTTTACAGAGCATCTGAGTGGTTGTTTATGGAAATGAGCAATAAGAGTGGGACCCATCACTGCCTTGTGGCATTCTGGTCTCCATTGAGAGAGTAGAGGAGAGCAGAGGGGTGGGTTCCATTGATAGTGATGCATTAATTGTGTGGCGGGAAAGTCAGAAATCGTGTATTGGTGCAGCCTTGTATGCCACAGGCAGCAAGCTTAGCAAGAAGGGCAGGATAATGGACTGTCAAATGCCTGTGAAATGTCCAGAGAAATGGCTCTGACCTTGATTAAAGGCCTCAAACCCTTGCTGAGAGAGGAGCAAAAGCATGTTTACCTCCACCACCAAAGGTGGATGGAGGTTATGTTTTCACCCCTGTCTGTCTGTTTGTCTGTCCGTTTGTGAACAAGATATAATCTCTTTCTTGAAACAAACATCATACACTTTTCATCATACACTTTTCATCATACACTTTCCATCATACACTTTCCACCATACACCTTCCACCATACACTTTCCATCATACGCTTTCCATCATACGCTTTCCATAATACGCTTTCCATAATACGCTTTCCATCATATGCTTTCCATCATACGCTTTCCATCATATGCTTTCCATCATACACTTTCCATCATACACTTTCCATCATACACTTTCCACCATACACTTTCCATCATACGCTTTCCATCATACGCTTTCCATAATACGCTTTCCATAATACGCTTTCCATCATATGCTTTCCATCATACGCTTTCCATCATATGCTTTCCATCATACACTTTCCATCATACACTTTCCATCATACACTTTCCATCATACACTTTCCATCATACACTTTCCACCATACACTTTCCATCATATGCTTTCCATCATACGCTTTCCACCATACGCTTTCCATCATACACTTTCCATCATACGCTTTCCATCATACACTTTCCATCATACACTTTCCATCATACACTTTCCATAATACGCTTTCCACCATACACTTTCCATCATACACTTTCCATCATACGCTTTCCACCATACGCTTTCCATCATACACTTTCCATCATACACTTTCCATCATACGCTTTCCATCATACACTTTCCATCATACACTTTCCATAATACGCTTTCCACCATACACTTTCCACCATACACTTTCCATCATACGCTTTCCATCATACACTTTCCATCATACACTTTCCACCATACACTTTCCATCATACACTTTCCACCATACGCTTTCCATCATACGCTTTCCATCATACGCTTTCCATCATACGCTTTCCATCATACGCTTTCCATCATACTGTTACAGACGTGGCTTGGATGTTATTTACCGAGCGGTTTTATGGTATGACCACGTCTGCACAAGTTACCCGATTGTGCCCGAACGTTGACTAGTCGCGCGATGCTGGCTCAATAAGAAAAAGAAGACACCCGGCTGGATTACAATAACACAATACGACACCAATGTTTCAATTCTCAAGACCTCCGGAGGAGATTATATTCGTACGGAAAGGTCAGATTACAGGGGCTAGAGGTATAATCACAGAAAGACAGGCACTTAGACACACTCTTATATTAACCCCGGACAGACGACAGACAAACGGGACAACGGCTGACTCACACGGGGGTTGATGACAGGAAAGCGGGTATCGATGGCTCCAGGTCCTCCTGGGCTCGGGGCAGGGTACAGTACGGTCCGGTCCGGTCCAAAGATGCGGGGAGGTATCGTCGCGCTGGGGGTGGCGGTGGCTTCTCTCTCCAAGCTGAGGCGCATCTGTCGTCACGTCCGGCGCGGGGCCGCGTATATCCGGCGGGGAGTGACACGCCCTCGGCTCGTTGCTTCTCATTGGGTGCGTGGGGGGGTTACTGGCTCCGCCCCTGACGAGGAGCTGACAGCCAACCCCTTCGGGGTAACGCCGTGGAGCGCATGGTCATGGCGGGTAACCGAGCCGGTGTGAGGACGCACACTCCCCGCCCCTCTGTTGTTGTAGTCGTAGTTGTAGTTGTAATTGTTGTTGTAGTTGTTGTTATTGTTGTTGTTTGGGGAAGAAGATGGGAGGAGGTATGGGAAAGGTCCTAAACTCACTACTGATGCCATATAATCACATTCTGGTGCAACGAAGAGTCATAATTAATGGAGACGAGGCCTTAACTGACATAGAATAAGAATAGCTAGGAAGATGTCCGAAAGTTGTCTACGTGTGGTGCGGTGGACCTGGGCACGACATTTAATGGGGGAATAAGGGGAAGGTCGGCTCTACTGATTGTTATTTACATGCAATGGGACTAGGGAATGGGGGATTGGGGAAAGTTGGGGAGTATTGGAGAAAATAGGGGAATATTTACAAGCGGATATGGAGGCCAAATTCCATATTCGCAACAATACGCTTTCCATCATACGCTTTCCATCATACGCTTTCCATCATACGCTTTCCATCATACGCTTTCCATCATACACTTTCCATCATACAGAAGGAGGCTGGTTGGGAAGTTTAGCCTAACCTTGAGATTTGCAAGATCGTGTTTCTTGGCTTGCATCAGAATGGACGCACACTTGATGTGGGCCTTATCATATGTGGGGTGACCAAAAAGTTACCCTCGATATTGTCATGTGACTACCCTTGGTGAATACCGTAGGGTAGCACGGAAAGCCAAATGAGCTTTTACTCCGAAACGTTCAGTTCAATTGCGGACTTGATACACGTGGGGAAAGAAAGGGAAAGGAGACGATGAAGAGCTTACCTTCATGGATCCCACCGCGGTCCTCAAACCTGCGGAAAATAAACTCAAAACGGAGCGGATTTAAAATGTACAAAAATAACAGGTTTATTTAAACAGAATGCCGGGACAAAGAAAAACGCGACGGTAAAACTAAGTTCCTAAACGGGACGTCCCCCACACCAGACTTGAACACAGACGAAGGGAAGAATAACTTGGAAAACAATGGGGTGGGTGTGCACTTAGTTCCAATCGCCGGTGGGATCTCGTCAGGGTCTGCGAACGGGTCCAGGGTGCTGGCAGCGTTGCGCGTGTAGCGTGCCCGTTGGCGGGAACCAGGCCTCGTTGCGCCCTTACGCGCTGCAGCACTCATACACTCGTCCACGCATGGAGAACCGCAGTTCTCAGGCCGCAGCTCTTCCTGCTGCCTCTGCACATCTCTCAATGGCGCCTCTGAACATGGTCGGTCCGATCACTTCCTGGAGCCCTTTGTCCCCGAACAATTGTCTTCTACCAGAATCTGGAACCAAGAGGAGAGAGTCGAGGGCAGAGGAAGGCGTGAGGGGTAAAAGGTAAGAGAAAAGGTAAGAGAGAAGGTAAGAGAGAAGGCATGGAGAACCGCAGTTCTCAGGCCGCAGCTCTTCCTGCTGCCTCTGCACATCTCTCAATGGCGCCTCTGAACATGGTCAGTCCGATCACTTCCTGGAGCCCTTCGTCCCCGAACAATTGTCTTCTACCAGAATCTGGAACCAAGAGGAGAGAGTCGAGGGCAGAGGAAGGCGTGAGGGGCAAAAGGTAAGAGAAAAGGTAAGAGAGAAGGTAAGAGAGAAGGCATGGAGAACCGCAGTTCTCAGGCCGCAGCTCTTCCTGCTGCCTCTGCACATCTCTCAATGGCGCCTCTGAACATGGTCGGTCCGATCACTTCCTGCAGCCCTTCGTCCCCGAACAATTGTCTTCTACCAGAATCTGGAACCAAGAGGAGAGAGTCGAGGGCAGAGGAAGGCGTGAGGGGCAAAAGGTAAGAGAGAAGGCAAGGGAGAAGGCAAGGGAGAAGGCAAGGGAGAGAGAATGTCGGTCCGAGAGTTATTTTATTGACCGTCTCGTGACGTCATCTGTACCTCTCCACCAATACCCGCAGACCACCACTGCATGCTCAGCTCTCCACCAATCCACACGCAGTCTGCTTCTGACGTCATCAGTCAAACCTTGCCAATCAGCACGCTGCTTTCTCCTCGTCCTTCCTTCACCAATCAGCGAGTCCCTTCCTACCCCGGCTTTCCCGTTGGTCAACTCCACTACATATCACTACCCCACCGACATAACAATATGTACCGGTATTTCATCTATCTTGCATTTTGATTCTTCTTTTTAAAACGAGATTTATGAAACTAGTAAATACCAGTTCCCTCGGGGAACGTGATTTGGTGATGAAAGAAGCTGAGCTGTGCAACAAATGTTTTTTTGTGAGATGTGGGTATGTTTTCTTGAAGGGAAAAAAATGCCAGTTTCCTTTTCAAGTCAGGATGCATGAAACTCACATTTCTGCTTCTTCTTCAATCCCTAAAAGGTGGGCTTTTAAAACGGACAACTTCATGATTAAACGGACACAAAATTTTGTTCCATGGAAATAGATTATTTGCTTTCCAACGATACCATTTTTATTATTCTACGATAGCAGGAACCTCTACATTAAAGCTCGAGGTCCTGCTTCCTCTTTGTTTGAAGGATGGAAGGATGGAGGCATCTTCTTTTAGTAATAGTAACACCCGTTCCCTCAGGTAGCCAAAAAAAGGTGTCAATACCCGGTCCCTCTGACAGGAGTCAGTGGTTAAACCACATGCACCATTCTCCATGTACAGCCAAAAATTGCAAATCGTCCCCCCATTCTCGCCAGGGCGGCAGGGGGGGGGGGGGAGGGGGCGGGTAAGGGGGGAATTATTTTGTGCCCATGACCCGAGCCTGGGTACCCCGAGAATTTGCAAAATTTGGTGGAGATTGGCCCAGCCGGTTTCAGTTCTATAATGATCATACCTACCTGGTGTTGGCTTAGCGGTTAGGGTGCTGGCTTGGGATCTTTGGATTCTGAGTTCATCTCCCTGTCGATCGCTGAATTAACGCCAGGGGTTGACTCAGCCTGTCATCCTTCCGAGGTCGGCAAATTGAGTACCAGCTTGCTGGGATGAATGATCCCGGTGTGTACCCCGATTTAGAATAGGTACACCGTATCCCTGCGCATCATAAGAGGCGAATAAGGGTTGGCGTCAGGAAGGGCATCCGACCATAAAAACATTGCCTCAAAAAGGGAACCGTGAATGACATGGGGCCCGCAAGGCTAACCCCCGCTCTAGCGGGGAAAATGGCCTTAAAACGATCTTTCATTTATTCATTCAATGATCATACCTATAGTGCATACACACATATAGAGAATGACCTTTTCAGCCCTGCTGGAGATGGACAAATCGAAGATTCGCAAGTATATTGGTTTGTCTAGTCTGTGATTCTGTCTGTCTGTTTGACTATATGTCAATTGCCTACAGGTCACAATTTTAAACCGATCTTCACAAAACTTCACCAAATGCTAGAGTTTGTCATAAGGAAGAAGCCTATTGATTTTGAGATCAAAAAGTCAAAAGGTCAACATCGGCCTAATTTCTAAAATAGTCAATTTCCATCCGATTGACCTGAAATTTGAAGAGGATTTACATATTTGGTCATTGAATTCAACCACCAATTGTATTTTTAAGAACAACTTTATTTTAGGGATTTCGCGATGTATCATGCTCTGCATGGCATCTTTCTTGTTTGTCTGTTCGTCTGTCAGTCAGCAGGATATCTCAAAATGTTATGGACAGATTCTGATAACATTTGGTGGACAGGTTGGGTGTGTGCCGAGGACTAATTTATGAGATTTTGGTGAAGACCGGACCTGGATACTATAATACTGAAAGTGATTCTTCACCATTGAGAGATTGGGCCAAAACCGATGTACACTATATCACTATATTTCAAAATGTAGTGGACGGGGTTTTGACAAAACTTGCTTATTTATGAAATGGCTTAAAGGAAAAATGAAAATTTAACATCCCGACAATGTTTCAGGAGTAAACTTTTTTTTTTTCTTCTTTTTTTTTTGTATACTGAATCGAGGCTCGTGAAAGAGCTAACATTTATTTCACAAACAAATCAACCAGACAAACAAAATGTACAAAAAGAGGGAGCGGAAGACAAGATGGGGAGAGAAGGGGAAGCACACAACCACAACATTCGAGAGCAGGGAGAAGTGTGGGAGGGAGAGGGCTTGGGGGCAGGAGGCGTGGGAAGGGGAGGGGGGTGGGGGGGGAGAGGTATAAAACACAAGGGGACCAAAATTAGCGGGGGTAGAAAAGATCAAGGTTTTGGATGGGGGAGGATAAGAGATGGTGGTGAACAGCTGTTTTAAAGACCTGGAGGGTGGAGTGGGATTGAAGAGAGTGAGGGAGTTTGTTCCAGAGGCGGGAGAAAAGAGGAATGAAGGAGTGAAGGTGAGCAGAAAGTCTTGATTTTGGCAGTTTAACCATAAGAGGGTTGCAGGCAGATCCTGTGCGACCTGTAGGAATATTTGGGGGACAGAGCCCAGAGAGGGCTGGGGGGGGGCAAGGCCAGAGAGGAGTCGGTAGAAGACGGAAAGACCACCAACCTGCCTGCGGTGAGTGAGTGAAAGGCTTGGGCATAAGATGGAAAGCAAATAGGGTTAATGGATAGAAAAGATAATGGGTTGATTAAGGGGGTCAATAGGAGATGGTCGACAGAATAATGTGACTGAATAATTGATCAGGCAACGGAAGAGTAAAAGTACAGGTGTGGGGGCTCACAACATGAGACTGGGTTAGTGAGGAGAAATGCATTTTCCTTACTGGAGCTAGTTAACTGCAGTGGTTTCAATAATCCAATAATCTTCTGTACATTTCTGTTTGACTATTTTGGCTAGCTGATTATGCAAATGAGATTGTGAAATATCATGAAGCATGCTAAATAGAATGGGAGGAATGGACAGGTGTGGTAAGATTGTGTTGTTCAATACAGCATGTGCTCCAAAGCTGGTATTGTTGGCAACCTTTCCATGTCACCATGTGATGTATCAGCGGAGTTGTTGGGTCCTATGCTTATTTTTGAGGGTACAGAGTAACTGTATTTGTTCAATATATGTAGTTATGCTAGTATTGGGCCGAGTGATGAGGCTCGTTTTTGCCCTCCACACCCCATTGTGTGTGTAATAATTAGATACCCACTTAGCTTCCTCCTCTCCGGAGGAGGACCTTAACTCCTCTCTGCTCCGAGTCTGCTTGATGGTAAGAGTGTCTGCTCTGAGTCTGGGTTATGGTAAGAGTGTCTGCTCCAAGTCTGCGTGATGGTAAGAGTGTCTGCTCTGAGTCTGCAGGTTTACCGTGGGAGTTGTTGTATGCAGATGATCTGGTGTTGATTGCGGAAAGTATGGATGGACTGAAGGAAAAGATGAACAAGTGGAAGGAATGTATGGAGACAAAAGGTCTGAAGGTGAATATCGGAAAGACGAAGGTGATGGCAAGTGGTAAAGCATGTGGTGAGGTAGAAAGAACTGGGAAGTGGCCATGTGCTGTGTGCAGGAAGGGTGTCGGAGTGAACTCCATTCAATGTACAATGTGCGCTGAGTGGGTTCATCAAAAATGTAGTGGTCTGAGAGGGTCATTAACCAGTGTGGCAGCTACATTCAAATGTAAGGTGTGCACAGAGGGAGCTGCAGATGGAGGAAATGTTGAGTTGGATCTTGGAGACACCCTGCAGCTGGAAGGAGTGAAAACATTTTGCTACCTCGGAGACATGCTGAATGGAGAAGGTGGATCAGACTCGGCAACGGTTGCTCGAGTGAGATGTGCATGGAAGAAGTTTCGGGAACTGAGTGGCGTGCTGATGAGGAGGGGGGTGTCGTTGAAGCTGAAGGGAAAGGTGTATGCTGCATGTGCGAGAAGTGTTATGATTTATAGGAGCGAGACATGTCTAATGAACGTAGAGCAGCAACAAAGGCTGGAAAGGGTGGAAATGCGAATGGTTCGGTGGATGTGCGGAGTATCGTTGAGAGAGAGGAAGACAAATGATGAATTGCGAAAGATGATGGGAATAGAGCCTGTGATTGATGCTGTGAAGAGGAACATGTTGAGATGGTTTGGTCATGTGTTGAGGAAGGATGAAAGTGACTGGTTGAGAAGAGTGATGGAAATGAATGTAGAAGGAAGTAGAGGACGGGGAAGACCGAGAAGGATTTGGCTAAAGATGGTGGAAGAAGAAATGCGGTCAAGGGGGTTAACAAGGGGAGATGCAGAAAATAGGGCAAAATGGAGAAGATTGTCATGGGGACCGCAAGGCTAACCCCCGCTCTAGCAGGGAAAATGGCCTTAAAATGCCTGTTGTTGTGTGTGTTGTTAGCAAAGACACACAGTTGTCCAAAATTAGCAAGGACACGTAACCTTGAACAGTTTCGCTGTGTGTTTTTGCTTGAATTAAACGAGTCAAGTTAAACTCGAAGCTTTACAAATTCACATTACACTTCCGAATGTGGATTTGATAAATGCTGTGTCAACGTTAAGAAATTCATTTGATTTAATCAGACGATTGCCGTTACTCATGTATTTGAAAAATACAATGGCAGATAATTCTTTCATTTTTGCCATTTCTTTAATCTATGTGAACAGATTCACTTTTAAAGGGGAAACTTGAATTTGAGAAAATGAAAATTATTCAGCATCTATAATAATAAAAGGGTGTGTGTGTGTGTGTGTGTGTGTGTGTGTGTGTGTGTGTGTGTGTGTGTGTGTGTGTGTGTGTGTGTGTGTGTGTGTGTGTGTGTGTGTGTGTGTGTGGACGTGGTCAATAAGCATAAAATATTATTATCTTTGATAACCCCCCCTCCTCAGCCTCACCTCTCTCTCTTTTTCTCTCCTCTCGACCCCCTCTCTCTCTCCCCCTCCTTCTCTGTCTCTCACTCCTCTATCCTCCCCCCCCCCCCCACCCACTCCCATGGCTTCCTCCTCCCCCTCCCTTCCCCATCCTTCCCTCCCGCTTTCCTACCATCCCCCTCTTTCCTTCTCTCTCCCCTCTCTCCCTTCCCCCTCTTTTCCTATTCCCGTTACAAGGGAATCTGTGTTGCCCGGCAACGCCGGGTACTTTTGCTAGTAATGCATTTTCTGCACCAATTAACAGCAAAACATCTGCACCATTGAACAGCACCATCGAGCTGAGGTTCAAAGTTGAGCTTGTACATAAATCCCAGACAGGACAAAGACATTTGTAGACGTCAGTATACTGCATTTTGATGGTAATTAGAAGGACATTGGTAGACAATTGGCAAATGCATTGTAGTATATGGGATTTGAACCTCTACTCTTAGCATCATGAGCCACTGGTGTTCAGATGAGAATTCTAAACAGGCCGATCTGTTGTTTCACTCGTTATTGTCCCCCGTCGCACCGCGGAGCGAAAGGGGGACTATGGTTTTGCCGTCCGTCCGTCCGTCCGTGCGTGCGTGCGTAAGCGAAGGACCGAATTCTAATTTGGTGTGTGGGTGCAACCCACGTCAAAATCCAAGATGGCCGCCGCCATGTATGTCTGATGCCATGTATGTCTGAACCTTGTGAGCGGAATATCTTGAAAAATAAGCGAAGTACCAACTTCTAACCTTGTGTGTGGGTGTATCTAGGCATAAGGGAGAAAGCTATTGAAAATTGGGTCGCCACGTCAAAATCCAAGATGGCCGCCTTGCGTCTTCCACTTTGTCAACTCACATCACTTCACCGACGGGGGACCTAGGCGTAACGCTTGTTTTAGTGGAGACAGCCATGTCTTGAATTCACACAGCATGAATATGCTTTGCCTAGCAAATAAAGTAACCCATAAAGTTGACACATGGTTGCCTCCATTCACCAAGTTGTTTTAGTTCACACTCGCATGTTGGCACTGTGCCGACAAATGCACCACTTACAGCTTCACACCGGGGCTGAGACCGGCCGTAGTCCATCTTCACAGCACTGTTACTCTGTTAATGCACTTGAAACAACAACCGATCGACTTCAACCCATTAGCAGTGATGTTCCTTGAGAATATATCTTGCGTGCACTTACACAGATAATTGGTTAATTTTGACACCAAATGTATAATGTCTACTTCGCAGCGTTGTCTTAGTAGTGGGGCCACGGAGCTTTGATGCAGCTCCTTTTTGTGCCAGCACAGATAAATTGTGGGCTGTCAAGTGAAGACGAAGAATGAGTTGCATTTCCTACTGAGTGATGCATTAAACATGCAGTACAAGGAAGCAAAGTGAAAAATAAGAAAGAAAAGCTTTTGATCAGAGATGATGATTCTTTTTTCTTTTTCTTTTTTAAATTCGAGTATCGATTACGCCTGCCGCTTAAAGGAAGTAAAATGTTGAATCTACAGTGTGGAAGGCAGAGGATTCTGTGATTGTTTCGAAATACTGTAGTAGGTGAAGGGGGATCGGGGAGGGAAGATGGGGAGGGGTAGTTTTGCATGGTCCCAACAATACATTGCCAGTGCAAAACGATAGACATAGTGTTTAAACATGAGCACTAAATTTATCCCAATGCTGTATAAATGTTTTATTTAACCTTATGAACTTGGTTAAAAGAAAATGTGACCTTAATTTGCAATTTAACGCTTAGATGCCGGCGTCAAAAATCCTACATAAATGCAGCCATTGGGCCTCGGAGGCCCAACGGATGTGTTCGTGTGATGTTCTTTTTCTTTTTCTTTTAATAGATTTTTTTTCTTTCATATCCTTTTTCAATCCAAGTCGATGATCATGGATGTGTATTTGCTCAGAAAATGCGAATCATTGATCCTATTATTTGTAAGAATCCCATACAAGTAATGAATAATTATTTTTTTTGCCAAAAAAAACAACAATTTTTGGCTGGGGGGGGGGGGGGGGGGGGAGGGGAGTTTTCAACTTTTTTTTCTCTAAAACGTTGAGGCTCATGGAGGAGTATTTGCTCAAAAAATATGATTCACTGATCCTTTTATTTAGAATGTATATGTCCACAACATTGTCAAAAATCCTACACCTTCTGAGGTCGGCTAATTGAGTACCAGTTCACTGGTAATTCCCTGCTTGTCGTAAAAGGCGACAAAAAGGGTTGGCGGCAGGAAGGGCATCCGGCCGTAAAACATTGCTTCAAAAAGGGGACCAAAAAAACAACAACAACCATGGTCCCCGAAAAAGGCCAACCCCCGCTTTGCGGGGAAAAATGGCCTCTAAAGGTGGTTTTTTTTTGTTTGTTTTTTAATGCAGTCCTGGGATGCCCAGGCATTTTAGTTACTTATCATGATTATGATTATGTGTAATGTGTAATGGGTAATGTGTTATGAGTAATGTCTAATGTGTTATGGGTAATGTGTAATGTGTTATGAATGAAGGTTTTACCTCGAATCTGAATGAAATGTATTTATGCCATCGAATTATTTATATCCAAGTTATAGGAGCATACAAGAAGGCTCATGCAAAGAAAATAATTATATAACATGGTTATAGCACAAGAAAAATTATGAGGCGCCTTCAATGCCCCAGGCCTGCATTAGTGTTATGAATGAAGAATGAAGCTTTTCCCACGAACCTGAATGAAAATTTTCATATTTTTGTCCCTGAATATTTGTAACCAAGGTATCGGAGCATATAATGAGGCTCATATCAAGAAAATAATGATATAACATAGTAGTAGTAGTACAACAACATTTATGCCTGGTCTCGAAGGCCCTGGCCTGCATTTGTGTTATGAGTGAAGAATGAAGATTTTGCCAGTAACCTGAATGAAATTTTCATATTTTTGTCACTGAATTATTTGTAACCAAGTTATAGGAGCATACAATGAAGCTCATATCAAGAAAATGATGATATAACATTGTAGTATAACAACATTTATTTGGGGCCTCAAAGGGCCCAGGCCTGCATTCGTGTAGGATTTTCATGTTATAAGTGAAGAATGAAGATTTTCCCACAAGCCTGAATGAAATATATATATTTTTTATGTCACTGAATTTTGTGTAACAATATGAAAGTCGGTGAAAATGAGGCTCATTCCAAAAAAAAATTGTACAACATAGTTTTTGCAACAAAAAAAACCTTGTGGGCCTCCGAGGCCCAATCACTGCATCCAAGGGTTAAAAACTTAAATGCACATCTTATAAAACACTTAGTTTGATACTGTTTGTAATTTTATGTGATTGTCACACAGATAATGGCTGGTGCCGCAATTGGGCAAACGAGTCCGATGTCTGCGACAATGCCTGGTGTGGGAATGTGCATCAGTCGGGTGCAGATCACCATCTCTTGCAAGAATCTTCTTGATAAGGACGTGATGAGCTTATCTGACCCTTTCTGCGTACTCTCGACAGAAACCTGTGGGAGGTGGATGGAGGTAGTTACCCCACTTATCCTCAAATATTTTGACTTTGTTTTGGTGATTGCTAACAAATAACCCATCCTTGTGGATGGGTTAATTCCTCCATTTACTATTTACTCCCAGATACCACCCATTGTACGAAAATACCAAATACCACTGATGGGAATACTAAGAGAGGGGTGAGGGAAAGAGAGGGGGGGTGGAGAGAAAGAGGAGGGGGTGAGGAGGAGTGAGGTAGGGGTAGGGGGAAGGGTGGTAGGGAGGAGGAGGGGTGGTTAGTGCGATGCCTCAGATATTGAGTGGAATTTTTTTAAGTATTGAAAGAGTAAATAAATTAAAATATTGTGACAATTTTCCAATTCTCTCTTGAACTCGTAGTTCACTTGTCCTGTTGCTTTACTCATTCTAATTCTTGCTTTATGTGAATCATTCTTTTAATTCAAACTTTCATTTAATTTATTTTGCCTTCCTAACTCCGGATGATTTCCCCACTGAGAGCCCAGCTGCAGCTGCAGAAGCCGTCAAGGCGATCCTATTGGTTAATTATTTTCATTGCACTCAATTAAGTTTCACCTTTGGCACATTCCTTAATCCTTTCTTCATTCATTATAATTGTACAAACAGTAGAAAAAGTTAAGTTTAATACTTTGTGGAAATTTCGCATTTTCTTCTGTAAATATGGAAAAGGAGGGATCATTGTCTTGCTTGCTTATAACAACATAACGTAAATAAACATTTATTAACGCATTTTATTGCATTTTATAAACATTTATTATTTATTTATTAATGTAATAAACATTTATTTATTAACATTTATTTAACAATAAACATTTATATTTATTTATTAACATTTTTATTTATTTATTAACGTATTTATTAATGTAAATACAGCATGTAAATATGCTTATAGTTATAAGAATCGTTAATATCTTTAAATTTTCATATTTCCCTCCAGATTTTGATACTTAATTAGTCCACATGCTCCGATTCTAAAATCCAAAGACAGATTTCGAATATATACTTTAATTAATCTGTGAGAATACATTGTGGTTCCATGGAAAGGCATTTCTAAGTAGGCCAAAACAAAATTGCGGCTTAAGACCCCTGCGAGGGGAAAGCGGGCTGACTAAGGATAAGCCTTTTTTTTTTTTTTTTATGATGAGCATTCCGTTAATTATCTTCAAAAGGGGTGTTTAAATTTACCCAACAATGCAGTTTTCATTCATGCACTCCCTTTGGGTTCCCTTAGTATACATGCAATTTTTGTAGTGCAGGCATACGAATGTGGATGTGTATGTATGTGTGTGTGTATACATACATATATATATATTATATATATATACATACATACATACATACACCCACACACACAATATGATTTTCAAAAATGTTTTCGCTTTGTGTTGTTTAAGCTAAATGCTATTTTCTGTCTTATTCGTTTTCCAGGTAGGTCGGACGGAGACTATAAAGGATGACCTAAATCCACACTTTTCTCGAAACATTATGATGGACTACCACTTTGAGGAAGTGCAGAAGATTATGTTCTCTGTTTATGATGAGGATGCTTCTTCACATGACCTTTCCAAGCATGATTTCCTGGGGTCATTGACTACCACCTTAGGACAGGTAAGTTTGTTTCCAAATCTCGTCTCTCCAATTGAGGCAGTATATGCAGCCAAGCTGTACTCCACTAACTTTATAAGGAGTGCTGACACTCACCTGGCGTATCAATAAAAATACTAACAAGAAAGAGCAATCAAAGATTGCAGACCCTCACCAGGACATGTTTGTGTGGTGTATTTTGTATGGTGTTTGTTTCGTCTTGTTTCGGATAAGGTTTTTTTTTCTATCCAAGATGGGTGCCAAACCACGTGACCTATGCCATCACCATTTTCACACTATATGCAGCAATGGTATGAGATGATTTTGTAAAACTTCGCATTGATTAGGGTAAGCACTTTTAGAGAAATGATTTTTAAAATATTTTCCTTAAATCCAATATGGCTGCCAAACCATGCGACCAATGATGGTTTTTTTTTCCAACATTATATTCCCATGGGTAGTTCAATAAATGGTTAAAATTTTGCTTCAATCCATTCAGTGCTGTCAGAGAGGACCAATAATGTCATTTATGCATTTTTTGCATAAAATCCAATATGGCTGCCAGACCGTGTGACCTATGACTTAATCGTTTTCAAACTTTATTCCCCAAGCTAGTAGAGCGTGTCTGTGGAGTTTTGCATCTATTAAGCCGTTCTGGAAAAGAAGATTTTTGAAGGTTTTCATTTTCGATTCAATATGGCTATTGAACCACGTGACCGATGACATCATCAATTTAATTCTCGCATACAATTTTTGTGTACATCCACACACAATAAATTTCAAACTGATCGGATCAAGCATTCTACCTGTCTAATTATGATGTCATAATGATGGCATGGATGACATAATCATTAATATATGTTGTTCCCCCTTGGGGTGTACTTGACAATGAGCCATGTTTAAATTTTTCCATGGAGCGGTTTCAAAGAAAGAGGTGCAAAGTTTTTCAGTTTTTCCAAGATGGTGCCCATACCACGTGACCTATGACATCATAAATATTAAAAATCGACAGGAGGAGGTGCTCCTATGGTGAAAATTTCATGTCAATCGGACCAACTGTTGGAGAGAAAAACATACTCACATTTTGTGCAGACAAACAAACAAACAAATGGATCCAAATGTAATACTCTCTCCTCAGGCGAGGGTAATTCAAATTCTTCAATTAATCCTTGAATGTATTTAAATAACTTGTTGTAATTTCATTATCTTGCTGGTTTGGATTAACAATTATTGTGTCATGTTACTTTGTATTTAGGATTTTCCCCTATTCACCATCTGACAACAGCGGCCTCGAACACATTGAAAACTGGTGGCTTGTCCAAAAATTCCGATAAAAATTTCCCTTAGGTTCTTGCTGAAAAAGTCATAAACTGTCAGTGAGGACAAGTGAAAGGGAGTCTCAATTTTTAAACTGAAGGGTCAGAATTAAAGGAATAGAAACGTGTTGATGTGAGTGTGAAATACTGCTAATAATATTTTGGATTTGACTTGGTACCAAAGGAGAATTGCAAATTATCATCACAAGTGTCATGACTGTTGGTACAGGATGCTGAGAGGCAACTAAACTAATGCTGGATTGCCGTAATACCGACCTTTGAATCCCACCGATTAGGCCTGGCTTACCTTCAAAGGAAACCGGCTCACAGATAGATCGGTGGTCTCTATCTTCTACCGTCTCCTTTCTGGTCTTGCACCCTCTAGTATCCAGTTTTTCCTTCCTGAGAATTCTGTATGCATCTTGTCCACCACGTGCATCCTCCCCATGTCCTCATTTTCCCCCACTTCCCTTATTCCTCCAAGTCTCCCCTCTATTTGCTTCCTTAACTCTGCTCTTCGTGTATTTTCTCCCTCTTTCTGCTGTTCCTTTTGTTCTGTGATGTTCTGATCTGTTTGTTCTATGTTTGAGCTCCTTCAAGAGCCTCGACTTTGTATGGGGAAAAAAAAAAAAAAAACACTTCACTTCTGTTTCCAGCTCTGGAAATGGAAAAAAGTTACAGTGGTCCCCTCAGGATACTTGTCACCAATTTGCCATAAACCCCAAGAGCTTTGTTTCATCAAAAAGTCTCTTCTGTTTGTCGGAAGAACATAATGTGTTTTTTTTTCTTTCTTCAAACAGGCATATGTCCAAACAGTATAAAAAGTTAAGTTTAATACTTTGGAAATTTCACATTTTCTTGTGAAAATATGGGGAAGGAGGGCTGTGGCATTGCTTGCTTAAAGTAAATACAGTACATAAATACACATAGTTATAAGAATTGTTAATATCTTTGAAATTTTCAGATTTCACTCCAGATTTCGACACTTAATTAGTCCACATACTCTGATTCTCAAATCCGAAGACAGATTTCAATTATATACTTTAATTAGTCTGTGAGAATACATTGTGGTTCCAAGGCGAGGCATTTTTAAGCAGGCCAAAACAAAATGGCGGCTCGACCCCTGCATTGGGAAAGCGGGCTGACCAAGGATAAGCCTTTTTTGTTTTTTTTTATGATGAGCACTCCGTTAATTATCTTCAAAAGGAGTGTTTAAATTTACCCAACAATGCAGTTTGCATTCATGCACTCCCTTTGGGTTCCCTTAGTGTACAGGCAATTTACGGACCGCTAGTTTTCAAAACTTTGGAGTTATGGAGGAGACACACACACACACACACACACACACTGACATTTATATGGACCTTTATATGTACATTTCATTGGCAGTTTTGCAATGTGTCAGATCCTTGACCTGATTTTAGAATAATTTAGAACATCGTTTTTTAAATATTTTTTATTTTACAGCATCTCAGTCTAATAGTGGTGCTAAACACACTAATCACACATACACTTGCAGATAAATGCACGAGACAACACCAAATGCAGTCACTGAGCTGTAGGGAAGTAACTTCACTTCCTTGAGCACTCTGGGTACCATTAACTCCATCTTTTATAACAACCTTATTACCAGACTCGTTAGTGTATGGTCAGAGCAGCCTCTCTGTGTCTGGGAGGCTGGTGGTTCAAACTTCAAACCCCGGCCGAGTCATACCAAATACCTTAAAATGTTACGTGCTGCTTTCTTGCTTCACGTTCAGCATTTAAAAGGATAATAGCATGGATAACCCCATAGGTTGGCATCCATGGGGAGAAGGGAAATCCTCTTTAGGAAATACCTGCCTGAGTGGGTTAAGAAAGAAGATGCTGTTATTGTGGAGTCACTGGAATCCAGAGTGCCCAGGTAAGTGACGGCACTTCCCCCCCAAGCTCATATACCACTGTATGCTTTTGGGCCTGACAACTGAAATATTACGAGGTACCCAAAAAATTGTGTGATATTTTGTTGAATTACGATTGTACATTTATTTTTTATTGAAAAGGTTGAATGTTTTTATTAATTTTCTGCAACAGTCAAAAACACTCAGATTCACTGTGGAAGGTGATATTGCAATTATTCAAAAAAAAAAAAATTCAGTAACATATTATATACAATACTCCTTCGATATTGGCGGCAATTCTCAAATGCAGTTGAGATGCAAACCTCAAATGCAAACCAGCAAGTCCCTCATCTGTCTGGCCAGCCATTTTAAAATAAGAATAGAAAACAGGTTATTTATATTTGTATTTGAAAATATCTGAACGACAATCAACAAGCATAATGCTGTTCCAACAAATGTTATCAAAGACTGAAATGAGAGAGCGAAAGAGCGGGAGAAAAATAAATAAATAAAAGCACTTGAATTACGCCCAGAAATTGTCGTTAGAGGTTGGATTGGCTGGAATAGTCTGAGAACTCAGAGATCAACTAAACAGCCATGTGGAAAGAATAACTCTTTTAAGATTAATTACCGATTGATTAAAATAATTGATGCATAAAAATGTTAAAATTAACTTTATCTGGCCATGTAACTTTATTTTGAACGAATATTTTCCTTATTTAAATTGACTCGTCTATAAAGATAAATTCATGTCAGGAGGATGATCAAACTACTATGCCATGTATTCATGAGGTGTTTTGTTGGCTTTTTATCTCTAGGTGGTTTCTAATCAGATGATGACCAAGCCATTGATGAAGACAAACGGGAAGCCAGCAGGCCGAGGAACCATCACGGTAATGTGCAGCCAACTTCCCCAGCTTTGCATTATGCAGATGCCCAAAGTTTTCCCGCTTCACACAATCATATCCACACACTCGCTCCTAAGCTGTCTATCCTGGGTTTGAGTCCTGACCCAGCTATAAACTGTCATCCCGGTGTTTCACAGACTGGGTGATTCATCAATGTGTGTGCCATCCATCGGATGGACGTTAACCTGGGCATCCCCTCTGCTAGTATTTGTGGATTTTTGAAATCCCATGGTGTCATTAACATAGAGTAGCTGAGTTATCGTTGCCAACACGGCAAAATTTTAAATGCCTGCCCTTACCTGAGTCGAATGTCTTTCCTGGCCAGCCAGTTCGTGAAAGACTTGAGCCAAGCTTCCTCTGGCGAACCCCTCAAGAATGTAGGAATAATTGTGACCGTGAAAAGAAGAATTTTAACACACTGTCCTCTGTATGGTGCGCATGTGCCCACATATACACATGACTCCCCCTACCCACCCTCCTGACCACTGATTTATGGAGTGGGTGTGTCTAGTTGTCCCCCGTCGCACTGCGGAGCGAAAGGGGGACTATGGTTTTCCCCTCAGTCCGTGTGTGCGGGCGAGCGTGCGTGCGTGCGTAAGCGAAGGACCGAATTCTAATTTGGTGTGCGGGTGCAACCCTCGTCAAAATCCAAGATGGCCGCCGCCACGTATGTCTAAACCTTGTGAGCGGAATATCTTGAAAAATAAGCGAAGTACCAACTTCTAATCTGGTGTGTGGGTGTATCTATATATATAAAACACAGTTTGTGTGTGTGTGTGTGTGTGTGTGTGTGTGTGTGTGTGTGTGTGTGTGTGTGTGTGTGTGTGTGTGTGTGTGTGTGTGTGTTTGTGTGTGTGTAATGTTACCGATAGACTCCTAAACGGAGAGGCTCACGTACTTGATATTTGGCACAGACATGGCCATTGAGCCTGGGACGAACATGGCCGACCTAAAAATTGATTTCATAATATTTTTTTTACCATATTTTTACCTCAGCGCGAAATATTATGACTGGAATCTGACCGGTAGCAGAGCAGCGCGCTGATTCGCTCAGAGCGATCACGTGATGTTCGTTGCCGCCATTAACTTCGCACGTATTTCAGAGCGAAAAGCAATTGCGTTTTTGCCGGGTACTTCTGCATGATTAGCATTTAGCATGATTTAGCATAGATAGTAGCATGTTTCACGTAGATTTTTTTTCAGCGAGCAGAAGTACCCGGCATTGTATGAACTAGGGCATGCCCGTACTATATCTATATCTAAAATTATATCCCCCCCCCCTCTATTTACATGAAATGGTTTGGTCCAAAGCGAACGGCTTGCGAGTACGGTGACAATCCCCCCCCTCTATTTACATGAAATGGTTTGGTCCAAAGCGAACGGCTTGCGAGTACGGTGACAATCCCCCCCCTCTATTTACATGAAATGGTTTGGTCCAAAGCGAACGGCTTGCGGAGTTTGGTAAAGAAATCGCCATCGCGTGCACAAACGCGCAGGAAAGCGAATGAATCGCAAATTAGTTTTAATTAGTTTTAAAACATAGTTTAACGGCAACATAGTTTTCCAACGTGAAATAAATGAATACGCTCTCAAATGTGCCGTCCGAGGCAGAGTCTGTTCGCCACGTTCGGCACACGTGATAGCTCGCTGCTCTCTGATTGGTTGAATCGTTTTTTGGACATAGCTCGGTAACTACTTCTCCGATTAATATGAAACCTTGAAAAGGCACATCCTCGGGTCCCCAGCAATATACCTGGCAAGTTTAAAGTATATCGGACCCGTGGTTGTCGAGAAACAGCGGTCACAGACATACAAACATACAAACATACAAACATACAAACATACAAACATACAAACATACACACAGAGATTACTGGAATTATAGATAGACTAGGGCATGCCCGTACTATATATATATCTAAAAGTATATCCCGCCCCCCTCTATTTACATGCAATGGTTTGGTCCAAAGCTAACGGCTTGCGAGTACGGTGACAATCCCCCCCCTCTATTTACATGAAATGGTTTGGTCCAAAGCTAACGGCTAGCGGAGTTTGGTAAAGAAATCGCCATAGCGTGCACAAATGCGCAGGAAAGTGAAAGAATCGCAAATTAGTTTTAATTAGTTTTAAAACATAGTTTAACGCCAACATAGCGGCAACATAGTTTGCCAACGTGAAATAAATGAATACGCTCTCAAATGTGCCAAAAAAAAAAAAAAAACGCTACCCGTACGCTCTACCCCGCCCGTACGCCCGTAAACAAAAAAAACAACGCTCTTCGCTTCCACCCTTCGCTCTGACTGAATTGGGAGAAATAATGCGCATAAGAAATCGAGAAATTATTATTTTCTCCGGAAGAAATCGAATTACGTACCGTAATGGCGCACGCGCTGGGCTCAGCATCAGCTCGCTCTCACATCGGCCACGCCTACGCAATAACGCGTTCTGTGATTGGATGCCGGAAGTGCAGTCCTCACTGTCCGGAAGGTCGCAAATCGCAGTTACGATGAATCGCAAATTAGTTTTAATTAGTTTTAAAACATAGTTTAACGGCAACATAGTTTGCCGACGGGAAATAAATGAATACGCTCTCAAATGTGCCATCCGAGGCAGAGTGTGTTCGCCACGTTCGGCACACGCGATAGCTCGCTGCTCTCTGATTGGTTGAATCGTTTTTTGGACATAGCTCGGTAAGTAATTGTCCGGTTAATATGAAACCTTGAAAAGGCACATCCTCGGGTCCCCAGCAATATACCTGGCAAGTTTCAAGTATATCGGACCGGTAGTTGTCGAGAAACAGCAGTCACAGACAAACAAACAAACAAACAAACATACACACAGAGATTAGTGGAATTATAGATAGACTAGGGCATGCCCGTACTATATATATATCTAAAAGTATATCCCCCCCCCCCTCTATTTACATGCAATGGTTTGGTCCAAAGCTAACGGCTTGCGAGTACGGTGACAATCCCCCCCCTCTATTTACATGAAATGGTTTGGTCCAAAGCTAACGGCTAGCGGAGTTTGGTAAAGAAATCGCCATAGCGTGCACAAATGCGCAGGAAAGCGAAAGAATCGCAAATTAGTTTTAATTAGTTTTAAAACATAGTTTAACGCCAACATAGCGGCAACATAGTTTGCCAACGTGAAATAAATGAATACGCTCTCAAATGTGCCAAAAAAAAAAAAAAAACGCTACCCGTACGCTCTACCCCGCCCGTACGCCCGTAAACAAAAAAAACAACGCTCTTCGCTTCCGCCCTTCGCTCTGACTGAATTGGGTGAAATAATGCGCATAAGAAATCGAGAAATTATTATTTTCTCCGGAAGAAATCGAATTACGTACCGTAATGGCGCACGCGCTGGGCTCAGCATCAGCTCGCTCTCACATCGGCCACGCCTACGCAATAACGCGTTCTGTGATTGGATGCCGGAAGTGCAGTCCTCACTGTCCGGAAGGTCGCAAATCGCAGTTACGATGAATCGCAAATTAGTTTTAATTAGTTTTAAAACATAGTTTAACGGCAACATAGTTTGCCGACGGGAAATAAATGAATACGCTCTCAAATGTGCCATCCGAGGCAGAGTGTGTTCGCCACGTTCGGCACACGCGATAGCTCGCTGCTCTCTGATTGGTTGAATCGTTTTTTGGACATAGCTCGGTAAGTAATTGTCCGATTAATATGAAACCTTGAAAAGGCACATCCTCGGGTCCCCAGCAATATACCTGGCAAGTTTCAAGTATATCGGACCGGTAGTTGTCGAGAAACAGCGGTCACAGACAAACAAACAAACAAACATACACACAGAGATTAGTGGAATTATAGATAGACTAGGGCATGCCCGTACTATATATAAGCTAGGACGTGCCCGTACGTGGGTGCCCGTTCCTTGCCAAAAAAAAAAAAAAAAAAAAATTTGTGTAGGGGTGTGTGTGTGTAAACATCCTAGGGCGTGCCCGTACGTGGGTGCAAAAAAACATGCGTGCAAACAACAACAAAAAAAAACTTTGAAACCACGTGGCAGTAACGACCACAGAACCCCCCCCCCCCCCTCTATTTACATGAATGGTTTGGTCCATTCGCAACGACCACAGAATCCCCCCCTCTATTTACATGCAATGGTTTGGTCCAAAGCGAACGGCTTGCAGTGTTTGGTAAAGAAATCGCCATAGCTCGGTAACTACTTCTCCGATTAATATGAAACCTTGAAAAGGCACATCCTCGGGTCCCCAGCAATATACCTGGCAAGTTTAAAGTATATCGGACCGGTAGTTGTCGAGAAACAGCGGTCACAGACAAACATACACACACACATACACACATACAAACACACAGAGATTACTGGAATTATAGATAGATAATAATATATAGATAGTGCCGTGTAGGGCGGAGTGATGGTGATGCCGCTCTGGGAGGGACCGAGCAAGGTCGCTGTGGGCGGGACCGAGCGAGGTCGCTGTGGGCGGGGCCGGGCGAGGTCGCTGTGGGCGGGACCGAGCGAGGCAGCTATGGGCGGGGCCGAGAGAGGTCGCTGTGGGCGGGGCCGAGCGAGGTCTGCGTTAGTGCGTTGCCGTTGCCGTTGCCTGGTATAAAAAGATGGTGCTTGATGCTCTCTGCGTCAAGATACGGACTTGATGTCCGTATCTTTACAACAGACATTCCAATGATGATGATGATAAATGTAATACCACTCAAGGAAGGCCCACAACTCAAGAGAGTGGAAAAAAACAATAAAATGAACAAAAATACGGGGAAGGAGAAGCAACCACTCAGAAGAATGACAGAAAATCATTTCCCTTAAATTTACCGTGTTCACCAACTAGCACGACCAGATACAGGACACCAAAATAATTTCCCTTACACATATCGTGTCCACCAACCAGCAAGACCATACCACTTACCTCTGGATCAAACTGTATTTCAAATATTCAAACGGTTTTTACATGCTGCCGTCTCCTAGCAACCAATGAAATTTTTCAAAAATATTGTAGTACATTTATTTTTTAATAATGTACCATATTTACGGCAGTATATTTATTTACGCCATGAGTAAGGAAGGAAAATTTCCAGCGCGCTGATTCGCTCATTCGCGCTCATTGATGACGATCACGATCACGTGATGACGTGATCACGAATGATGTTCGTGACGCGATCATGTGATGTTCCTTGCCGCCATAAACTCACATCAAGTAGCATAGATTTTAGCATGATTAGCATTTAGCATGATTCAGCATGATTTAGCATGATTTAGCATAGATAGTAGCATGTTTCACATAGATTTTTTTTCAGCGAGGAATATTATACACGGATTCTGACCGGTGGCAGAGCAGCGCGCTGATTCGCTCAGAGTGATCACGTGATGTTCCATCTCCGCCGCCAATTGGTTTCACTTTTCACGGAGTATGAGCGTTCTATATATTTTCAATTCAGTGCGCCGACTCGCTCACGTACTTGATTTGTGGCATAGACATGGCCATTGGGCCTTCACGGTGTAATTTGTGCGAGGCTTTTGTCCGAGTGAGCTTGAGTCGAGAGGGCGAATGTACGGGTTGGGAATGTACGGGTCTCCCTTTCCCCACCCGGCAACGCCGGTACTGGAGGGCGTCACAGGATCGGTGAGTCTCCAAAAATCCGCTTCGTGCTGTTGCGAAGATTCAGGACGATGTCGTCATTGTTGACTGGCCCTCCCCTTCCCCCTCCCCCCTGCGTCCTCCCCTCCCCCTCCCTTCCCCCTCCACCCTACCCCCTCCCTTTTCCCCCTCCCCCCTACCCCTTCCCCTTCCCCCTACCCCTTCCCCTCCCCCTCCCCTCCCCTCCCCCTCCCCCTCCCCCCTCCCCCTCCCCCCGCCCCCTCCCCCCTCCCACCCCTCTCCTCTCCCATCCCTCCCCCTCCCACCCCTCTCCTCTCCCATCCCTCCCCCTCCCCCCCTCTCCTCCCCTCCCCCCCTCTCCTCCCCTCCCCCCAGTTCCCCTCCCCTTCTCTTCCCCCTCCTCTCCCCTCCCCCACCCAGCAATGCCGGGTTCTTCTGCTAGTCTAGGCATAAGGAAGAACGCTATTGAAAATTGGGTCGCCACGTCAAAATCCAAGATGGCCGCCACCATATATATGTCTGAACCTTGTGAGCGAAATATCTTGAAAAATAAGCGAAGTACCAACTTCTAATCTGGTGTGTGGGTGTATCTACGCAAAAGGGAGAACGCTATTGAAAATTGGGTCGCCACGTCAAAATCCAAGATGGCCGCCTTGCGTCTTCCACTTTGTCAACTCACATCACTTCACCGACGGCGGACCTAGGCGTAACGCTTGTTCCATTAAATGATGGAGCTGTTGGTGAAGCTTTTAAGTGAACGAAAGCTTTTAAGTTCAAGTACTTAACGTGGGACATACTGGACTTATAGTGCTCGATCGACCTTGGCAGGACTGGTAGGTATAGCTTTGGTAAGATCTGTAAGGTAAGGGTCTCATGAAAAGGTGAATGTGCTGTCGGTCTTTATTTATTCCTCACTCAACAATCTTCTTCACTGTTACTCCCATCGCCTTACCACTTTACAAGAAAATTAAATAAAAACACTCTGGTAATGTCCACTGTTCTCCTCCCAACTCTCCATCTCCCTCTACCCCAGTGAAGTTAAGTAGATAAATTGACAGATTGAATGAATATGGTGTTGATGCAGTGCAGGCCCCATCGGCCGATCTTCCGCTTCCTCTGTCGAGGTTCCTTGTATATCCTCCTCGTATAGCTATGTACTCTCACTGCTGGTTTTTGTTTTATTGGCGATTTATTTGCTTCTGTGTTCTTATCGCCAATAGGTCACTGCATTTGAGATCTCGGACAACAGGATTGTCACACTTCACATGTCTGGCAGAAAGTTGGACAAGAAGGTGAGATTACAGGCATTTTTCAGGTTTATCACATCAACCACAGCGATTGTTATGAACTGCAAAACTATTGAAAGATTTGATCATGTAATAGGTCAGAGGACTACATGGACACTGGACAGGGTGATTCTTGTTCTTCAGTTATTATGTTTACAGCTTTAAGGCATTGTTAGGTGATGTAGTCTTGACGATTTGTATTTGCGACAACCTGCATTTTGTTTTATTTATTTATTTGTTTGTTTGTTCAACGCCTTGCAGCAGCTTGTTTGAAAAGCAAAAATAATACTAACTTGAAATATTGATGACCCAAAGCAAACACCTGGGCTTGCATTGTTGTTTCGACATCATTAAAGCTAGTTTCCCTTTGGGCTGCAACGTTTCATCTCGAGCTGCAGTTCACCTGTGCCTGCACATGTATGATATTGCATGAGGACCAACTTGTTTTCAGTATATTGATGCATAACAATTTATTTTGATTCCGAATAGCGATTACTACATCCCGATTAAATAAAAAGGTTCCATGATCTGTTCCATGGTCTGTTAGATGAGGTTTTGCTCCTGCCCACACTATCCGCCATGACTGGGTAGTAATGAATAATTTTGTACGCGAGTCATGAGAACGGTTTTGTTGCCGTATGTCACAGGTGTAATGAGTAACAAGTTGGTGTGTTTGGGAATACATTTACTGGTAGGGTTTAATGTTTAATGTTAATTATTCCCTGCAGGATTTTTTTGGAAAGTCTGATCCTTACCTTGAGTTTCTGAAACAGAACAACACTAACAGCTGGGTGTTGATTCACCGCACCGAGGTTGGTGAGTGGTGTGAGTGGTTTGAACATTCTTTGTTGTTCGATGCTGTGGTTTTGTCACAAATGGCATTATCATTATCGATTTTTATCGATAATGGCATTATCGATTATCGACTATGGCATTATCGATTTTTTTTCTTCAAAGCTTTGCACGGTGAATGACTTGTATACGAGCAGTTGTCAGGAATGAAAGAGTAAGTGGTGCTTCTTTTAGAGGAAAACCCGAGATTTGGTATAATTGACATATTATGTATAAAAATGTAAAAAGGTGTTAACTGGCGGGAAAAAGCAAAGATAAGAGGATGGTACAAGGAAGAGAGGAAAGTGTTCGGGGAATTGGAGAGGAAAAGGGTTGTGGGAGATTGAAGGGAATACAACTTGGGAGGGAAGAGCAATGTATGGGAAGTACCTGGATTTTGCATATGTAATGCATAGATGACCCCTTTTACGAGTTTGTTTTGTTGGAAACACATCTTCACAAATAAGGTATGACGAGGCACTGCTTTTTGTTTGCTCTCAGGTTATAAAGAAAACACTGAACCCAACATGGCAGCCTTTCACGGTGTACATGCAGTCACTGTGTGAAGGAGACTTTGAGAAAAAGATCAAGGTATGTTTGCGCATCATCTTTAACACACATCTTTACTGATGGGACCACTGGCAGTGGCCTGGCTTGCTCTCACTGCCTTTTTCAGTTCTCAGTACCATCGTGAAATGCAAATAATTTGCACATTTTGTCTTGGATTTTGTGGACAGTTTATCCACGACTGCACAACATGTCATTGTTATCAATATCTGCTCTCCAAGTGATTATCACCAAACCTGCTGATTGTGTTACTGTTTATATTCCTGCTTATTTATTTAATTATTTGAATTGACTCATTGTGCAGAAACTTCATGACCATTTCTATTCGGTCTTGCTTGCAGGTGATTTGTTACGACTGGAACCGCAATTCCGTCCCAGATCTTATTGGGGAGTTTGAGACGAGTTTCATTGAGCTGGAGGAGGCAAAGGATGGCAGATCAGTGAGTCGTAAATCATTGCAGATGAGTTGGGGGCAAGGGGGATTGGGGTTGTGATGCATCGCAAAAGTGGGGAAAGTGGAATGTTTTGTTTGGAGACTTGGTCTTTACACCCCTGAGTTTCTTACCTGCCAAATATGTTCCTTGTGCAGTGACATTTCTTGGAATCCATCACACTGTGTTGCCCAAGAGAAATGACAAGAAACAAAATTCAAGAAGCAAAACAATGAGACGGATAGTACTTTGCGCATATAACAGAAATAGGATGGGGATAGGAGAGGGGTTGATCAGTAAATAAGATCTATCAACACAAAAGGGATAATATTTGATCACAACAAAAAGTATGTAAATGTCAAGGCTCATGAAAGAGCAGGATGATAAATGGTGGAGGGTGAACATACGAACAAAAGCGTTGGAGGGGAGAGCGGTCCAGGGTCAAACGGCACAACAACAAGTCAAAAATAACTCAAATTGCAAAGCCCGTCCATGTCCGCGTTGTACTCAAACAAAACTTGATGAAAACAAGAGTTAAAAAGAAAATGTTAAATTTATTAATCACTTTCTCCATATTCTCATAATAAAGGTTTGTTGAAAATTTGACAACAAAACCTCAAACGTTATGGCCTGTATGTGTGTACACACACACACACACACACACACACACACACACACACACACACACACACACACCTCGTTCTTTCATTTCCGTTCCTCACAATTCTATCTCTGTTTTATTCACAGACACACACACACACACACACACACACACACACACACACACACACACACACACACACATCTCGTTTTTTTATTTCTGTTCCTCACAATTCTATCCCTCTTTCACACACACACACACACACACACACACACACACACACACACACACACACACACACACACACACACACACACACACAGACACAGACACAGAGACACACACACACACTGAAATCGACTTTAACAAGCGTTATGCCAAGGTCCCCCGTCGGTGAAGTGATGTGAGTTGACAAAGTGGAAGACGCAAGGCGGCCATCTTGGATTTTGACGTGGCGACCCAATTTTCAATAGCGTTCTTCCTTATGCCTAGATACACCCACACACCAGATTAGAAGTTGGTACTTCACTTATTTTTCAAGATATTCCGCTCACAAGGTTCAGACATACATGGCGGCGGCCATCTTGGATTTTTACGTGGCGACCCAATTTTCAATAGCGTTCTTCCTTATGCATAGATACACCCACACACCAGATTAGAAGTTGGTACTTCGATTATTTTTCAAGATATTCCACTCACAAGGTTCAGACATACATGGCGTCAGATATACATGGCGGCGGCCATCTTGGATTTTGACGTGGGTTGCACCCACACACCAAATTAGAATACGGTCCTTCGCTTACGCACGCCCGCAATCCCCGCATGCATGCATGCATGCACGCATGCACGCCCGCACGCATAGACGGACGGACGCACACAAGAGAAAAACCATCGTCCCCCTTTCGCTCAGCGGTGCGACGGGGGACAATAAAAGGCAATGTGTGTGTCCGTGTGTTTTGAATTTCGATTGAAACGATGTTTTCCAGGAACGTATCTACGACGTAAATACCTGAAAGTGCCTGTACATAGATATATGGATGTATATGTGTGTGTGTATGTATACATTGTGTGCATGGATATATTTGTGTGTGTGTATGTATATACTATACATGTATCTGTGTGTGTCCCCTGGATAAGAATAGGTACGCCGTATCCCTGCGTGTAGTAAGAGGCGACTAAGAGGGTTGGCGTCAGGAAGGGCATCCGGCCATAAAAACATTGCCTCAAAAAAGAGAACCATGACAATTACAACTACATGTGGGCAGGGTACAGCCCGAAGTGGTGATCGGTTTCTGAGGTTTGGGACATGGAATGGAATGTAGGGACAATGACAGGGAGATCAGGAGAAGTGGTGGAAGTATTGGTCAGAAGAAGAGTGGACATATGTTGTGTGCAAGAGTCGCGATGGAAGGGAAGTGGTGTGAGAATGGTGAAGGGTAGGCAGGGACAGAAATACAAGTTTGTGTGGCAAGGGTGCCTGGAGGGCGTGAATTGTCCTGTTTTGGTGTCCTGTTTTCTGAGGAGTTTGTAGACAGTGTGGTGAGTGTGACTAGAGTGAGTGATAGGTTGATGATGGTGAAAATGATGATTGGAAAGGTCTTGGTGAACGTCATCTCGGGATATGCTCCGCAGGTTGGTCGAAGCGATGAAGAGAAGGACAAGTTCTGGTATGCAATAGAGAAGCTGATGGAAAACGTGAAAGATGAGGAAGTTGTTGTGGTAGGAGGAGACCTAAATGGACATGTGGGAAGGAGTATGGATGGTTTTGACGGAGTTCATGGGGGTTACGGATATGGTGTGAGAAATGGAGAAGGTGAAAGGATTTTGGAGTTTGCTGATGGAGCTGATTTGTTGATTTGTAATACTCAATTCCAGAAAGAGGATAATAAGCTTGTTACATACACGTCAGGTGGGTCGACGACAACCGTTGACTACCTGATGGTGCGTAGGCGAGATAGGGGGCACCTCCGGGACACAAAGGTGATCCCGGGAGAGGAGGCTGTTTCACAGCACCACTTGGTTGTCTGCGACGTAAGGGTGAAAGGTGCAAGGAGAGCTCGGCGGGTGAAGTACCAACCGAGAATGAAGGTGTGGAGGTTGAAAGAGGTGACAGTAAGGGAGGCATTAAAAGAGAGGCTGAGTAGGGTCGAGGATGATGTGGTTGAGCTTGAAAGTGGTTGGATGTCAATGAAAGCTAGTCTGTTGGGAGCCGTTGGTGAGGTATGTGGATGGACAAAAGGACCTCGGAAACATTTCCGAGGCACTCGGAAACATGGTGGTGGGATGATGAAGTTGGAAAGAGGATTGACGAGAAGAGGAAGAAGTTCAAGGAGTGGCAGAAGGCGAAGGGTACGGGAGCAGAAACAGCAGAGCATGAAAGTTATAAGGCAGCCAGGAAGGCTGCAAAGAAAGAGGTAGCAAAGGCGCAGGAGGCTTGTAGGAAAATGTTCGGAGAACGCTTGGATTCGGAAGAGGGTCAGAAAGCAGTATTCAGGATTGCAAAGCAGATAGCGAAAGAGAGGTGTGATGTGATGGGGGTGAGTTGCTTGAAGGATGAAGTGGGACAAATCGTTGTCGACCCAGATGGAATTAAAGGAAGATGCAAAAGATATATGGAAATGCTGTTGAATACAGAGAATGAATGGGATGGCAACATCGAGAGTAACCCAGTTTTAGGACCGGCAGAGAAGATAACTGAGAAGGAAGTTGAGGAAGCGATAAAAGCAATGAAGGGTAGAAAAGCGGGAGGGCCGACGGGAGTTGTGGGAGATATGTTGAAGGCAGCAGGAAGTTGGGGTGTGAAGAGAATAACAGAGATCTGTAATCTGGTGGTGAAAGAAGGCCGCATTCCAGTGGATGTAAACTGAGTACCCTCGTCCCTCTATACAAGGGGAAAGGTGACCCTCTGGAGTGTGGCTCGTACCGAGCGATAAAGTTATTGGAGCATGGAATGAAGGTATTGGAAAGGGTGTTGGAGAGGAGGATAAGGAAGAAAGTGAAGATCGACGAAATGCAGTTTGGATTCATGCCAGGAAGAGGAACGACAGACGCGCTTTTCATTGTGAGGCAGTTGCAGGAGAAGTACATGGAGAAGAGGAAGAAGTTGTTTCTTGGGTTTGTTGATCTGGAGAAAGCATTCGATCGGGTTCCACGCAAAGTATTGACATGGGCATTGAGGAAGTTAGGAGTGGAGGAATGGTTGATCAGAGTAGTGATGGCAATGTACAAAAGAGCGTGCACAGCTGTAAGGATGAAGGACGGGAACAGTGGTGAGTTTGAGGTGAAGGTGGGAGTGCATCAGGGGTCGGTACTAAGTCCACTACTATTTGTAGCTGTGATGGAGGTGCTGGCTCAGAACGTAAAGGAGGGTTTACCGTGGGAGTTGTTGTATGCAGATGATCTGGTGTTGATTGCGGAAAGTATGGATGGACTGAAGGAAAAGATGAACACGTGGAAGGAATGTATGGAGACAAAAGGTCTGAAGGTGAATATCGGAAAGACGAAGGTGATGGCAAGTGGTAAAGCATGTGGTGAGGTGGAAAGAACTGGGAAGTGGCTCTGTGCTGTGTGTCGGAAGGGTGTCGGAGTGAACTCCATTCAGTGTACAATGTGCGCTGAGTGGGTTCATCAAAAATGTAGTGGTCTGAGAGGGTCATTAACCAGTGTGGCAGCTACATTCAAATGTAAGGTGTGCACAGAGGGAGCTGCACATGGAGGAAATGTTGAGTTGGATCTTGGAGACGGCGTGAAGCTGAAAGGTGTGAAAACATTTTGCTACCTCGGAGACATGCTGAATGGAGAAGGTGGATCAGACTCGGCAACGGTTGCTCGAGTGAGATGTGCATGGAAGAAGTTTCGGGAATTGAGTGGCATGCTGATGATGAGGGGAGTGTCGTTGAAGCTGAAGGGAAAGGTGTATGCTGCATTGCTGCATGTGTGAGAAGTGTTACGATTTATGGGAGCGAGACAAGGGTAATGAACGTAGAGCAGCAACGGAGGTTGGAAAGGGTGGAAATGCGAATGGTTCGACGGATGTGCGGAGTATCGTTGAGAGAGAGGAAGACAAATGATGAATTGCGAAAGATGATGGGAATAGAGCCTGTGATTGATGCTGTGAAGAGGAACAGGTTGAGATGGTTTGGTCATGTGTTGAGGAAGGATGAAAGTGACTGGTTGAGAAGAGTGATGGAAATGAATGTAGAAGGAAGTAGAGGACGGGGAAGACCGAGAAAGACTTGGCTAAAGATGGTGGAAGAAGAAATGCGGACAAGGGGGTTAACAAGGAGAGATGCAGAAAATAGGGCAAAATGGAGAAGATTGTTTTGGGGACCGCAAGGCTAACCCCCGCTCTAGCAGGGAAAATGGCCTTTTAAAATGCACGTTGTTGTTGTTGTGTGTGTGTCCCACCTCTTTTAATATTCCCGTCAGGAAGCGACTGCATTGTCCAGCAATGTCGGGAAGCTTTGCAAATGTTGCCAATAAATCAAGAAACACGGAAGTTATTACATAACCCGGCGGTCTCGCACTGCGCTGTGGCGGACGGGCTGATAAGGCCGATTTGTACTTTAGAACTTTGCACTTTGACCAATTTTTTTTTTCCTTCATATTCTCATAAGGTTTATTTAGAATTTGTGTTTATTAACGCACAGGTTGTAAACTGTGCCCAAACTGGACCCAAATGACCCAGAGGTTGTAAACCTGGTGCGTTATAGCGTTTGCCTGGGAATTTCGGGCGCTCAAAAGTGAAGCTAGTTTCTGTCACCCATTTCTGTCGCTCATTTCTGTCGCTCATTTCTGTCGCTCAGATGTGTAAACATGACGTCATCAAATCTATATATATAGGATAGGTTATAGGAGATATATATGTTATAGGATAGGAATATAGGACCCAAATGACCCAGAGGACCCAAATGACCCAGAGGACCCAAATGACCCAGAGGACCCAAATGACCCAGAGGACCCAAATGACCCAAATGACCCAGAGGACCCAAATGACCCAGAGGACCCAAATGACCCAAATGACCCAGAGGACCCAGAGGACCCAAATGACCCAGAGGACCCAAATGACCCAAATGACCCAGAGGACCCAAATGACCCAGAGGACCCAAATGACCCAGAGGACCCAAATGACCCAAATGACCCAGAGGACCCAAATGACCCAGAGGACCCAAATGACCCAGAGGACCCAAATGACCCAGAGGACCCAAATGACCCAGAGGACCCAAATGACCCAGAGGACCCAAATGACCCAGAGGACCCAAATGACCCAGAGGACCCAAATGACCCAGAGGACCCAAATGACCCAGAGGACCCAAATGACCCAGAGGACCCAAATGACCCAAATGACCCAGAGGACCCAAATGACCCAGAGGACCCAAATGACCCAGAGGACCCAAATGACCCAGAGGACCCAAATGACCCAGAGGACCCAAATGACCCAGAGGACCCAGAGGACCCAGAGGACCCAGAGGACCCAAATGACCCAGAGGACCCAGAGGACCCAAATGACCCAGAGGACCCAAATGACCCAGAGGACCCAAATGACCCAGAGGACCCAAATGACCCAGAGGACCCAAATGACCCAGAGGACCCAAATGACCCAGAGGACCCAAATGACCCAGAGGACCCAAATGACCCAGAGGACCCAAATGACCCAGAGGACCCAAATGACCCAGAGGACCCAGAGGACCCAGAGGACCCAAATGACCCAGAGGACCCAAATGACCCAGAGGACCCAAATGACCCAGAGGACCCAAATGACCCAGAGGACCCAAATGACCCAGAGGACCCAAATGACCCAGAGGACCCAAATGACCCAGAGGACCCAAATGACCCAGAGGACCCAAATGACCCAGAGGACCCAAATGACCCAGAGGACCCAAATGACCCAGAGGACCCAAATGACCCAGAGGACCCAAATGACCCAGAGGACCCAAATGACCCAGAGGACCCAAATGAGCCAGAGGACCCAAATGACCCAGAGGACCCAGAGGACCCAAATGACCCAGAGGACCCAAATGACCCAGAGGACCCAAATGACCCAGAGGACCCAAATGACCCAGAGGACCCAAATGACCCAGAGGACCCAAATGACCCAGAGGACCCAAATGACCCAGAGGACCCAAATGACCCAGAGGACCCAAATGACCCAGAGGACCCAAATGACCCAGAGGACCCAGAGGACCCAAATGACCCAGAGGACCCAAATGACCCAGAGGACCCAAATGACCCAGAGGACCCAAATGACCCAAATGACCCAGAGGACCCAAATGACCCAGAGGACCCAAATGACCCAAATGACCCAGAGGACCCAAATGACCCAGAGGACCCAAATGACCCAAATGACCCAGAGGACCCAAATGACCCAGAGGACCCAAATGACCCAGAGGACCCAAATGACCCAGAGGACCCAAATTCTATGTATGTTTCTATGATGATGTATGTTTTGGTGAAAGTACATAATGTGAATACTAGTAGCAATTTTACAAAAACCATGGCATAATTTCAAATCTTGACCCGAGATGATAATTATGCTACATCATAATTTCCATGTGCCAACCTGGGCGGAATCCAAGTGGATTCACTTGACTTGTTGCCATTAAAAAATTTTTTTTGGGTCGATTGCCTTTTAAATTTAAAATTTTTAAATAAAACTTAAATTTGGGTTTTTTAATATTTAATAAACCTCCATAAGGTTTATTGAGAATTTGATGACAAAAGCTCAAATGGGAAAAAATATTATGCCCAGGACACACACACACAGCCTGAAAAAGATTCTTTTAAACTCTGTTGTGATGACATGTACAATATGGGTTTTGTCTTGGTGTATTGCAGGCTCCCACGCACTTTGCACCTCACCGTCACCCTCGCAGCCTACAGGCCTGTACAGTGAGTCAGTCACGAGTGTGGATGCTGACATAGAAAAAGCTGTGAATCTTTTTTCTTCTTTCACACAAATCTATTAATTAGGGCTGGCAGGATAGCCTTGAGGAATGCACACTCATCCCTGAGCTGTATAGCCTGGGTTCGAATTTCGAACTTTATAACAAATTAATTTATAAATTCCTCCTCTAGCCTACTTAGTTGAACCTCCTTTTGATTCAAATACATTCCCACAAGCACATCTCTCCCTTCTAAGTTCTGTCTTCTCCTATGCTTATATTATATTTGTATAGAACATTTAACCTCACGGAGGAATTGGGTGTGAGGGGCATCGTTTACTGCTTTTAAAGCTTTTCAAAAAAAGATTTTAAGGTATGTAATTAATAGATTTTAAGTAGATTTTATGATTTTAAGCTTTATTCATTTTTTTATACTGCCTTCTATTCGATCTTGCTCATTTCCACTCTGTCTTTCCGTCCCACCGGCACCCACCCTCATTGCATTGTCAAATTAATCTTATGCTCCACAAGTCCACTCTTCCCTGCTCCTTCTTTTCATTTTTTTGAGGAATCGGCTCCTTTTTGTCCTTTCTTGGTCTTCCCTCTAATCTTTCAAGAATGCAGCCCAACACCATCTCATGCATATCCACAATACTTTCTACTCTCACTGACTTTGTCTTCCTGCCCTACCTGTGGCTCTGATTTTCCATGCTGCTGTTGCTAGCCCGTCCACCTGCACAGTGAGAGATGGGGTTTTTCAATTGTGTGTGTGTGTGTGTGTCTGTGTGTGTGCATGTGCGCACGCACGCGTGTACGCGTGTGTCTTTGGTTGTTGTCTCCGAATGTGGGTTTCAGAAGGTGGAATGGTGCCCTCCTAGGTCTTGGTGTGTGTGTGTGTGTGTGTGTGTGTGTGTGTGTGTGTGTGTGTGTGTGTGTGTGTGTGTGTGTGTGTGTGTGTGTGTGTGTGTGTGTGTGTGTGTGTGTGTGTGTGTGAAATATGTCATGCACAATATGTGTGTAATATGTATATGTGTTTTTTAAATGTATAACTATATGTCTGCATACAATACACAGCACAATACGTCACACACAATATGTGTGCACATAATATACAGCATATGATGTCATTCAAAACACATGTATAAAGCATAATCGTGCATGTGCACATGTAAATCACGAGCTGTGTGTGTGTGTGTGTGTGTGTGTGTGTGTGTGTGTGTGTGTGTGTGTGTGTGTGTGTGTGTGTGTGTGTGTGTGTGCGCGCGCACGTGTGCGTGTGCGCATGTGCATGCATCACCGTCACCAGTCCTTATCTCCATCCGCAAGTCCCAAAGACCAAACGGAGCCCTCCCTGGTCCCAAATTATCCATCCGCACCCTAGCGAGGAACCATGACTCATGTCTCCTCATCGTGCTCCCTTTCCCCCACTGCGATCCCTGAAGTGGCCTCTGGTGTATGCCAGGGTACAGTATCTTCCCTCTTGATCTCATCTATCCTGATCCCAACCACCTCGGTCTCATCCTTCAAAGCTGCCATATTCGGCATGGCACTGGAACTCATGAAACTCATTTCCCAAAGCTGCCATACATTTATATGCTGCCATATCGAACAATACCAGGCACCTCTAGCGCATCTTGGGGTTGGGAAAAAAACAACAAAAAAACCCCCCAGCAAAGCCCAGGTCCTTCCCCCACTTGGATCCACCAAAACCTGGACCCCCCCTTCTAGTGGCACGGGGCCCACAGATCCCACCAATTTTCAAGGCCAGAACGCATCCCAAACGCATCTCGAACTCACCTCAGTTCCTCAATCTCACCTCATTCTCACACATCCTCAGCAGGCAGAGCCCTGCAAGAGGAGGTCCACCAATGCTCGCATCCTCCTTCCTGAGTCTGCAAAATCGCAGGCCCCCCTCCAACTGTGGTCTGCCAAATCTCAGGGCCCTCTTCCACTGAGGTCCGCCAAATTTCAGGGGCCCCCCCTCCTACTGGGGTCCGCCAAATCTCAGGCCCTCCCATCTGGCAGCATGGGGCCCACAAGTCCTACCAAACTCCAGAGCTAGGCCTCATCCAAAAAGCATGTCAAACTGCGCAATACAGATCACCTCATGTGCATCTCATCCCATCAAAGCTACCGTTTTCAGGTCAGTCTTAACTGTCTTCAAAACTGATGTATTCGACACAGCCCATGGTCCTCTCCATTCCAGGCGAGAGGGAGATGGCATGACTATTAAGTCATGCCGCCCCCCTCTTCGCCACCAACTTGGTGTGTGTGTGTGTGTGTGTGTGTGTGTGTGTGTGTGTGTGTGTGTGTGTGTGTGTGTGTGTGTGTGTGTGTGTGTGTGTGTGTGTGTGTGTGTGTGGATTCAAACTCAGGCTAGACAGCGATTCTCAAGCTCAAATTGACTCGAGCTCAAATTCAAGCTAGACGAGTGTGCGTACCTCCAAACTATCCTGCCAGCCCTAATCTATATATATGTGTGAAAGAAGAAATACTATACACAGCTGTTTCTAGGTCAGCATCCATACTCGTGACTGAATCACCGTCCAGGCCAGTAGGCTGTGAGGGTGAGGATGAGGCACAAAGTGTGTGGGAGCCAGCAATGCACTAAGAGAAAACCCATATATTGTGCAGGTAATAACAGTTTAAAAAAAAAAAAAATCTGACTTTGTGTGTGTGTGGTGTGTCTAGATTGGAATCCAGGCTCGATGGCTTTGAGGTGCATGTGCAATGTGCATACATCTAGGCCATCTTGCCATCTTAAATTCATCTCGGGGGAAGGGGGGGGGAGGAGGGTGGGAGAGTGGTGGGGGAGGGCTGTTAGACAGACAGGAAAATGAGAAGTAAACATGAAGAAAAATTCCACTATAATTTTAAAGGTCTCGGTGGTTTAGGAGTGTGTACTCGCCTACAAATCTCAGTTTATTTAAACGTGTTCTCACCCTGTTCCCTCCAACGAATTTGTATCTTGGGAATCATTTTCCTGCTTTTATTGTAAAACCTTTTTTGCTGGGTTCTTTACAGTTTATATGATGATGTAATGGTTGCAAAATAAGATTGGGCTTTGGTCCAATATTTGAGATGCTTTCTTGTTCATGTTTGTTTTCGATGGTTCTTACACTGCATTCATTCCTCACTGTTGCTTTCTGATTTGATTAGCAGCAATCAACAGTCAGACGTTTATCAAGCATTTTGCTGAACAAATTTAATTTGCTTTCCCTTTTTTATTGGATGGAGAGAGAGAGAGAGAGAGAGAGAGAGAGAGAGAGGGGGTGCAGGCGTGGGTGGGGGTGAGGAAGCAGTAATCAGATGGGTACAAACCGAGGAATTGGTTGGCATGGCAACGTGTCTCGAAAGGGTGCAACCACCGATCTTAATTGTATTCTCTCAACTGCAACGTCTTATGAATCATCTGCTTTTACATCTCACATTTGTTGCCCCCCACAAATAAGTCATGCACATATAAATACACATAAATAAGGGAGAGGGGAGAAAGGGAGGTGGTGGGGTTCAAAAAACTCAAAATCCTACCTCCTTTTCCTTATGTAATAGGTATTGGAGATTCCTTTTCCTTATGTAATAGGTATTGGAGATTCCTTTTCCTTATGTAATAGGTATTGGAGATTCCTTTTCCTTATGTAATAGGTATTGGAGATTCCTTTTCCTTATGTAATAGGTATTGGAGATTCCTTTTCCTTATGTAATAGGTATTGGAGATTCCTTTTCCTTATGTAATAGGTATTGGAGATTCCTTTTCCTTATGTAATAGGTATTGGAGATTCCTTTTCCTTATGTAATAGGTATTGGAGATTCCTTTTCCTTATGTAATAGGTATTGGAGATTCCTTTTCCTTATGTAATAGGTATTGGAGATTCCTTTTCCTTATGTAATAGGTATTGGAGATTCCTTTTCCTTATGTAATAGGTATTGGAGATTCCTTTTCCTTATGTAATAGGTATTGGAGATTCCTTTTCCTTATGTAATAGGTATTGGAGATTCCTTTTCCTTATGTAATAGGTATTGGAGATTCCTTTTCCTTATGTAATAGGTATTGGAGATTCCTTTTCCTTATGTAATAGGTATTGGAGATTCCTTTTCCTTATGTAATAGGTATTGGAGATTCCTTTTCCTTATGTAATAGGTATTGGAGATTCCTTTTCCTTATGTAATAGGTATTGGAGATTCCTTTTCCTTATGTAATAGGTATTGGAGATTCCTTTTCCTTATGTAATAGGTATTGGAGATTCCTTTTCCTTATGTAATAGGTATTGGAGATTCCTTTTCCTTATGTAATAGGTATTGGAGATTCCTTTTCCTTATGTAATAGGTATTGGAGATTCCTTTTCCTTATGTAATAGGTATTGGAGATTCCTTTTCCTTATGTAATAGGTATTGGAGATTCCTTTTCCTTATGTAATAGGTATTGTTAACAGTCAAGTCATTCAAAGAGCCATTTCGTTAAGTGTTTTCTTGCTGAGATGTAATAATTTGCTGTTATTAAATTTGCTGTTATTAATTTGTTATTAATAAATTTGCCATAATTTAAATTCTTTGTAAGCTTGCGTAATGGCCCAGAGGTACGCATACACCTCAAAGCTGTCTAGCCTGGGTTTTGAATCCCGACCCAGCTATAAACAGTCATCCCGGTGCTTCACAGGCAGTGCGACGCATCGTGTGTGCCGTCCCTCGATTGGACATTCAACTGGCACCCCGTTTGTCGACATTAATTGGTCAACGTTAAAGATCCCAGCGTCCTTTGCGAAGAGTAGGAAACCTATCGCCGGCACTCTGATCAAATTGCAAATTCCTGCCCTAACCAGCAGAGGGCACTAAATCAGTGCCATAGCCACGCACTCAGACAATGATGCCACGCCGTTGCTTCTGCTGCACACAAAAGAAAGACGCTACCTTGTGAATCTAACTTTTCCCCAAAAGTCTTTTTTAATGGAGGCACAAATCCGCCTTGGCGCCTTCCATTGGATGTCGTCACAAGCATCAGTTTGAATGTGACATATGTGGAGGGAGGTGTCTGGACATGATAGTGCATGTTCTGGTTTTATTGAAATTGCAATTCCATGGCAATCAGGTTCTGGTTATCTACCATGAGATAAAAGCTTTCAGGGTCTCTTGATCAATTTGATGGGTTACCTAAGCAAATTGTCAGTTGAAAAGACTGCCTGAAAATAACGAGTGGATATACCCTTCATCGAAGCCTGGTGTTGGGCTAGCGGCTAGGGTGCTGGCTTGGGATCCTAGGATCCTGGGTTCGAATCCCGGTCGATCGCTGAATTAACACCAGGGGGGTTTACTCAGCCTGTCATCCTTCCAAGGTCGGCAAATTGCGTACCAGTTCATTGGTAATTCCCTGCGTGTGGCAAGAGGCGACTAACAGGGTTGGTGGCAGGAAGGGCATCCGGACCACAAAACATTGCTTCAAAAAGGGGACCACGGTGCCCAAATAAGGCCAACCCCGCTCTGTGGGGAAAAATGGCCTCTAAAGGCGGCACTTTATATACCCTTCATCAACGGGTGATGCGATGGAATTGCATTTGATAATATGGGAGGGACATAGAACAAACAACAGAATAAATAGAGAAGACAACAACAACCCAGTGACAGTTGGGCTTTAAGTGCTGCCCATGAGAATGGCGTGACATCATTCGGCATAGTGCTTAAATCTACTTTTGACTTGGTCGAACAAAATAAAACTTTGAAGTAAATTTATGCCTTTGCAGAATTATGTTTTATTTTTTGAAAATTTTCTTATTTTTTTTTTAGAACTTTTTGTTATACTTATTTTATTCAGAACTAGTGAGGTACCTGTGCTTTGCATGGGTGGGAGGCCACATTCAAACAGACAATGCGGAAACGGTGAATGCCAAACCATGAACCTATGAATTCCACATTCCTGTGCCATCTTCAGTTGAACATCATGCATAGACAGCCAGTTCCTGAAGGACCTGGGGAATTTTTTTTTTTTTAATGCAGCGGAATGTTTCTATGTGCGGTCAATGGCTAAACTGCAAATGCTGAATCCGATAATATCACGGGTGGAAACCCTCGCATCATTTCCTCATTCTCCTTTAAACTCGATCTCCCTATATTTTCATTCCAAACAGCATCATTCCAGTCACAAATTAATACGATAGCATTATAATAAGAAAGTACAATGTTAAGAAACAGTCGTGAAGTAAACTAATATAAATCCCAATTTTAACGTGATAACCAATACAGACGAATCTGCCGGCGAGCAAGAGCGGATACGAAAAATTTATTACGGGTGGATACTCAAAATCATAATTTTATTGAGAAATTTATGAAACCTGCCAAGCACATTAGGATGGATAAAATGGCGTCTTTCGGGTGGAAACTTAAAATTACAATTGTATTGAGATACTGTATTATCAAACCAGCAAATGTTTGCACATGCGGTAAATGGTGAAACTGCGAATGCCAAACTTGTGCTTTTGTTCACATGTGGATAGGGAGCAGTTTTGTATGGTTAGAAACTCAAAATCATAATTGTATTGAGAAATTTATGAAACCTTCCACCCACCTTAGGACGCCCGCTGGGACCCCGAAAGGTTCCAAGGAAGGTTTGGCGGAGCTAGCCCCAAAACTGAGGGAGTAGTTTGGTGACGGACTGACGGACAGACAGACACTACTAGTTTATAATATAGATTCTTATTGTTTTTTTATACGTGATCTAAAGCTCTTAGTGGAGCTGTGACTCATATACACACACACACACACACACACACACACACACACACACACACACACACACACAAACATACATGACAAAACAGCAGACTGTTTGATGAGACAAACGCAGCTTTTGAGCTTGGGGGAAGTGCCGTCACTTCCCGCGGTACTCTGGGTACCAGTGATGTCACGACAATGACACCACCTTTATCACCACACTCAGCAGAATTTCCTCCTCCCCATAGATGCCAATCTGAGAGCATTGTTTGCAAAGGTGTAGTTAGACTTCTCTATTTGGTGGGGGAGGGGAGGAGGGAGAGGGACTTGATATATTAATAATGGGTATCTAGGTCTGACCTCCAAAATGACTGTTTGTTAGTGTAGTTACGGTGTACGTGAAATCACAAATACAGTTTACGTTCATTATTTAATCACCCTTGTTTTTTGTTTTAGTCTAATTTTTAGCCTGTCCCCTGCACAGGAGACAGGGTTTTGTAATTGTGTGTGTGTGTGTGTGTGTGTGTGTGTGTGTGTGTGTGTGTGTGTGTGTGTGTGTGTGTGTGTGTGTGTGTGTGTGTGTGTGTGTGTGTGTCATAACTTGTTTTTTTTACCATTTGAGCTATTGTCATCAAATTTTCAGCAAAGCTTTATTACGATAATACGGAAAAGGCAAATTAATAATTTTGTCAAAATGTCAAAGGTCAGCATCACATAAAATCATCCAGTTTCATCCAATTGACCTGGAATTTCAATTTACCATTTGAGTTTTGTCATCAAATTGTCAACAAAGCTTTATTATGAGAATATGGAGAAGGCAAATTAATAATTTGGTCAAAAGGTCAAAGGTCAGCATCACATAAAATTGTCAATTTTCATCAGATTGGCCTGAATTTTAAAGAATTTGCATATTGGGTCACTGAATTGGTTCACCAATCAAAAGTTAGAAACTGATTGTTTTCTTTAGATCAAAAGGTGAAAGCTCAAGGTTGCGTAAAATCAACTTTCATTTTGTATTTTTTCTTAAACAGTTGTCGTTATTTTGAGTAGGCGGACGAAGAAGAAGTCCACTGAATACAAACATGAGGATGGACGTTGCATTTTCAGATGCTTTCTAGTTTGACATGTTTACCATCTACCACCAACATTTCTATTAGCATAACAACAAATTCTTTTTAAAAAAACAAAAAACATTGAGCACTTTATGAATCACGTCTCCCCGGTGTTGCACATACATGAACATAGTCTTAATATAAATACTGTTCTTACCTTAATGACTAATGTAGGTACAATTGTCTTTCCCTTTGTTTAGCATAAACATCCACAATGTCCTATGGCATCAGCTTCATAGTTAAATCGCCTTCTATGTGAAGAAGACTCGGTGAAGAAAATATATTTACTTACGGTTGAGCACAACCAGTTTCTAATCCGTCTCATTGCAGAAAAGTTTCGTTCCCAAGTGGCCGCCCCGACTGGCAATGTGAGAGCGAACTGAATGAGTTTGTAATAGTTTGGGTACATTCTCTGAGACAATTCTTTTTGAAGTCTCGGAAGGGTAACAACAGATTGCGTACTGTAGGTCAATTTCTGCAGCTACAAGCTGAGGATTTATTTTGAGTGGGTCTGCATATTTCTGCTAGAGTGGATATGGATGAATGTCATTTTTGTGACGTATTAACACTCAGTCACATGCTTCAGCAATTTCCATTGATTCTTTTGAAAATCGTCTCTCTAACTCTGCAGTTACGGCACCCAAAACACAATATTGTACAACTGATGATGCCACCTGTTTTTTTGAGGTTGGGTTACAGTCGTGGGTGTTTCGTGTGTATTTGTGGCCTCTTCTCCATGCTCTCTTTGACCCGAAGTTGTTAATCTGATTTGAAAAAGGATGCAGCCAATCGCACAACTCTATGCAAATACCACAATATCTGCCGTGACTGGAGGAAGAAATCCATGCACTTGGGTTCCGTTTCGCTTTGTTACTCATTTTTAAATATGGGATGTTTTTTTTAAAATCTTAATTGAAAGCTACGGTAAAAAATAGAGGGGACATTGCCCCCCCCCCCCCAAACCTCCCCTTCCCCCCCAAAAAAATCCGCCCGTGATTTTTCGGGCTCTTAACCTTTTATGCAAGGAAGCAGCACGTACCATTTTTAATGTCTTTGGTATGAATCAGCCAGGTTTGAACCTCCAACCTCCCAAACTATGAGCAGATGCTCTAACCATTACACACCAAGTGTGGCTAATCATGTGCATGAAGCTGTGAGAGCAAGGGAGATAGCAATTCAGAGTCAAGGTGACCAGCTGTGATAAAAAAGAGACACTCAGGCAGGGGCCAAGGGGGCTGCCGTATCCGCCTTGTGGGGTGAGAGGGTAGCGCTTCTATTGGGGGTCAGGGCAAATTCCCCCAAGTTATGCTGTTTTATGTATTTAAATAAGCAATGAGATTTTAGTATTTGAAAAAACGATTGTTTTAAGTATTTACATATGCCCGAGATGACTTTTAGGCTCCAGAGCATGTTGAGGTCACACTGTATAATGTACAAGCCAGCTACGCCATGGTTATTGGCATCACGACCAAAATACTGAGAATATGGGACAAATGGCATCCCTGGAAGGTATGAAATGGGACGATCCCATAAAATACGGGTCGGTTGATCGCAGTGGGTGAGATGAAGGATGAGGATGAGGAAAAAGGTGAAGAGTGAGAGGCAAACGAAGAGTCTGAGCTGTCACAGGATGGGTTTGGCCTCTAGCCAAACTGGGCTCATGACCATGCCCATCTTGCCCCACATACCCATCTTTCCCCAAGCACTTAAATTAAAGGGCAGGTCAAAGAGCTAACTAAGTTAGAAGTCCAGGACCCACAGATGAAGGAACAGTCTTGTGATTCGAACCCACGCCGTTTGAGTGAAAAACCAAGACTTGAAACACTCACATACATTTTGAAATTTGTTTTAACAATCAAATATGTTTGATTCCTTGGATAAAGGATAAAAAGATGGGATTCAAATTTCCAGGCCTCATCAGTGACGACAGTATTTAAGTCACTTAATGAACATGTTCTGCGTTGAAATGAAATATTTTTAACAATCAAGTGCTTTATAATCCCTGATGGATAACAAGACAGGATTAGAACCTGTCGAGTAATAAAAAAAGAAAACGAGTTGAAAAGTGGTGGTTGTACTGGAGGGAAGGGTGCGGTGGATGAAGGGGCGAGGATGGGAAGGGGTGCACGGAAAGGTTTTTGAGAGTAGAAATAAAAAGTCCAGGGGGATCAGAGTGGGGGTGGGAGGACCCCAATTCTCTGGGTATAAATGTGTATCGTGGAGCGCCGCTTCCGGTGAGGGTGAGTATTGCAAGTGATCGGTCTGTCATTTTGGGGTAATACACTTGTCTGTAAGAAGTCTTCTTCTTCTTTCATATGGCACAGCACAGGGCTGTGGGGTGGCATCATTGGCTGAGGGTGTGGTTGTGCTGCTGATGCAATGCCCTCTGTAGGTTATTGCAGGAATTTAGAATTTGGCCATGGTGACAGCGATAGCCCACCTACTCTTGGTGAAGGACTCCGTGGGATCTTTAACGTCCACCAACGAAGGCTGGCAGATGGGACGCCCATTTAACGTCCATCCGAGGGGCGGCACACACATTGATGAACCACGCTGCCTGTGAAACACCGGGATGACTGTTTATAACTGCGCCAGGATTCGAACCCAGGCTAGACGGCTTTGAGGTGTATGCGTACCTCTGGGCCATTACGCCAGCTTACTAAGAATTAAAATGATGGGATTAAAACCTGCAATCCTCATTTCAATCAAATACTCTTGAACAAACTAATCCTAAAACCAGCATTTTCCCATGAAAATTAAGTTATCATTATTTTGAAGTAGCCTGTGACTGCTGGTTGCATCATTGCTGGGAGCACGGCTCTGCCACTGATGTGGTGCCCTGTTTCCAGTAAGCTGGTACTCATTTTTCCGACCTCAGAAGGATGACAGGCTGAGTGTGTGTTATTTAATGGCACAACAGGGGCTTCGACTCAAGACCCTAAGATCTTAATCCAGAAACCTTAACCATTAAACCAACACCAGGCTTATGAAAACGATGTTGATTGAAGTATGTAAACCACTGTGGGAAGGAAGGATACGCTGACTTTTCGGGCATTACCCCTTCGTCGGAGCTAAATTATTTCGTCCATAAGTCATTGTTATCATAGATCACTGTCTTATTTTCTTGTAATCCTTACCAACTTCACTGGACAATCATGAGCGACCAGACTGAGACCACAATTCATTTGGACCGCCACTGATGGTCATTGACAGAGAAAATTGAATAATTTAATTTTCTTTCTCAAAACTGTCAAGCCTGGTGTTGGATTAATGGTTAAGGTAGCTGGCTTGATGTCTTCGGGTCCTGAGTTAAAGCCCCTGTGATGCTGTTGAGTTAACGGAAAATTGCCTCGGTATCCCAATGCATCTGAAAGGAGTGTTTCTTCTTCTTATTCAAAACCGTCAAAGATCAACAATACTTGCTTTAGTGACAAATGTTTGACTTGTACTGTTGTGGACAAGCACCTGGATTTCATCACGATGCTAATGGGATGATGTGATCCTTTTCAGCGGGAGTTCCAATGTATGAATACCAAAGGCAAGAAAAAACCTGCTGGGATCATCATCTGCAAGGTTTGTAAGGTAACTAATAGGTCAAGTTGCATAAATGTACGGGAGCAGAATTTTACGACATCAAATATCCTATTGTACAAAGTGATATACAGTTAGTGGGCAAAAAAATGGAAACACCTGGGTAAATGAAGGACACCAAGCAACGGCTTCCACATAGGTGTGGCCTATATTATGTGTTAATTAAGCAAATAACATCCCAGCATGCTTAGGGTCATGCATAAAAATGCTGCACAGGACTGGTTACCTATAATTATGGCTGCAAGAGGAGACCCCCCCCTCCAAAGCCCCCATCCAGAGAGCACACGTGGTCACCCAAATGGTTTGATGAATATGACACTGATGTTATCCATACGTCATGGACTTCACGGTCACCAGATCTGAACCCAATTGAGCATTTAAGTGATATTCTGGAATGACACCTGAGATGGCGTATTTCACCTCCATCAAGCAGGTGTGAGATGATTGACTCTCTCGCGGAAGAATGGTGCCGCATCCCTCCTGCAGAATTCCAGATGCTAGTGGACTCTATGCCACGACGCATGCAGGCCATACTGGCCACAGGTGGTGGCCCAACGCCCTATTAAGTGACTTTACATTAGTGTTTCCATTTTTTGTTCACTACCTGTATATTATATATATATATATATATATATATATATATATATATAGTTACAAACAGTTATTCTCTCACTTTAAAGTTTTACCTTCCAAATGTGTACTTGTTCAAATGTTTTGTTTACCCTCGCCAGAAGAGAGGGTATTGCATTTGAGTCTGCTTGTCTGTCACTTTGTTTGTCCGCACAGAATAAATATGATTTTCTCTGCAACCGTTGGTCCGATTGACAGGAAATTTTCACCATAGGTGCAACTCCACCTGTAGAATGTGTATTGATAATTATGATGTCATTGGTGACGTGGTATGGGCGCCATCTTGGAAAAACCGAAGAACTTTGCACCTCTATATCTCCGAAAGTGCTGAATAGAAAAAATTGAGACATGGCTCATTCTAAAGAACTCTCCATGGGGAATAAAATATGTTAATGATGATGTCATAGGTGCCTCCATTCTGACGTCATAATTCGACTAGTACAAAACTTCATCCGATTAAGATGAAATTTATTGAGCATCATCTAGGGATAAATTGGAGGAGAAACAAAAAATGATGACATCGGACACAAAAATCTTAAAAACCACTGAAAACACATCCTGACGAGGGTCTGCAATCTCTGATTGCTCTTTCTAGTTTGTCTTGCTTTCTTGTGCTGGTGAAATTCCTGAAACAAGTATGTACATCCCTTTGCCGTATACTTTGCTGTATGGGAGACTCTATTGTAATGGATATGTGTGCAAGTGAGTGTTTGAGTCCGCAGGGAGATATAGTTTAATTATATAACGTTCATACTCAGATCTACTGTAAGCTATATATCTCGGCCAGGTTCTGCATTGTTAATGTCCTGTCTTGTTTCATTTCACACACATTTTGATGAACATTTCTTCTCGTGAGCTGCAATACCTTTCCTTCTTTCTCTGTAATGAGAAAATGTTGTATACTCTTTCAGGACGGTACAGTATATAAAAATATGGGTGATGCCCCTGGGCTCACCTGGGAAGAACCAGGGGAACCACAAGTAGGCATGGATGATCCACAAAATATGTAACGGAGAAGAAAGTAAATACTTATTTTGGAGAACAAACCCCTGAGTTTTTAGCTCACATGGAACGAAGTTCAGGGGAGCTTATGCGAAGGCGCATTGTCCGTCCGTCCATCCGCCCGTCCGTAAACACTTGAAAATTCTTCTCCGAAACCGCTGATGGGATTGCGACCAAATTTGGCACAAATTATATTTGTTGTGTTGTGACTAAAGTTTGTTCACGGCACCAAGAAAATCAAAGTCTAAAGGGGTTTCCTGGGGTCAAAGTGGGTCCAGGTTTGACCCCCCAAAATAGGTATTTGCTTTCTTTTCTGAAACTACACACACTATTTCGATGAAACTTGACCACAACCTTCACCATCCGTGATGTAACAAAGTTTGTTCATGGCATTAAACAAATCGGGATCTAAGGGGGTTTACCGGGGTCAAAGTGGATCCAGGTTTGACCCCTGACCCCCCCCCCCCCCCAAAAAAAAAATAGGTATTCGCTTTTTCCTCTGAAACGACACTATTTCGATGAAATTTGACCACAATCTTCACCACCCGTGATGTACCAAAGTTTGTTCATGGCATTAAAAAAAAAATCTGCCCCTTTGGGAGTCTATGGGTGGTTGCCCCCCCAAAATAGGTATTTTTTTCTTTGTTTGTTTAAAGTCTTATGCTAATGTTAGGATTATTCTACATGCTGCCCTGTCTTCTAACAACCATTTAAATTGGTTTAAAATACCTTTAGTTGGTGCAGTATACTGTTTATTCTACCAGGTGAGCACCATGGGTATTGCCCCTGTGTTTATTTTAAATGCCGTGAACAAACTTTAGTCCATCACAGATAATGAAGTTATGGCCAAGTAGCATCAAAATCGTCTGTGTAGTTTCGAAGAAGAGAGCAAATACCTATTTTCTGGGGGTCCAACCACTGTAGTTTTGTTTCATGTTTGTTTTGTTTGTAACTAAGCCCAGTTTTGTTTAATGCTGTGAACAAACTTCAGTCCATTACTGGTGATTGTGGTTCATCGTTGTGATTGTGATCGTCATTGTGATCATCATTGTGATTGTGGTGATCAAGTTTCATCGAAATTGTGTGTGTAGTATCGGACAAGAAAGCAAATACCTATTTTGGGGGACAAACCCACCGTAGACCCCCTTAAACCACGATTTTAAAAAAACATGCCATGAACAAATTTAGTCCACTATGGGTGATGAAGGTTATGGTCAAGTTTCATCGAAATTGTGTGTGTGTAGCATTGGAGAAGTTCCAAGCATTTAAATACAGCCTTGACTGACTGACTGCTTGACTGTTGTTATGCCTCCGCCGACGAAATCGCCAGAGACATTATGTTTTCAGGTTGTCCGTCTGTCTGTCCGTCCGTCCATGATAGGTTTTCGTTACCGTGATAACTTGAGAACCGCTAAAGGGATCTTGGTCAAACTTGGCACAGATATGTATAATGAGGTAAAGATAAACTGATTAGATTTTGGGGTCACGAGGCCAAGGGCAAAGGTCAGAGGTCATGTTAGGTAAATATATTGCTACCACGATAACTTGAGAACCAGTGATGGGATTCTGACCAAATTTGGTACACTTATGTAGAATGATGTAAGGATGAACTGATTAGATTTTGGGGTCAAGAGGTCAAAGGTCAAAGTCTGTAATAGGTCTATAACTTGAGAACGGTTGAAGTGATCTAATTCAAACTTGGTACAGGTATGTATAATGTTGTAAAGATTAAGTGATTCGATTTTGGGGTCAAAGGTCAAAAGTAAAAATCTGTAATAGGTCTATAACTTGAGAATGGCTGAAGTGATCTAATTCAAACTTGGTACAGGTATGTATAATATTGTAAGAATTAAGTGATTACATTTTGGGGTCAAAGGTGAAATCTGTAATAGGTCTACAACTTGAAAACGACTGAAGTGATCTAATTCAAATTTGGTACAGGTATATATAATGATGTAAAGATTAACTGATTCGATTTTGGGTTCAAGAGATCAAAGGTTAAAGGTCAAAGTCTGCAATTGGTCTATAACTTGAGAATGTCTAAAAGGATCTAATTCAAACTCGGTACAGATATGTATAATGATGTAAAGATTAAACAATTCGATTTTGGGGGTACCGAGGTCAAAGGCCAAAGGTCAGAGGTCATGTCAGGTAGAAATGTGAGAACCTGTAAACAGCTTTTTTTTTTTTTTTTTTTTTTTTTTTGTATACAAGATCGAGGCTCGTGAAAGAGCGAACATTAATCACACAGAAAGACAAACCGACACATAAAACATATAACATCGGGAGCGGTAGACAAGATGGGGAGAGAGGGGGAAGGACATAAACACAACATTTGAGAGCAGGGACCGAGAGACATGGAGACATCGAGAGATCTGAGAGAGGGCGAGGGCTTTGGGGGGGGGGCATGGGAAGGGGGCGGTGGGAGAGGTATAAAACATATGGACACTGCCAGGACTTCCAGGAAAGAAGTTGGAATTTCAAACAAGGTGGATCTGGGGTGAATTAGCGGGGGTAGAAAAGATCAAGGTTTTGGATGGGGGAAGATAAGAGATGGTGGTGAACAGCTGTTTTAAAGACCTGGAGGGAGGAGTGGGATTGAAGGGAGTGAGGGAGTTTGTTCCAGAGGCGGGAGAAAAGAGGAATGAAAGAGTGAAGGTGAGCAGAGAGCCGAGATTTCGAAAGTTTAACCATCAGAGGGTTGCTGGCAGATCTTGTGCGACCTGTAGGAATATTTGGGGGACAGAGCACAGAGAGAGCTGGGGGTGCAAGGCCGGAGAGGAGTCGGTAGAAGACAGAAAGACCACCTACCTGCCTGCGGTGAGTGAGTGAAAGGCCCTCAGAGATAGCTTCATCGCGGGAGATTCCAATAATTCTGAAAGCTTTGGTTTCAACAGCGTGAAGCCGAGCTAGGTGTGAGGCAGGAGCACCGGCCCATAGGGGAGAACAGTATTCCATTGAGCTGCGGATGAAAGCCTTGTATGTGGTGAGGAGCTCAGGTGTGCCGAGGAAGGACTTCGCACGACGGAGGATGCCCAGTCGGCGACTGGCTTTGGAGGCCAGCTTGGAAATGTGGTTTTCCCAAGAAAGATCATGGCAGATAGTGAGACCCAAAATCTTGAGCGACAGAACTTCTTGGAGAGGATTGTTGAGAAAGTAGATGGGAGGGTTGTCCAGTCGATCTTTTCGGAGAGACATAGTAAGAGTGTGAGATTTGTCAGGATTGAAAGACATGTTCCACTTGTTTGACCAGTCTGTGATTTTGTCCAGGTCTTCAGAGAGTGAGGAGGCAGCAGACTGCCGATCTGAGGGAAGAGGAATGGAGCGGCAGAGAGTGGAGTCATCAGCAAAGAGATAGAGAGGATTTTCGAGAGAGTCAGAGAGATCATTGATGAAGACCAGAAAAAGCACGGGGCCCAGAACACTGCCTTGGGGAACTCCAGCCTGAACAGGAAGAGGAGATGAGAGAAACCCATTCAGGGCCACACGTTGACGACGACTAGAGAGGAAGTCCGCCAGCCATGCGTGGAGATTTCCATGGATACCAAAGGAGGAGAGTTTGGTGAGCAGAGCGGGGTGCCAGACCGTGTCGAAGGCACGTGATATGTCGAGGGAGACAGCTCTAATTTCCTGTTTGGCATTGAGGACCTCCATCCATTGTTGAGACAGCAGAAGCAGCATGTCCAGAGTAGAGTGACCTGGTCTGAAACCAAATTGATGATCAGAGATCAAGCCATTGGAGAAGAGGAAAGATTTCATATCCGAAGCAATGATGGATTCCATGACTTTGCTGATAATTGGGAGAAGGCTGATTGGTCTGTAGTTGCTAGGATCTGTTTTTGCACCTTTTTTGTGCAAAGCGGTGATGTTGGCTGATTTCCAAGCAGATGGCAGTTGACCTTGAGCAAAAGAGAGGGTGAAGAGAACAGAGAGAGGGTGAGATAGAGCAGCAGAGCAGGATTTTAGGACCCGTGGGCTGATGCCGTCGGGTCCAGTTGCAGAATCAGAGTCGAGGGTTGACAGAAACTTTTCCACCTTGTCAGGAGGAAAGGACACGGAGTCCAGGAGCAGCAGGGTACGACTGGGTATGGTGGGTACAGAGAGGGATGGGTTTGGGACACAAGATTTAGAGGCAAACACAGAGTTGAGGCATTCAGCTTTTTCACGTGCGGAGTCAGCTGTGTAGCCGTTTGAGGTAAGGGAGGGGATGGAGGGGGAACAAACACCAGAAACGGATTTGAACAGACGCCACCAGGATTTGGAAGAGGGAGACAGATAAGAGAGTTCGGTCTTGAGAACGGAGAGATATTGTTTCCTGGCTCTCCTGAGGGTGGACACACACTTGTTTCGGGCTTTGTGAAAGGAAATGAGATTTCCTTCCGTTGGATTTGCTTTCCAGGAGACGAAGGCAAGTTGTTTCTGGGCAACAGCCTCACCACAAGATTCCGTGTACCATGGACGGGAGGAAGGGTATGACAACTGAAGACGAGATGGGATAAATCTGTGCATGAGAGAGAGCAATTTACTTTGGAAGAATTCCCAGGATGAGTTGATGTCAGAGGTGGTAGAGATGGGAGACCAGTCCAGATGATTGATGGCTGCTTGAAGACCGTGCCAGTTGGCCTGAGTGAAATGCCAGACTCGTCGACGCTGAGCAGGCTCCCTGAGGATGGTCAGAGAGATGTCCACTTTAACAAGGACATGATCAGATGATCCGATCGGAGCAGAAGAAGAGCAGCAGACATTTTCAGGGAAGTTAGTCATAACCAAGTCCAGAAGAGAAGATGTTCCGTTGACTGAGATCCGGGTCGGGAAATTGACAGATTGTGTCAGTCCCAGTGAGTCGCAGAAGTCCTTTGCTGAGGAGCCATGGCTGGTGAGAGAGGTACCCACACCCAGCCAACTGGCATGATGACAGTTGAAATCACCACATATGAGGAAGAGAGAGTTGGGATGAGTAGATAGAAGTTGATCCATATCATCAGACAGCGAGATGTAGATGGAGTCATCACTGTTTGGTGGACGGTACAACACACATATGAACAAGAGGTGGGAGCGAAGGGGAAGCCGTAGCCAGAGGTATTCCTGGGGGTGAGGTGGAGAGAGTGCAGTGCAGGGCGAGTGAGGAAGAGAGTTTTTGATAAAGATAGCAACCCCGCCTCCAGGACGAGGCTCAGGTCTATCATACCGGAGGAGGGAGTAGCCCGGGAGAGATACTATGGAATCAGAGACATCATAAAGGAGGAAAGTTTCTGTTAAGCAGATCACGTCTGGTTTGACAGAAGCAACCTGTATGGAGAGATCAGTTAAGTTTGAACGAAGGCCCCGGATGTTTGAGGTCCATACCGTTAATGAAGAGGAAGGGGGAGCATCAGATACAGAACAGGGGGGAGGAGGGGTAGGGTAAGATGTGGAAGAGGTGGAAGAGGTAGGGAGAGCTGTTGAAGGTGTGTCAGAGATTTCAGAATAGCTCGGAGAAAAGGAAGGATGGGGCGGACAAAAGGTTTGATGGTGATTGGGTGAGCCACAATGAGGTGTTATTTGAGGAGGGGGAAGAGCGAGGCAGAAGGTTGGGGGAGATGGAGGTGAGAGTTTGAAGGGGGAAGAAGCGGGGAGGACGCTTTGAGGAGGGGGAGTGAGAGGGGGGAAAATGAGAAGCAATGAGGGTGGGGAGATTTGAAGGGGAGGGGTGAGGGGGGAGTTTGGGAGGGAAGGGACAAGGGGAGGGATTTGAAAGGGATGGGATATGGGGGAGACTTGGAGGGGAGGGGTGAGGCAGGAGTCTAGGAGGGGAGGGTCGAGGGGGCGTCTTGGCGGGGAGGGGTGAGGGGGTAGTTTAGGAGGGAGGGGGCAAGGGGGGAGATTTGAAAGGGATGGGTGATGGGGAAGATTTGGAGGGGAGGGGTGATGGGGAAGATTTGGAGGGGAGGGGTTATGGGGAAGATTTGGAGGGGAGGGGTGAGATTGGATTTTTGAAAGTGTACGATTTATGGGAAACGAACATTTATTGCAAAATGAGTTTCTTGTGACCTTCGAGTTAAAAATACGTTTAAGGACGCTGGATGGAGGATGGAGTGCAGGAGAGTTTAGGGAATGTAGAAAAAAGGCACTATAGGAGATGGATATTTTTTTTGGGATGAATTGATTTGGTGAGCAAGTCGAAAGCAGCCTTTTAAAGAAGAAGAAGAAAAAGGTGTTATAAAATATGACGGAATACATAACTTGAGGGGAAAGTGTAAACATTGAAGGTTAATGAGTGAAAACGATCTGGGGAAATGGGGGAGAAACACGTGGTCGAAGAACGAACGAACGAATAAGAATGAATAAACGAATGAGAACAGAGAAGGAAATTTTGTTGTTGTTGTTTTGTTTTTGTTTTTTGTTTTTTGTTTTTGAGTTGAGATTTACACAAGGAAGTAGGCTATGGGTGAAAAGACTGGGAATACAGAGAACGAAAGTTATTGGATCACAAAACGATGGACCGCTGAGAGAAAAACAAAGCCTCAAGGTTGTACAGTGCACACTGTACAAGGCCTCAAGACACGACACGAATTAACACGATTTTCAATACAGGTATGAAAGATTTGCACCGAAAAATCTTCGTCGGGACACAATATACGTACAACACCATAAATAAATAGTTTTAACGAAAATACAAATGGGAACAATCACTTAACTTCGATTTCAAATCATTCGCGACGCGGCAAAGGCCTTGCTCGCGACACGGCAAACAGACGATCAATTTATGAAAGATAAACACCGAGAAACAACCAAAGTTGCACACAATAACTTCACACACCGAAAGATAAATACAGTTTCGACAAAATACAATTGTGAACAGACTTAACTTCGAAAAAACGTGGAGACCGTGTGGAGCTTCGAAAATCCCTCCCACCGTCTCCGAGATCTCGCGAGATCTGAAGGGATTTAAATTAAAACATGGTACAGGTATCTATAATGATGTAAACTCGAACTGATTACATTTTGGGGTCAAAGGTCAGAGGTCATGTCAGGTAAAAAAGGATTTAAATCAAACTTGATACAATAATGATGTATTGTAATGATGTAATAATGTGGGCGAAGGCATATCAATCGACGTCGTGACATCGAAGAGTGCCGTTCTAGGTTTTTGTTTGCTTGTTTTCTTCCTTCCCCCTTAGTTGGTTTTCATCGTGACTGTAATCTCCCCCAGGCATGTGTTTTGGTTTTATCATCGACAAATTTACATTAGTCATTTGTACCGTGTCATTTGACTCTGTTCCAGGTAACAACGGAATACTCATTCCTGGATTACATTATTGGAGGGTGCCAGCTAAACTTTACGGTATGTGCACATCGTGGCGTTCTCCTTGCATCGACCCATGGTATTACGCTGATTTATTGTGTGTATATATTGCACTGATTAGAGAGGCAAATACATGGACAAAAGTCCCAATTGGATAATAAGGGAGAAAAACATTCATAATTATCCTTATTTCTTAGGAACATCCATCACAGGTAATTATTTAGAAACCTATCCCTTTTGCAGGTGCACACTGTTCACCCACCATCCATTCTCTTATTAAACTCGCAACTCAGCTGAGAAAACCCATCTGTTCATATTTTTATGCCTCTGCACCCGAAGACATTAAGTTTTAGGGTTGTGCGTCCGGGGGTGCGTGTGTGCGCAGCAGATTATTGTTACCGTGATAACTTGTGAACCGCCAAAGCAATTTTGACCAAATTTGATACAAGCATGAACTAGAACGGCACTCAGTAGAGCGCATACTCCCGCCATGGGTTTAGTTGGAATAATACGTTTTGTTTAACATCCCCTCTCCCCAAAACAATAAATGAAAAGCAAAGTAAGCCCAAACTGTCAGAGAATATATTTTGATATATCTCGGAATTAGAGGAGAAAAACATCATTTAAGAATAAGAATAAAAGCTTTAATGCAGTAAAACAGAAAAAATCTTTCCCAAAAAATGTTCCAAAAAAAATTCCTGGATCCGGAATAATATCCTGAGCTTCACCAAAAACTAATCAATTCTTCCTCTTCCCAAGGGCAATCATCCCACCAACTTTCATCCAAATCCGTTCAGAACTTTTCCAGATATCTTGTTCACAAACACACAAACATACGAACACACACACACGGACGGACACGATCAAATGCGTTACTCCCTAACGGGAGTAATAAACCTGAAAATCGCAGAGCCAGAACCAGAATTATTTATTTGGTCTGGGAAGCCCATGCGAGGTTTCTTCATCTTCAGCCTCTCACAACCCTAGGTGAATATGCGATGTTTTTTTTTAAAGTTGGAATTTTGCCAAATCTGTTTTATTAGTTTGTTAATATACCTCAGCCATTGACAAATCTGGACCTAAGTCTTTATAAGTTCATCAAATACTGACACCCCGAATGACATTTGCTGAGCTAAATGTTGATATCTCTTGTGAGGTAAAAAAAAAAAAAAAAAGAAGGTTTTAAAGCATTATACGTATCAAACGATACATTTTATGAAACGGAGAAACCTCATACACACTTTTGTGGTTTTAAAATGACAGAATATGTCTTTATTAGAAAAAAAATAATTAACCTTGAAGACGACGCTGCTAACAAAATACACCGCTCTAACGCATAACCACGAGTTTAAACTACATTTACAACAAATATGAAAACTATTTTCATATCACAATGTTAAATATAGAATATATAGAAGATAATGTTTAAAAAAATGAGCCCTATCTTCCAATGGTAAAAAAATCCTTCAAAAAATTCCTGGATCGGGAATAATATCCTGAGCTTCACCAAAAACTAATCAATTCTAAAACTAACCAAAAACAAATTGAAGGATCTCGCGAGATCTTGTCGGGGCGGTCACGGTTTTTCGAAGCTGTTCCACGATCTTCACGCACGCTCGAAGTTAAGTACCGTATTTTCCGGTGTATCAACCGCACCCGTGTATCAACCGCACCCCCGATTTTCGACTTCAAAAAAACAAAAAAAACAAACAGATTTTCGAGGGAAAAAAAAAATCAGGAAAATTTAAAAAAGAGAAGAGAATAAATAAATAAAATGGAAAGCGAAATATGATGAAAGGAAAGAGAAACTGAAGACAGAGAAAGAGTGAAAATACATGAAATGAGTTGAAAGAGAATTTAAAAAACATTATAATTATTCTTTCTTGCCAATGTGGGGCCCTGAAAAGGGCCGTTGGGTTTTGGCTCTTGCCAATGTGGGGCCCTGAAAAGGGCCGTTGGGTTTAGTCTCTAAAATCCGAAGAAGTCCTCGTCATCCGTTTCTTCAGTCCAATCCGTGCTGCGCAGAGCGTCACAAGTGCCTCGGGCAACTTCACCCATTTTACGTTGGCCATTCATGGCGGCTATTGTGTGAGATTTTTCCCGCTGAAATCTGTATTGATTCGTGCTAGAATCGGCTTGAAATGCCTATTGTGATCGCATCAATAGCCCGTGAGGGCTCTTCCAAGACGGTGAAGGACTGGTTTGCATGCAATCGACGTCGTGACATCGAAGAGTTGGATGTTACAATCTCGGACTTCTATGCAGATTTCTCAGACGGCAAGTATGATGGGGATAAGGAGCCATTGCCTGACGATACACGCGGTACTTTTGTCAAAGTATTCGCCGGCCCCAGTAAAACTGACATGACGAAAGTTTCACCAGCTTGCAACGTTTCTGATGTGACAAAGACTCTTGGCTCATTTCTCAAATTTGTGTTGGCTGCAGACACGGCCACGGATCACAGGATGGAACCCGATGAATGAAGAAATAAAATCATTTTGAGGAGAAAGGAGTCTTTATTTCATATTTTTCCATGCCAACAAAACTCAATGGAAAGAGTAGGAAAAAAAATATAAAAAATAAAAATAAAAACCTCCCTCCCTACCCGAACTTTTGAGAAAAAAGGACGCTCAACAACTTTTTATTTGTATGTGGCCTTACCGCGGCGTTGGTTAGACAATAGGTACGTCATAATGTCCCATGCAAAACATCCTGTTTACCATGTTGACGCTTTTGTTTTGTGACTTAATCCTGTCTTTATTTAGCACACTCTATTCACTATGTGACCTGTCATTCAAAGAGGACGAGTGAAAGTACACATTTTCACAAACACGCATAGAAAAATCAAATATTACAAACTTCAAACTTTCTTGTATTTTGTCTGGCAGCAGTAATCGGCGTTGAACCTACCTTCGTAACGTAATTGACGATCATTCATCATTGTATCCCCGCAACCCCAAAGTAATATAAAGATTACGTCCCATTGATATGACAGTTTTTCAATGCACAAATTTTTCTGTTACTGTGTATCAACCGCAACCCCTTTTTTAGGGTTTTCCCATCGGTAAAAAACCGCAGTTGATACACTGGAAAATACGGTAATTGTCACATTTGTATTTTTGTCGAAACTGTATTTATCTTATGTGTGTGTACCTTTTGCGTGTCCCTTGGAAGATTATCGGTGTTAATCTTTCATACCTGTAAAAAATAGTCGAGTATTTCGCGCCACGCGGCCTAGTTGTTGAAGCTTCCGACCTTGAGGCCTGGTTCTCTCCGGGCATCCAAAGCGGTTATTTTTTCATTCGTGTGTTTGTCAAATTTCAACTCGTTATTTTATCGTCTAAGCGTTATTGTTTGTTTATAGTTAGTTTTGGTTTGAATTTCCTGTAACTCGTAATTAATTAATCGTGTTCTGCTCCGTGTGTGCGGCCTTGTACCCCCGTCGGTGTTTGTTTACTTAAGTCCTCTACATCGTGTTTTGCTTGGCGCTTAGTTTTTTCCCTTCTACCCCGAACATAATACTCTTTGTCTAACGTTTTAAATCCCCTCCCCAAACAAACAAAACAAAAAAAAAAACCAAAAACATTTATTTTCCTTTCTCCACGTGTGCTGTCTCATCCTGTACTTTCTGTCCAGGTGTGCTCTTCGCCCCGCCCCCATTATCTCCTTGCCATCCACGTTTTGCCTTGTCCACGTGACTCGTGGTGGTCCCTCTTGGCTCTCCCCCCGTTGGTACTTTGTGCATATAAGATTGTTTACGGTTCTGTTTTAATATTATCTAAATATGTATAAACTTTCCCCTTCAGTGTTTTATTCAGTGGTATATTACAACACGCTGTTTTTCTTCCTATTTAAAAGGCTTTTTTCAAATTCCTCTCCATCTCATTCCACGTCAAAAAAAAGAAATTCAATCCCTTATAACTCTAAATCACTACATGGTCTAAATTCACATTCATTCCACCCCTCCTCCATCGTTCTGAATCGGATTGCTAACTTGAAAATCGCAACAAACCCAATTTGTTATCATTGTTCGTCTTTCATTAATCATCCACTTTCAAAACTCCCCTCTTGCCCCTCCCCTCCAAATCCCCCCCTTGCACCTACACTCCTAAACTCCCCCCTTGCCCCTCCACTCCTAAACTCCCCCCTTGCCCCTCCACTCCTGAACTCCCTCCTTGCCCTTCCCCTCCTAAACTCCCCCCTTGCCCCTCCCCTCCAAATCCCCCCCTTGCCCCTACACTCCTAAACTCCCCCCTTGCCCCTCCACTTCTAAACTCCCCCCTTGCCCCTCCCCTCCGAAACTCCCCCCTCACTCCTCCCCTTCAAAACTCCCCCCCAACCCCTCCCATTCAAATCTCCCCCCATACCATTCCTCTCCAATTCTCCCTCCTCCCCCCCCCCCTCCTCCTCAAAGCTGCCTCCTCCCCACTTCGTCTCCCTTCTATCTCATACCTCCACCCCCCCCCAACCTTCTACTTTCCTCTGCCCCTCCTCAAACAACCCCTCACTGTGCCTCATCCCTTCACCATCAAACCTTTCATCCTCCTCATCCTTCCCTTTCTTGTAACTCTTCTGTAATCTCTGCCACACTATCAACTGCTCTTCCTACCTCCCCCTCTCATCCTTCATCTTACCTTACTCCTCCCCTCCCCTGTCCTGTACCCGATGCTCCCCCTCTCTCTTCATTAACGGTATGGACCTCAATCATCCGGGGCCTTCGCTCAAACCTGACTGATCTCTCCATACAGGTTGCTTCTGACAATCCAGACTTGATCTGCTTAACAGAGACTTTCCTCCTTCAAGATGTCTCTGATTCCTTAATATCTCTTCCTGGTTACTCCCTCCTCCGGTATGATAGACCTGAGCCTCGTCCTGGTGGTGGGGTGGCTATCTTTATCAAAAACTCTCTTCCTCACTCTCCTTGCACTGCCCTCTCTCCTCACCCCCAGGAGTACATCTGGCTACGGCTTCCTCTCCGCTCCCACCTTTTGTTCATTTGTGTTCTGTACCGTCCTCCAAAGAGTGATGACTCCATCTACATTTCACTGTCTGACAACATGGACCAACTTCTATCCACTCATCCCAACTCTCTCTTCCTCATATGTGGTGACTTCAACTGTCATCATGCCAGCTGGTTGGGTGTGGGTTCCTCTCTCTCCAGTCATGGCACCTCAGCAAAGGACTTCTGTGACCCACTGGGATTGACACAATCTGTCAATTTCCCGACCCGGATCTCAACCAATGGAGTATCTTCTCTTCTAGACTTGGTTATGACAAACTTCCCTGCTAATGTCTGCTGCTCTTCTTCTGCTCCAATCGGTTCTTCTGATCATGTGCTTGTCAAAGTGGACATCTCTCTGGCCATTCTCAGAGAGCCTCCTCAGCATCGACGAGTCTGGCATTTCACTCAGGCCGACTGGGATGGTCTTCAAGCAGCCATCAATCGTCTGGATTGGTCTCCCATCTCCACTGCCTCTGACATCAATTCTTCCTGGGAATTCTTCCAAAGCAAACTGCTCTCTCTCATGCACAGATTTATCCCATCTCGTCTTCAGTTGTCTTACCCTTCCTCCCGTCCATGGTACACTGAATCTTGTGGTGAGGCAGTTGCCCTGAAACAACTTGCCTTTGCCTCTTGGAAGGCTAATCCAACTGAAGGCAATCTCAGTTCCTTCCACCAAGCTCGGAACAAGTGTGTGTCTACCCTCAGGAGTGCCAGGAAGCACTATCTCTCCACACTCAAGAATGAACTCTCAAACCTGTCTCCTTCCTCCAAATCCTGGTGGCGTCTGGTCAAATCCGTTTCTGGTGTTTGTTCCCCCTCCATCCCCTCCCTTACCTCAAATGGCCACACAGTTGACATCGCACGTGAGAAAGCCGAATGCCTCAACTCTGTGTTTGCCTCAAAATATTTAGTCCCAAACCCATCTCTCTCTGTTCCCACCTTTCCCAGTCGAACCCAACTGCTCCTGGACTCTGTGTCCTTCTCTCCTGACAAGGTGGAGGAGTTTTTGTCTAACCTCGACTCTGATTCTGCAACTGGACCAGACGGCATCAGCCCAAGGGTCCTAAAATCCTGCTCTGCCGCTCTATCTCACCCTCTCTCTGTTCTTTTCACCCTCTCTTTTGCTCAAGGTCATCTGCCAGCATCCTGGAAATCAGCAAACATTACCACTTTACTCAAAAAAGGTGCAAAAACAGATCCTTGCAACTACAGACCAATCAGCCTGCTCCCAATTATCAGCAAAGTCATGGAATCCATCATTGCTTCGGATATAAAATCTTTCCTCTTCTCCAATGGCTTGATCTCTGATCATCAATTTGGTTTCAGGCCAGGTCACTCTACTCTGGACATGCTGCTTCTGCTGTCTCAACAATGGATGGAGGTCCTCAATGCCAAACAGGAAATCAGAGCTGTCTCCCTTGACATATCACGTGCCTTCGATACGGTCTGGCACCCAGCTCTGCTCACCAAACTCTCCTCCTATGGTATCCATGGAAATCTCCATGCATGGCTTGCGGACTTCCTCTCTGGTCGTAGTCAACGTGTGGCCCTGAATGGATTTCTCTCATCTCCCCTTCCTGTTCAGGCTGGAGTTCCCCAAGGCAGTGTTCTGGGCCCTGTGCTTTTTCTGGTCTTTATCAATGATCTCTCCGACTCTCTGGAAAATCCTCTCTATCTCTTTGCTGATGACACCACTCTCTGCCGCTCCATTCCTCTTCCCTCAGATCGGCAGTCTGCAGCCTCCTCACTCTCTGAAGACTTGGACAAAATCACAGACTGGTCAAACAAGTGGAACATGTCTTTCAATCCGGACAAATCTCACACTCTTACTATGTCTCTCCGAAAAGATCGACTGGACAACCCTCCCATCTACTTTCTCAACAATCCTCTCCAAGAAGTTCTGTCGCTCAAGCTTTTGGGTCTCACTATCTGCCATGATCTTTCTTGGGAAAACCACATTTCCAAGCTGGCCTCCAAAGCCAGTCGCCGACTGGGCATCCTCCGTCGTGCGAAGTCCTTCCTCGGCACACCTGAGCTCCTCACCACATACAAGGCTTTCATCCGCAGCTCAATGGAATACTGTTCTCCCCTATGGGCCGGTGCTCCTGCCTCACACCTAGCTCGACTTCACGCTGTTGAAACCAAAGCTTTCAGAATTATTGGAATCTCCCGCGATGAAGCTATCTCTGAGGGCCTTTCACTCACTCACTGCAGGCAGGTAGGTGGTCTTTCTGTCTTCTACCGACTCCTCTCCGGCCTTGCACCCCCAGCTCTCTCTGTGCTCTGTCCCCCAAATATTCCTACAGGTCGCACAAGATCTGCCAGCAACCCTCTGATGGTTAAACTGCCGAAATCTCGGCTCTCTGCTCACCTTCACTCTTTCATTCCTCTTTTCTCCCACCTCTGGAACAAACTCCCTCACTCTCTTCAATCCCACTCCTCCCTCCAGGTCTTTAAAACAGCTGTTCACCACCATCTCTTATCTTCCCCCATCCAAAACCTTGATCTTTTCTACCCCCGCTAATTCACCCCATATCCACCTTGTTTGAAATTCCAACTTCTTTCCTGGAAGTCCTGGCAGTGTCCATATGTTTTATACCTCTCCCACCCCACCCCCCTTCCCATGCCCCCCGCCCAAAGCCCTCTCCCTCTCACAGATCTCTCGATGTCTCCACGTTTCTCGGTCCCTGCTCTCAAATGTTGTATTTGTGTCCTTCCCCCTCTCTCCCCATCTTGTCTACCGCTCCCGATGTTATATGTTTTATGTGTCGGTTTGTCTTTCTGTGTGATTAATGTTCGCTCTTTCACGAGCCTCGATCTTGTATACAAAAAAATAAAAAAATAAAAAATAATAATTCTTCCTTTTCCCAAGGGCAATCATCGCACCAATTTTCATCCAAATCCGTTCAGAACTTTTCCAGATATCTTGTTCACAAACACACGAACACACACACAGACAAGAGTGAATGCATTACTCCCTGGTGGGAGTAACTATGATGTTGGGGTCAAAAGGCCGAATGTCAAGTGCTCTTTGAAGGTGGAGGGAGATGAACTTTTTTTGCTGCTCTAATTATAATTAATGTCATGTTTTTCAATTCCTTGATTTAATTATTTTGTTGACTGCTATTGAATTACTTGGTTTGTTGTGCTTTTTTTATACTTTTGTAATAAAAGACCTTAAAAGTCAAAAATAAATAAATAAATAAATAAGTCTCTCTCTCTCTCTCTCTCTCTCTCTCTCTCTCGCTCTCTCTCTCTCTCTCTCTCTCTCTCTCTCTCACACACTTTCTCTTTCTCTCTCTCTCTCTCTCTCTCTCTCACTCTCTCTCTCACTCTCACTCTCACTCTCACTCTCACTCTCACTCTCACTCTCTCTCTCTCTCTCTCTCTCTCTCTCTCTCTCTCTCTCACTCTCACTATCCCCCTCTGCCTCTTTCTCATGGTACGAGTACCTTTAAGTTTTTCATGTGACCTTTAAATTCGATCAAATATAACAGTGGGTTGACACCCAATGCGGGCGGAGGCATATCCATCGACACATTTGCATCAAATTCTATTTTCTAGTTACATTTTCTGTACAATATTGGGACTCATGGAGGAGGGAGTTTAGAGAGGGGAAGATGCAACAAACTGACAGTGGGTAGAGTGGGGATATAGTTAGACATTAAGCAGGGGAATGATTGAATGAACAGGACAAGAAGAGAGGGAGGAGAGGAGGAACCCCAGAAACCTGCAAGATGATTGGGTTAGATGAGGTGGTGGATAACAAGAGTGGTGCAGAACCTTATTGATGCCTTGGAGCGAAGCTTGGGAATGAACAGCTTCAGTAAGGTAGATCCACAAATGGGAGAAAAGAGGAATGAAAGAGTGGAGGTGTGGTGTGCATTAAGCCTTGATATTAGCAGTTTAACCAGGAAGGGGGTACTATAGGGGTATACTAGAGCCTGGTCACATTTCTAAACAATTATTTGTCTCCCACCCATCACCAACCCTCATTGATTTTCTTTAAAAATGAATGTTGTATTGAAGGAAAGTCAAAATATTTTTCTTCTTTACATTTGCTTAACATACATGTACGTTTGTCGAAACATTTTCAGGTGGGGATAGATTTCACAGCCTCCAATGGTGATCCACGAGATCCAAACTCACTCCACCACATCACCCAAACAGGCACCAACAGCTACCTCAACGCCATTTGGTCTGTCGGTGAAATCATTCAAGACTACGACTCGTGAGTCAGTGGCTCACATTTGATTGGAGCCAAACTCACACTGTGATTTATGAAGCGGATACATTTTTATTATGCAAGTGCATTATTATGGTGCTGCTGTTTTTAATTTAATCTACCAACCATTTTGACTAAATCCTTTGCTCATAATCAATGGACTTCATTTGTATATATCCCCAGAGACAAACTTTTCCCAGCACTTGGATTTGGAGCCCAACTGCCTCCGCAATGGCAGGTATTTTTTCATTGGGATGTGGATGTTACCTTGGGTTATCTTAATGGTAAGAATAGGTTTATTAGGTTAAAGATAAATAAATGAATTAAAGAAGTTAATGAGGGAATGTGAATGGAGTAGAGGATTCACGGACTTTTAAAAAGTCTCATCTTCTTTTGATGCTGCTGTTGCTTCTGCTTTATTTTGTTCAAGTTGTTGGAGAGTGGTCGGAGAAGGTTTTTAGTGTGCGGTGTAGCTAAACAGGGTATTTAAGCAAATAAATCTGCCTTAATGAAAGGGAAGTTGATGATGAAGAGAAGGATGCAATTCATCAAGTTGTTGTTGTTGTTTTTATATGCAGCCTGTGGCTGCTGGTTGCATAATCCTCTGGAAGCGCGTTTGTGCCACTGATGCAGTGTCCCAATTACCAGTGAGCTGGTACTCAATTTGCCGACCTCGGAAGGATGATAGGCTGAGTCAACCCCCCTGGCGTTAATTCAACGATCGAACGAGATTCAAACTCAGGATCCTAGGATCCCAGGCCTGCACCCTAACCGTTAAGCCAACACCAGGTTATTCATCAAGTAGTGGGAATACTTGAGACTAGAACGGCACTTGGTAAAATGAATACCTCTGCCTGGTGAACAGTTTACGGTTTGCATCCCACTGATATGCCGGATCTGGATTCGGACCTGAACCAAAATCTAATCGGCTTGTTCTTCCCAACTACCCAACTCATCCACCAAGTTTTTCCATAATCTGTCCACAACTTTTTTTGAGATGTCCTGCTGCATATAATTTTTGGCCCCATCTCTCAATGGTGAAGAATCACTTTAAAAATTAAAGTATCTGAATATTCTTCACCAATACGGGACTTTCGAAATGACGTATGAATAATAATGAGGCCTTTTTGCGCATGCTCTGTTTGTGCGTTTTCAGTGACTTCTACTTGGCGAGCACTTTTATCCTGCCGTTGCAAGCGCGAAACGTTTAATTTAAATAATCCTTTAAACATAATTTTCAGCATTTAGACAAAAGAGTGTAAATTTCAAAATGGTTAACCACAATTGTTCTTACCCTGACTACAAATCGGACTTGTGGAAATATGGCAATACGAGAAATATCCATGGATGAGAGGTGGCAGGTTTGTATCATTTTCTGTTAGTACAAGTGAGCAGTGGCAGTGAATACAACACACACACACACACAACACACAACACACACACACACACACACGCTTCTCCTTTTACAGTTGGATGTAAAAATCTTGTATTTCTAAACTAAAAATCTGATTCTTGTAAGACTCGATCAAATAAAAGTTTAATCACTAGAAAACATCTGAAAATGAAAAGTCCATCTGCATCCACTTTGTAGTCGGACTTCTTCTTTCGTCTGCTAAACATGACGAAAACCGCGAATATAAATACAAAATTTTTTTACGACTTCAGGCGACCCTGACCTTTTGACATCAAAAGCAATAAACTTCAGCCGGAGGCGTTATCTTTTCTGGTTGTCCATCCAGATGTCCGTGCGTCCGACCGTGATAGGTTTTTGTTCCCGTAATAACTTGAGAACGGCTGAAGGGATCCAAGTGAAACTTGGTGCAGATATGTATAATGATGCAAAGATGTACTGATTTGAATATGGGATCAAGAGATCAAAGGTCAGAGTTAGACTCTAGGTCAGAGTTAGGTCAGAGTCCCGTTAGATAAAAATTCTGTTACCGAGCTAACTTGTGAACAAGTGATAGAATTTTGACCAAACTTGGTATAAGTATTTATTATGATGAAAAGATGAACTGATTAGATTTTGCATCAAAGGTCGTGGCAGGAAAAATGTGATACTTGAGAACAGCTGAAGGGATTTTAACCAAACTTGGTACAAGTACGTATAATAACGTAATAATGTGGGTGGAGGCATATCGGTTGATGTCGCAATGTCAAAGAGTGACTTTATAGTTTATTTTACCTCCTTGCAGATACAATTCAAATGAACGAACAAGTCAACTTTCATGAACCATGAACAACTTGACTTTGGTTTGTGTTTTGAGAAAAGGTTTCACAATTGGATCAACACTGAAGAACCCACGTTTAAGTACAATTTGAGCATAGCCTATGCATACTCTTCCTCTTCTCCTTTCATTTGCAGCATGTGTCCATGGGTAGCATATTTTGTGTGGGAGTGGCTATGCTGCAGTTTATTTCTACAATAGTGAAATACTAATCAATAAGTATGGTTTGGTTAATACTTTTAGAACGAGTTAATGGCCAATGCTTGGAAGTTTTGTAATATGGCATATCATATCAGCAATCGCTGTCACATCCACCCCCTTAACATGGATTTTAACCACAGACATATTGTCTCTCTTCTCCTCCCACTCTTCCCCTTTTCCCCTTCCCCACACATAGGTTCACCACGACTTTGCATTAAATTTCAACCCTCAAAACCCTTTCTGCAATGGTAAGGAATGCCTTTCTTTCATTTCAAATTTCCATTCTTATTGTTAAAACTAAATTCGCACACTACAAATATTGATCTTATGATCGAGATTAGTTATAGTTTGTTAAATTGTTATTTGATAGGCAATGTATTGTATGTTGTTAACCCTCCCCACTCATCCTCTCTGAACTCTTTATCTTCCCAGCAATATTATTTCATAGCCAATCGGCAAACACTTCTCACCAACTATGTCGGCCCCATTACCATCTTAAAGGGAAATTTAACTGAAATTTAAACAAATCGGAATTACGAGAGAGGATCATTCTTTATTTTTTCAAATCATCCCATGCAGGTCTAGCCCAGAGATACACACACTTACCTCTATGCTGTCTACCCTGGGATCGAATCTCCACCCAGATATAAACTGTCAATCTGGTGTTTTACATGCAAGGTGATTTATCAATGTGTCCCTCGGATGGACGGTAAACTGGGTGTCTCTTCTGCTCGCATTAGTTGGTGGATGTTAAAGATCCCATGGTGTCCTTCGTGAAGAGTAGGTGAGCTATTCACCGACACATTGAACAAGTTCCAAATTCCTGTTCCAACCAACTTAGTTGAACGTCAGGGTTGGCCAACCAGTTCCTGAAATATTTGGGCCAAAAAGTTTCCATTGCCAACCCCACATGGAGGCAATGACTGTGGCCGTTAAAGCCTCACCATCATCGTCTTCATCATCATACAGAATCTAGCCTTGGAGAAAAACCGTAAGGAATCTAACTCGGTATACTTGTGTGAATTTGCTCACGGTTGATAAATATATGTAACTTGTTGGCTCTCCCTGTAATTGCGGTGGATGTAGCTGTATCTTGACACCCACATTCCACTATATTAAACCCTCCTCCCTTCACAGGAATCGAGGGAATAGTGCAAGCCTACCAGTACTGCATACAGAGCGTGCGACTTTATGGGCCAACCAATTTTGCTCCGATCATCAACCACGTGGCGAGTTTTGCTGCTGCGGCCATTCAGAAGAACCAGGCCTCGGTCAGTCAGTTTGGTGTTTGGGTGGCGTTAGTTAAAATAAGACATTAGTTGTTGTCTGACAGCTTTTAATTCAGCTTTCCTGCTTTTTTCATGATTTATGACACAGCCATTGGACTTTCTCTTAAGCTTTTAAAATGTCAGTTGTGGAACAATATTAGAGTCAAAATCTCAAGGTCTGAAAGCCATAACAGCACGAAATTGAAGGAGGGACATCAGCATATTATGTAATCAATGGATGGAAAATTGATAGGGCACATTAAAGAAAACAGGAGTAAAATAAACAATTTTCAAAAAGGTTTTTTTTATCCTTGGGTGCAGGATTATTTTGTGCTGCTGATCATTACTGACGGTGTGATCAGTGACATGGATCACACACGCCGTGCCGTGGTGAATGCCTCCCGTCTCCCCATGTCCATAATTATTGTGGGCGTTGGGGGTGCAGACTTCGAAGCCATGGAGTTCCTGGACTCAGATAATCAGGTGAGGAGGGAAGGAATTGAGAGAGTGGTGAATGGGAACTTTTATTTATTTATTTATTTTAGCCTGCAGTTTCAACATTGTGAACGATGAAGGCGTTTGCAGGCAAAGCTTAAGTCGAATCTGTTGCCATTTTAGTAGTGTTTAACAAGCACTATAAACCTAGTAGTCAGGAATGGTGGCGGTGAGATCGGCTGGAGTAAACATTGAAATGGATTTGACAAAGCGAATATACTTGCACGTGCCCACACTGGAACACTACGGAGCTCAGCTGAAAATAACACTATTTGTAATTGATTTGACTCAAATTAATGTGAAGCCTCGATTCAAGGGGAAAGTGATATAAACCTCGAGAAGTATATTTGAATTTGAAATCTAGGATTCCCTGTAATTTTTTTTTCTTTTTTAAGCCACCATTTTTTAAACGTTTAGCTAAATTAGTTTCTTTTTAGTCAGGACTAGAAATATGATTATACCTAATATAACAACCGTATCCCTGCGCATCGTAAGAGGCGACTAAGGGTTGGCGTCAGGAAGGGCATCTGGCCATTAAAAAAAAAACATTGTCTCAAACAGGGAACCATGATTGTCATGGGGTCCGCAAGGCTAACCCCTGCTCTAGCAGGGGAAAATGGCCTTAAAACGATCATTCATTCATTCAAATATTCATTTCATACGAACGTAAGTTTTATTGCTTGCTGTGTTTGATACAGTTTTGCCTGCTAAGTTAATAAGTTGATTTATGGTATCTTTTAGATGTTGACGGCGCCCACAGGAGAGGCAGCTGTTCGAGACATTGTCCAGTTTGTTCCTCTCCGACAGTTCCTTGGCGTGAGTCACTCAACAAGTACAAGCAGACTTTTCTTAAGAAGTTTGTTGTAATATTTCACTTCATCCACACGGAGTCCGGGTAAACCCAATTAAATTAGGTTGGGGACACAGCGATAACCCCTTCGGTGAATTGTTTTCCTATTATTTGCAGATGCCAAAGCAAGCTCTGGCCAAAAGCGTCCTGGCTGAACTTCCAATGCAAGTGATGCAGCACTTCAGGCAGAGGGGACTTGCACCAGTCAAGTCCGTAGATAAAGGCCCTGGGTTATAGAGAGAAGTCGAAGCGACTATGTCGTTCTCGTCTCAAACATCCTGTGAACCTCTGCTCTCCTGCTCTTCCTGGACCAAAACTGTTATGTTTACCAACATGGAGCTCGTTTTTATGCCACCTTCTCTTGCGCATCCAATTGTGACCTATGACCTATGCGAGGGTGCCACGTGTAAGCGAGTCTCCACAAACCGAGTTTGTAAAGCTGTATAAATCGTGGGATTTTTTTCCCCACTAAGTGATCATAAACAGAGAGTCGGTTTATACTTTATAGTCTTGTTTAATGTGCCTGTTTTGTAATCTTCGTGCTCGAGTCATAATAGCTCCTCCAGAGCGAACCGAATGCAGCTGAACCTGCAATGCGACCAACATTTTCCACCAGGCAGGTAACTGGCTGTATTAAATAAGCCAATGGCTGTACAGGCAGGTCAGAATGTAAGTACAATTTGAATGTTTTGGTAATCTCTCATTAAAGTGTATTTCTTTGTGAGAAATGTCATAAACAGAGTTTGTGCCACGGCCGTTTAGAGTCCTCGTGACACGTCATTCATTTTGAGTGGGATGTTTTTTACACTTGCAGGAATTCCATAATGCTGATACGTTTACACAATCCTGCAATAAATTCCGTTGGACTCAAACCCTCTTTTTTACATTTTGCGCAGAGCACTTGTGACGTATACATTTTAATTCTGGTTTATTTTTTATTGTAGTGGTAGACCTGATAATGGTAGGTTCCAGAATATCCTGTTGTAATACCAATTCACTGGCTGTTTGTAACATGTCCATTTGAGGGACTTGTATGGTCATATGTGACAGGAACAGTATCCATGAAGTTTCACTGTGTATATATATATACCAACAAAGGTCTTCTTCTGAGTCGGCCCCAAGTTCAACGGAACTTGGTGAACATAATTCAGCCAATCACAGCAATGATCTAATCAGGTTGAGATAATGAGATGAGGAATAGATATCTGCATTATGAAAGCTCTTTAGCTTCCGTTGAACTTGGGGCCGACTCAGAAGAAGACCGTTGTTGGTCGAAAGCTTGTCAAAAATTAAAGATCGAAGTCCTGAAGCTACGTCCGCGTCTGATTTAATCTCCCGATTATTTATTCAATGCAAATGAGACGCCCTGCACGTACTGTGGAGTTTCTACTATTTCTCACAGTTATATATATACAGACTTGGCATTTAATATGGAATTTTTTTTTTTTCTTGACTTGGGTTTACTTTCTGAACTCGGTATATCAATCTGGTGAGTTTCTTTTAC
>NC_136269.1:98995453-99007953 GCF_964187855.1 Myxine glutinosa
AGGCCTGGACGTCGGGGTCAGCGGCCTGGTCCGCTGCCATCCGGGCATAGTCGATGCCGAGGTGGACTGCGTGGGCGACGGCCCGGGAAAGGCAATCCGCCACCGGGTTGTCCTTCCCCGCGACGTGCTGGATGTCCGTCGTGTACTCGGACACGGCCGAGAGGTGACGCTGCTGCCGGGCCGACCACGGCTCGGTGACCTTGCCCATCGCGAAGATCAGCGGCTTGTGGTCGACGAAGGCAGTGAACGCCCGGCCCTCGAGCAGATGGCGGAAGTGCCTGACCGCCAAGTGAAGTCCGAGCAACTCGCGGTCGAAGGTACTGTAACGGCGTTCGGGCGGGCGAAGCTGCCGGCTAAAGAACGCCAGCGGTTGCCAAGCTCCACGCACCCATTGCTCGTGCACCGCGCCCACCGCGTAGTCCGAGGCATCGGTGGTGAGGGCGATCGGTGCATCGGGCGCCGGGTGCGCGAGCATGGTGGCGTTAGCCAAGGCGAGCTTCGCGCCCATGAACGCCGTGTCCATCTGCTCGGTCCAGGTAACGTCGCCTTTGCCCGGCTTACCTCGGAGAGCTTCGTGCAGGGGGCGCAGGAGCTGGGCGATACGGGGCAGGAACCGATGGTAAAAGTTCACCATGCCCAGGAACTCCTGCAGCCCTCTGATCGTGCGGGGGCGCGGAAACCCCTTCACCGCCTCCACCTTGGCCGGCAGGGGGACGGCGCCGTGCCTGGTGACACGGTGCCCCAGAAAATCGATTGTGGCGGCGCCGAACCGGCACTTTGCGGGGTTCACAATCAGGCCATGCTGGCCCAGGCGTTCGAAGAGCGTGCGGAGGTGGCGTAGGTGCTCTTCGCGGGACGCGCTGGCGACGAGGATATCGTCCAGGTAGACGTAGACAAAATCCAAGTCGCGCAGGACGCTGTCCATCAGTCGCTGGAACGCCTGAGCCGCATTCTTCAGACCGAAGGGCATGCGCAGGAACTCGAAGAGTCCGAATGGCGTGATGACCGCCGTCTTCGGGACGTCCTCCGGCCTGACGGGGACCTGATGGTAGCCGCATATGAGGTCCACCTTCGAGAAGAAGGACCTGCCCGCCAAACGGGCGGAAAAGTCCTGAATGTGGGGGACGGGGTAGCGGTCGGGAGTCGTGGCGTCATTGAGACGGCGATAGTCCCCGCACGGTCGCCATCCCCCGCCGGGCTTCGGCACGATGTGCAGCGGCGACGCCCAAGCGCTCTCTGAGCGCCGAACGATGCCGAGTCGCTACAGGGTAGCGAACCCCGCTTTTGCCACCGCCAGCTTCGTCGGCTCGAGGCGGCGTGCCCGGGCGTAGACCGGTGGCCCGACGGTGGGGATGTGATGGGCCACCCCGTGCTTGACGGCCCCCGCCGAGAAGGTGGGCCGCGTGAGGGCCGGGAAGCCGGCGAGGAGGCGGGTGAATGCGTCCGCTGCCGGAAGCGTACAGACCAACGTGGCCGGAACCGAATCGTTCGGCAAGCCGCTTGGCAAGCCGCTCGTTGAGCTGGGCAACGCACACGCGAGCGAGCTGAACGTCTCGGCCTGGACAAGCCGTCTGCGCTTGACGTCGACCAGGAGCCCATTAGCGCACAGGAAGTCCGCGCCAAGCAGTGCCATGGGCACGTCGGCGGTGACGAACGTCCATCGGAAAACCTGCCCTCCAAACCGCAGAGAGAGGCAGCGTTTTCCGTACGTACGGATGGGCGTCCCGTTCGCGGCAAGCAGCGCGGGGCCCCCACCCGCGGCGTGCTTGTCTGACGTGCCGGCGGGAATGACACTCACCTGCGCTCCCGTGTCGCACAGGTAACGGCGCCCGGAGAAGGTGTCCGTTATGAACAGCAGGCTGCTCGAACGGCCGGCGCTCATCGCCACAATTGAGCGCCGGCCCGGGCATTTCCCGACCCGTTGAAGGAGCACGGCGGATGACACCGCCGAGCTTCGTGGCCGAACTTGGCGTGGAACCAGCACCAGGTGGTGGAGCTGGAGGAGCGCGGCTGGCTCCGCCAGGCCGGTGGAGTCGACGGGTTTCCCCGCGGTGGCGGTTTTCGCCGCGGTGGTGGGCGGGGCGTGGCGGCGTTCACGAGGTGCGTATCAGCATGCTGCTGAACTTCAGCGTGCTGTAGAAGATGATGCTGTGGAACATCAGCGTCGAAGGCCGTGACGGCCACGCCAACGCTCGCCCGCGTGTCCGAAGCGGCGAAGTACTTGTCCGCCTCGGCCGCCAATGCTCGGGGTTCCGTTAGCCCGGTCCCGGCCAACGCGAGGCGAACCTGCGCTGGAAGTTGGCGACGGAAAAGCGCCCGGAATAGCGAACCGGGGGCTTCGTCGCCCAACAGTGACAGCATATGGTCCATTCGGACCGACGGGCGCGTCTCACCGAGCTCGGGGAGATCCAGGAGGCGGTCGGCCCGTGCGTCGTCCGTGAGGCTGAACGTGGCTAGGAGTAGCCGCTTGAGTGCCTCGTACTTGTGGCCGTCCGGTGGGTGGCGAAGGACGGACACAACTCGAGCGGCCGTGCCGGGCCCGAGGGAGGCGACGACGTGGCAGTAGCGCGTGTCATCGCCGGTGAGGTGCCGAAGCTGAAATTGGGCTTCGGCCTGGACGAACCAGACTTCGGCCTGAGCCTCCCAAAATTCCGGAAGTTTGACGAAGGCGGCCATGGCGATGGCGTCGCGTGTGGAAGGATCGCTCCGGCAGATCCAACGTCGAGGGTCACCAGTAAAGCGCGGCGTTACGCGCGCTGCTTGTGAGCAAGGAGGAAGCGGACAAGCGGTAACATATAAACGTCTTTATTGTAAGACTACACTGTAACACTTCCGGGCTGGTCGCCCGGTGTATATCATGAGGCCACGCCTACCCCTCGGGCGTGGCCACCGCCCACTTGGTGCGTGGTATGATGTCACCACGCCAGTGGGCTTTTGTGTCCGCCACAGTATAAGCAAACATATTTGTCCAAAGTATTGACCATTTAGAATTTCATATAGTACAGATGATTCGATCACCACATGGGTCTTTCCACCACTTGCCAAAATGCAAATGGTTTAAAGACATTGGTGCCATTCACACAATCAACCAATTTGTTTTGTACACAGCCAAGTAAATTTGGACATACACTACATGACCAAAAGTATGCGGACACTCCTTCTAATTATTGGATTCTGCTGTTTCAGCCACACCCATTGCTGACAGGTATACACAGTCACGTGAAAAAGTAAGTACACCCCATGTAAAGTTTTGACTTTTTCAATATATTTCAACATACAGCTATTTGATCTTCATTTCAACAATATTGCTAGATAAAGGTAAAGGAATGAATGAATGATCGTTTTAAGGCCATTTTCCCCGCTCGAGTGGGGGTTAGCCTTGCGGGTCCCATGACAATCATGGTTCCCTGTTTGAGGCAATGCTTTTATGCCCGGATGCCCTTCCTGACGCCAACCCTTAGTCGCCTCTTACGATGCGCAGGGATACGGTGTACCTATTCTAAACCGGGGTACACACCGGGATCATTCATCCCAGCAAGCTGGTACTCAATTTGCCGACCTCAGAAGGATGACAGGCTGAGTCAACCCCCCTTGTGTTAATTCAGCGATCGATCGGGATTCGAACCCAGGATCCTCGGATCCCAAGCCGGCACCCTAACCACTAAGCCAACACCAGGCTAATTGATAGATAAAGGTGATATAATATAACAAATATCATGAAACATTTACATTTTCTAGTCCATTGTATAATTTAAATAAACATAAATGCAAATTTCGCATGTGGAAAAAGTAAGTACACCCTTGGCTCCAAGAGGTGGTTTTGCCCCCTTCGGCAGAAACAACCTCAAGTAGGCGTTTCTTATATCTGTCCACCAGTCTCTGACATCGACTGGGAGAAATTTTTGCCCACTCCTCCATGCAGAATTCTTTCAGGTGTGCGATGTTTGAGGGGTTTCTTGCATGCACAGCTCGTTTCAAATCCCCCCACAACATCTCGATGGGATTTAGATCCGGGCTTTGACTTGGCCATTCCAGAACCCTCCATTTCTTTCTTTTCAGCCATTCCTTGGTGGATTTACTGGTATGTTTAGGGTCATTGTCATGTTGCAAGGTCCACCTTCGGTTGAACTTCAACACTCCGACAGATGGCCTCACATTATCCTCAAGCACCCTGTGGTACAATGAAGAATTCATAGTGGATTCTATGATGGTGAGCTGCCCAGGCCCTGATGCAGCAAAGCTGCCCCAAACCACAATATTTTCACCACCATGCTTTACAGTTGGTATCACGTTCCTGTGGTCAAATGCTGTCTTTGGTTTTCGCCAAACATGTCTTCTGGTACTGTGGCCAAATAGCTCTACCTTTGACTCATCTGTCCAGAGCACATTGTTCCAGAAGTGCTTGTCTTTGCCGAGGTGTTCATTGGCAAACTTTAGTCTTGCCCTGATGTTCTTTCTGGACAGCAAAGGTTTCCTACTGGCACACCTCCCGTGTAGATCAAAGTTGTGCAGCCTCTTTCTAATGGTAGGCCCGTGCACTTTGACGTCAACAGTGGCAAGAGCTACCTGTAGGTCTCGTGATGACATTCTGGGGTTCTTAGAGACTTCTTTCAACATCTTGTGGTCTGCTCTCGGGCTGAACTTGCTGAGGCGGCCTGGCCTGAACAAGTTGGCAGTTGTTTGGAATCTTCTCCACTTGTAGATGATCTGCGGGATAGTCGAATGATTGATTTCAAATTGTTTGGAGATCTTTTTAAATCCCTCCCAGACTCGTAGGCATATATAACCTTCTTTCTGAAGGCCTCAGAGAGCTCTTTTGATCTAGGCATGGTGACGCCGCACACTTCAAGAACAAAGAGCAAACCAAACTAAATGTCTGAGGTTTCAATAAGACAGGTTCCTCCAAGATCCTCTCCAACGATGTTCTAAATCATTTGCACCTGAGCTGGTGCAGCTGATTCTAATTTTAGGTATTTGAAGTAGTGGTAAATGTATGGGTGTACTTACTTTTTCCACATGCGAAATTTGCATTTATGTTTATTTAATTTATACAATGGACTACAAATGTAAATGTTTCATGATATTTGTTATATTATATCACCTTCATCTATCAATATTGTTGAAATGAAGATCAAATAGCTGTATGTTGAAATATGTTGAAAAAGTCCAAACTTTACATGGGGTGTACTTACTTTTTCACGTGACTGTATAATCAAGCACGCAGCCATGCAATCTCCATAGACAATTATTGGCAGTAGAATGGACCGTACTGAAGAGCTCAGTGACTTTCAACATGGCACCATCATACTCACTGTCATGGGATGCCACCTGTCCAACAAGTCAGTGAGTCAAATTTCTGCACTGATAGAGCTGCCCCGGTCAACTGTAAGTGCTGTTATTGTGAAGTGGAAACATCTCGGAGCAACAACAGCTCAGCGGCGAAGTGGTAGGCCACACAAGCTCACAGAACGGGACCATAGAGTGCTGAAACTTGTAGCGCGTAAAAATTGTCTGTCCTCAGTTGCAACACTCACTACCGAGTTCCAAACAGCCACTGGAAGCAACGTCAGCACAACAACTGTTCGTCGGGAGCTTCATGAAATGGGTTTCCATGGCCGAGCAACCACACACAAGCCTAAGTTTACCATGCGCATTGCCAAGCATCGGCTGGAGTGGTGTAAAGCTCGCTGCCATTGGACTCTGGAGCAGTGGAACCACGTTCGCTGGAGTGATGAATCACGCTTCACCATCTGGCAGTCCGACTGACAAATCTGGGTTTGGCGGATGCCAGGAGAACGCTACCTGCCCGAATGCATAGTGCCAACTGTAAAGTTTGGTGGAGGAGGAATAATGGTCTGGGGATGTTTTTCATGGTTCGTGCTAGGCCCTTAGTTCTAGTGAAAGGAAATATTAACACTACAGCATCCAATGACATGCTCGACGATTGTGTGCTTCCAACTTTGTGACAACAGTTTGGGGAAGGCCCTTTCCTAATTCAGCATGGCAATGGCCCCATGCACAAAGCGAGGTCCATACAGAAATGGTTTGACGAGATCAGTGTGGAAGAACTTGACCAGCTTGCACAAAGCCCTGACCTTAACCCCATCGAACACCTTTGGGATGAATTGGAACGCCGACTGCCAGCTCGGCCTAATTGCCCAACATCAGTGCCCGACCTCACTAATGCTTTTCTGGCTGAATGGAAGCAAATCCTCGCAGCAATATTCCAACATCTAGTGGAAAGCCTTCCCAGAAGAGTGGAGGCTGTTTTAGCAGCAAAGGGGGGACCAACTCCATATTAAGAAAAATATATAATAATAATTACCTTCTCTCCTCGCGGTCTCCCCTCCCCCACCCGTGTCCACGTGTTGAACCGACGGTTTTTTCTTGAAAGTGTTAAAACTCCCCCCTGCCATGTATTCATTTGTATACTACAACTCACTCTTTTTCTTCCTGTTCAAAAGGCTGAAATCAATTTGCTCATTAAATCTTTCCATCACAAAAAAAGTTCAATCTCAAACAGTTCTTTCTTTCTTCATTCTCTAAACTCAAACTCATTTCCCCCAGCCCCCCTCCTCAAACGTTCTCAAACGGATCTCTGATTGGAATATCTCAAGAAACCCAGTCTGCAATAAATGTTCGATTTTCTTTAATGATTCAAAACTCCCTCACCCCTGCCCCTCAAATCTCTGCCCTCACCCCTCCATCAAAACTCCCAACCCACCCCTCCCCTTCAAAACTCCCAACTCACCCCTCCCCTTCAAAACTCCCAACTCACCCCTCCCCTTCAAAACTCCCAACTCACCCCTCCCCTTCAAAACTCCCAACTCACCCCTCCCCTTCAAAACTCCCAACTCACCCCTCCCCTTCAAAACTCCCAACTCACCCCCCCCCCTTCAAAACTCGCAACCAACCCCTCTCCTTCAAAACTCCCAACCCACCCCTCTCCTTCAAAACTCCCAACTCACCCCTCCCTTTAAAACTCCTAACCCACCCCTCTCTGTACCTCTCTCACCAGCCATGGCACCTCAGCAAAGGACTTCTGCAACTCATTGGCACTGACGCAATCTGTCAATTTCCCGACCCGGATATCAGTTAACGATGCATCATCTCTTCTAGACTTGGTCATGACTAACTTCCCTGCAAATGTCTGCTGCTCTTCTTCTGCTCCAATTGGTTCGTCTGATCATTTCCTTGTTAAAGTGGACATCTCTATGGCCATTCTCAGAGAATCTCCTCAGCGTCGAGTCTGGCATTTCACTCAGGCCGACTGGCACGGTCTTCAAGCAGCCATCAATCATCTGGACTGGTCTCCCATCTCTACTGCCTCTGACATCAACTCATCCTGGGAATTCTTCCAAAGAAAATTGCTCTCTCTCATGCACAGGTGTATCCCATCTCGTCTTCAGTTGTCATACCCTTCCTTCCGTCCATGGTACACAGAATCTTGTGCTGTGGCAATTGCCCTGAAACAACTTGCCTTCACCTCCTGGAAGGCAAATCCAACGGAAGGCAATCTCATTTCCTTTCACAAAGCCCGGAACAAGTGTGTGTCTACCCTCAGGAGAGCCAGGAAACAATATCTCTCTACTCTCAAGACTGCACTCTCAAACCGGTTTCCCTCCTCCAAATCCTGGTGGTGTCTGGTCAAATCTGTCTCTGGTGTTTGTTCTCCTTACATCCCCTGCCTTACCTCAAACGGCTACATAGCCGACACCGCACGTGAAAAAGCTGAATGGCTCAACTCTGTGTTTGACTCAAAATATTGTGCCCCAAACCCATCTCTCTCTGTACCCACCTTACCCAGTTGAACCAAACTGCTCCGGAACCCTGTCCTTCTCTCCCGACAAGGTCGAGAAGTTTCTGTCAATCCTCGACTCTGATTCTGCAACTGGACCAGATGGCATCAACCACCGGGTCTTAAAATCCTGCTCTGCCGCTCTATCCCACCCTCTCTCTGTTCTTTCACCCTCTCTTTTGCTCAAGGTCATATGCCATCAGCTTGGAAATCAGCCAACATTACCGCTTTACATAAAAAGGTGCAAAAACAGATCCTTGCTACTACAGACCAATCAGCCTGCTCCCAATCATCAGCAAGGTCATGGAATCCATCATCGCTTCTGATACTAAATCCTTCTCCTTCTCCAATGGCTTGATCTCTGATCAATTTGGATTCAGACCCGGTCACTCTACTCTCGACATACAGCTTCTGCTGTCTCAACAATGTATGGAGGCCCTCAACGCCAAACAGTAAATCAGAGCTGTCTCCCTTGACATATCTCGTGCCTTTGAAACGGTCTGGCACCCCAGCTCTGCTCACCAGCTATGCTTACCAAACTCTCCTCCTATGGTATCCATGGAAATCTCCATGCATGGCTTGCAGACTTCCTCTCCAATCGCAGTCAACATGTGGCCCTGAATGGAATTCTCTCATCTCCCCTTCCTGTTCAGGCTGGAGTTCCTCAAGGCAGTGTTCTGGGCCCTGTGCTATTTTTGGTATTCATCAATGATCTTTCTGACTCTCTGGAAAATCCTCTCCAGCTCTTTGCTGATGACTCCACTCTCTGCCGCACCATACTTCAACCCTCAGATCGGCAGTCTGCAGCCTCCTCACTCTCCGCAGACCTGGACAAAATCACAGACTGGTCAACCAAGTGGAACATGTCTTTCAATCCTGACAAATCTCACACTCTCACTATGTCTCTCCAAAGAGACCGTCTGGAAAACCCTCCCATCTACTTTCTCAACAATCCTCTTGAAGAAGTTCTGTCACTCAAGCTTTTGGGCCGCACTATCAACCATGATCTTTCCTGGAAAAAATACATTTCCAATCTAGCCTCCAAAGCCAGTCGCCGACTGGGCATCCTCCGTCATGTGAAGTCCTTCCTTGGCACTTCTGAGCTCCTCACCACATACAAAGCTTTCATCCGCAGCTTGATGGAATTCTGCTTTCCCATCTGGGCTGCTGCTCCTGCCTCACACCTAGGTCGGCCTCACACTGTAGAAACCATAGCTTTCAGGATCATTGATATCTCCCATGATGAAGCTGATTCTAAGGGCCTTTCACTCTGTCTTCTATCGACTCCTCTCTGGCCTAGCTCACCCAGCTCTATCTGTGCTCTGTCCCCCAAATATTACTGCAAGACGCACAAGATCTGCCAGCAACCCTTTTCTTGTGAAACTGCCAAAATCAAGACTCTCTGATCACCTTCTCTCTTTTATTCCTCTTTTTTCCTGCCTCTGGAACAAACCCTCACACTCTCTTCAATCCCACTCCTCCCTCCAGGTCTTTAAAACAGCTGTTCACCACCATCTCTCATCTTCCCCCATCCAAAACCTTGATCTTTTCTACCCCCGTTAATACACCCCAAATCCACCTCTTTCAATCTCAGACTTTATTCCTGAAATTCCTCGTAGTGTCAATTTGTTTTATACCGTGTACCCCTTCCCTCCCCTTCTCCTCCCCTCTCCCCCCAGCCCTCACCATTCCACAGATCTCCAGATGTCCCTGTTCTCTACTGTTGCACTTGTGTGCTTCCCTCTCTCTCTCCCCATCTTCTCTCTCCCTCCCTTTATTGTTTTATGTGTCCATTTATGTTTTTTGTGTTTTGTGTGCTAATGTGTGTTTAATGTGTTTGCTCTTACACGAGCCTCAATCTTGTATACAAAAACAACAAAAAACAAAACCACGGCCGAGAATAGAAAGAACCCCGCAAATTTGCGGGACACTTTTCCGCGAATAGAGAAACAGGTCGCATTTTATAAACCATGACTAGCGGAACTGCGAATAGCGGGGTCCAACAGTGTGTATATATATATATATATATTATATATACAGTATATACATATACTAGTGGGGTCACCCATGGGAATCCCACGGGCATGGACGTGTGTAACATTTCGACATATTGAGTTAGATGCTGCACCTGCACATGCAGTTTCACAAAATGGTTACTGGCAATGTATTTACTTCTGATAACATGTGAATGTGTGTACGTGCACATAGGAAATACATACAGTTTGAAATGTGTTATTACATCGCATGTAAAATGTGACTTTAAGAGGTCAAATCCTCTCCCTCCCACAGTCCCACATCAAGCACACGGGGGAGAGTGGGTCACACACACACACATACACATCCACACACACACACACACATGTACACCGACACACATGCACACATACACACACATCTCGTTTTGTCATTTCTGTTCCTCACAATTCTATCTCTCTCTCTTTTATTCTCTCTCACACACACACACACACACACACACACACACACACACACACACACACACACACACACACACACACACACACACACTTAATTGTACAGTATCGGTTGTTCCTAAACTTAAATATAAATAATTTAAAGGATTGTTGTAAATGATGTTAATTTCACAACATCCCATATTCAACTTTATTTAAATTTTAAACCTAAAACATAGTTTCTCCACCTGAAGCAAGAACCTGAACCCGTAAGCAACTGACTAGTTTCCCGACTGCATGGATCATCAGCTGGGCACCGTTCTTCCTCGAGGTTTCAATCCTTTCAGCCCAGGACCTCTCCAAACGGCGGATCCACAACCTCGATCATGGATCCACAGCAATAGATGGTACATCAGTAGATCCACAACCTCAGTTGCATCCAGGCATCCAGGCAGTCAGTCAACCCATCAATGCAACATCACTTATTCCAACTTTACTCGCAATAGGATTTAATGTGTTATCAATTATCATATATTTATAACTTTCCTTACACACTCTATAATATGATAATATCATTCACATCTTACCCTTAAATACATCAATTTACCAACCAGCACACCACACACACACACACACACACACACACACACACACACACACACACACACACACACACACACACACACACACACACACACCACACACCACACACACACCCGACATGTATATACTGTACATGTTTAAAGTGTACGTGCACATAACTAATGAAATAAAAACGAAGAGTTATCTCTCGGTAATTTCCTGAAACTCGGTGAAATTCGATGACATTCGCTCGGTGAATTCACTCGGTTTCTCGGTGAAAATTTTCCTTTGGGTGGTGTATAATCGCTCCGAACGAAATGTCTGACAGAAATTTCCCATCTGTTAATTTATGTATTTTACATATGTGAATGACACGTCCATGCACACTTGAAATGGAGTTTGTTTTTGCACACGTGGAATGAACACGTGAACCTTTACTTCTGGATAATAATGATGAATGACATTAGAACGAAGAAATATATGTCGGCATCATTGTTGACGTTTTTGTGACGACTGTCATCAAACGGAAAAGTAATATATCTTAACGGAAAAGAAAAAGCGAATTTTTCAGATATGTCGACATTTTGAGCTATTTGAGCGGTGTATGATACATCGTCCTGCGATTTTTTAAATATATCTTAGCATTTTCCCGTGTGTGCATGAATTTTCTCAATTATTTCTGACACCGAGTCTAAAACCATCGAAAAAAATGAAATCAGATGGTGAGTTGGAATGGAGATAAAGGCGTGAAAGAGACTCAATGGCTTTAAAATTACAGGCCTTTGAGAATTCATTTCGTTCTACAAACATAAACTTTCATGGGATTTTATTCCCGTTTTTTTTCTTTTTTTCACCGAATCTAAAACTATGTTAGCGACTGTGAAAAATGAAATGATATATCGAATTAGAGTTGAAATAAAACTGTGAGAGGGACCAAAACAGGCCTCAAAGCTATGCGAGTTAATAAAATGGTGGATATTTGTTTATGAAGCCTCTCCCAGAATGGGTGGAGCTACACTCTAAACGGAGTAAGCCACACCCCCGGACAGACAGACAGACAGAATCACCTACAGGTTATATAATATATACTCGTGGGGTCACCCGTGGGAATCCCACCAGTATGGACGTGTGTGACATTTGGACATCTTGATTTACATGCTGCACATTAAATTTTACAAAATGGTTAAAATGGTGTAATGGACACAATTTATTTATTTCACATAATATGTGACCCCTCACTCCTCTTCACCCTCATGCCTCTCCAATGCCACTCCTCCTCACACTCCTCTCCAATACCTCCTCACACTCCTCTCCAATACCTCCTCACACTCCTCTCCAATACCTCATCACACTCCTCTCCAATACCTCATCACACTCCTCTCCAAAACCTCCTCACACTCCTCTCCAATACCTCCTCACACTCCTCTCCAATACCTCCTCACACTCCTCTCCAACCCCTCACACTCCTCTCCAACCCCTCACACTCCTCTCCAACCCCTCACACTCCTCTCCAACCCCACACACTCCTCTCCAACCCCACACACTCCTCTCCAACCCCACACACTCCTCTCCAACCCCTCACACTCCTCTCCAACCATTCACACTCCTCTCCAATCCCTCACACTCCTCTCCAATCCCGCACACTCCTCTCCAATCCCTCACACTCCTCTCCAATCCCTCACAGTCGTCTTCAAATTCCTCATACTCCC
>NC_136269.1:99012953-99240760 GCF_964187855.1 Myxine glutinosa
TACATATATAATACTCAAGAGTTATTTCTCATTCACAATGTCAGAAGTTTCAACAGTCATTCTCTATGTCTTCTTCAGACTCAACAACATCATGACTGCAGTTTCTGCATGTAATGCCATTACAGACTCCACAGGCCGAGATGCACGTGACCCCATTCTTCTTGCAGCTGCATCGCCGGTTGCTGCAATCTCCATGACAATTACAGCTCGTGAACTGCAATAGCTCCTCAGGAGCCGTGGGGTCCAGTGTTGGAACTGGCTCATACCCATGCACACCTATTGTCCATCCATAGTCACTGGGGTTCAGAGACATGCTCTGTAGAAGGATCCAGTCCCGGGTCTGCAGGTAGGCACGGAGTGAATGTTGTGCAGCTGCACCCTCTGTTGGAGGTAGAGTCTCTGGTTTGATCACTCCTGCCGCTGCCTTCCTTGAGAACATGTTGTACCGAATTTCACCCAATGTAGTATCTCGTCCATGGTAAATGTACTTGAAAATCGCAGTACCAGCTGTTTCCTTGGTGGCTTCTGTGTCAAGGAAGATGTCGATGTACTCAGCCGCGTCCCCTTCGCAAAACCTAAAAAAAAGCACCAGGTCTATGTCAAGTAAAGTATAATGTAAAACAGAAATAAAATAATTATTATTTTAAACATTTATACTATGATGACAATGATTATAATTATAATTATTATTAGTATTAGTATTATTTGCCGACGTAATAGTAGTATTATCATTATTACCTGGCAAATAGTTGTTTTCCCATGACCAGCGATTGCAGAAACCGTATCACACCCCGTGAAGGCGTGACAGAAGAGCAGGTAGCTCTTCTGTGTTTCGGAGAGAGATTCTTTGATCTTTCGGACGTCATAAGAGCCGTTTGATGTGGTTAAGAAGAGTGGATGGTGGCTGTCTGAGCTATGGTGCACCAGCATTACCAGCACGTCTGCATCTTCTGCCCGCACCTGAAAATATAACAACATGTACAAAGCATAATGAACCGTTCAAGAACAGATTTAACTTTTCAACAGTGTGAATTCTCTTATTTTTAAATTACCCCATCTCCCCCCGGGCTCCATCCAATAGTTATACTAACTGAAGACACAAATGGTACTGACCTCAACAGAGCCATCTGAAGCAGCAGCCAATGCCTCTCTCACAATTGAAGTGTCAGCATCATTGTCACACTGCTCCACAGTGATGTGATGTTTTCGGAAGGTTGAAGAGAGAAGGTGGATGAGCTCACTCTTGTTATGAGTTTTGTCCAGAAACTTTGCTCTTGGGGTCCAGTTGGACATATCCGGTCGAATCTGGAGATTACAGCAGGAATTCTTGGTACGCCGGATGTGGTCGTGATCTTTTGGTGATCTGCTGTTGCCATCAAAGACCACAATGATCTTCTGGGAGCAGCGGCCCAGATACTGCATGTAGCTCAGGTAACTGTTGGCGATCTCCTGCCAGGTCTGACGTTGTTCCCACTTCACCATGTAGACAAGCCATCCGCCATCAATTACGAGGGTGCAGCAGGGTTGGTTAGTCAAGTCAAGTGGATCAGTTAACGCCTTCAGGCTTGTATTTGAAAAGTCTGCCTTGTTTGCCTTGTTCATCTTCTGATCTTTGTTGCTGAACAGGGACAATGGGAAGGGAGTCAGCTCATACTGTAAGCTTGTCTCAACTGTCATATCCCGCTGGGCGAAAATGATCAGTCGGTTGAACAACTTCAGTGAGTCAAGGTGAATCTTTTTCTCGTTGACCAAGGGAAATTTTCTTAGTGATGACAGGGCTTTTATCTTTGACTTGACATCCATGGTCGACGTCACTGACTGTCCATCCAGCTTGATCTGCATCTCCATCCCAACTTCAGCTGCTCTCTCAGCATTGACTGCGTCATCTCCAGTGCTTGTGAATCCTGTTGAGAAAGACACGAGCAACTCCTTGTCTCTATCGTTGTCGAATGGCTTGATCTCCTCAAACCATTTTAGGACAAGTTCAACTGCCTCTGCATCTCGCTTCATCTGTGTCTTGGCAAGGTCTCTGTGGACTGGAACATGTTTACTGACGTCCTCTTCCATCCGCCGGTTGACATCAGACAGGTGACTGAGGGTGAGCACCCAGCATTTGTGGCCACAAAAACTGTTTCTCATTCTTCCTCTGCTCAATCCACCTTGTGACTTGGCTGCCTTCATTAATGTCTGCTCAATGCAAATGTCACACCATGTGCCGGACCACTCATGACTTGAGTAACGGACAACGTGGTTCCCGTGGGCAGTGAGACGTTCTAAGGTGTCTTTGTAAGCAGGCAAAGTTTCTAGTTCCTTCATGAGTTGACAGTACAGCCGTGCGCCCTTGGCATACTGATGATGGCCTGCAGCGGCAAAGATGTGAAGCATCTTGGTAACAATGCAGGACAGATGCCCATTGTGGTCTGCAAGTCGCTCGGTTCTGATAAAGACCTTGATCACATCTACCATGTGGTGGTACTCCACCCAGAGTGCAGGTGTTCTTCCTCCTTTTGCAAGTCGTTTGAAGGTTTCTTCAAACCTTTGCTCAAACACTGGCACTACTGGGTCTGAGTGTCTGGCTCCCATCTTCCCATCAGCCACCTTCTCCATGAAGGTCTTCATGTCACCACGCTCCTCCTCAGTGAAGGCAAGTTTCATGATGTGTTGATAGATGGCTGCATCGATGAGGAGGTGAACACGGATTGCCTTGTCAAAACATCCTCCATCCATGATGTGGTTGGCTGTCGTACTTCCAGGATAGATCAACTGGATCACATCTAGTAGTCCAGAATCTTCCATGATGTTACCCATTGATCCAAGATAAGACTTCAGCAGGTGAAAACCACCCAACCTTGGAATGACGGGTAGATTTGCCTGCTTTATTATATTCACAGCCTTCAGCCAAATCGGAAGATCAAAGGTCACTATAGCGACCCCAGCGCGCCGTATGCACTCTTTCAGAGTGGTGAAGATGGTGTTGAGGTCATTAGGGTCTCCTTCAATAACTGGGAGGAACTCGATCTGTGTGCTCTGCTTTGCATCATTAGCATGGATTCTCTTCATCCAGCCATTCCAGTTGGAGTGTGGGAACTCAGGATCGTTGGCTTTGATCACCCACCCCGCTGCCCAGAGTGTGTCACCTGGAGTGAGGAGTGGCTGATCATGAGCCAGGGAGGAGGAAAGCTCAACGAGGGGGAGAAACATGATCGCGTTCGTTCCTATCTGTTTCCTGCTCGTAAATGGAATAATCTTTACTTCAGTTCCTCTCAGGATCTTAGCTTTGTCGAGTGCCTTCAACTTCACCTGGGGGAAAGCTGCTGTTGTCTGTGGATCTGGCAAAGGTGGTGCCGGAGAGGTGACTTCGATCCAACCCATTGAGTGAAAGGGAGTGTTTCCGTGAATAGAGACAATGTTTAAATCTATATTGTCTCCAACAAACTGAGTGACTGCATTGTTTGTTTCCCCAACCTCCATAAAGACCACCTGATCATTACTTGACAATTCACTTTCACTGGCTGGCACTTTGGCTGTCATCACTGATTGATCCTCAAGCGCAGCATCAACCGCAACCTCATCATTGATCTGTTCATCGGTTTCCTCCACAATGGTGTCAAGAGTGCCAGAAGTATCTGGAACATCATCTCCACTCCTACTATTAAGGAAGCAGTATTTGTAGTTTTGTGTCTCCGTGTAAGACTCAGTGTATCCCAGCCGGTGGAACTTGTTGAGCATCCATTTTGACCCAAATCTATGATCAAGTTGTATGGCAAGCCCCATTTGGTGTGGCAATACTCCAGACCGAGGTCGACAGGCCTTAATAAAATTCTGCCCCCAAACGGCAACTCTTTCGTCTGTCTTGACAATCGGTCTCAAGAACATCTGAAGGCTTGCAGGAACAAGTGTCAGCTGACTATCGATGTCAGTCATACTGTGTGTGGTGGGGTATGACTTTGGACCTAAATCAATCAAGGCAATATCATTGGATATGAACTTGAGTGCCGTCTTTATGATCTGAGTCTTCTCATCTCCATGGTCAAGATTAGCATAATGCACTCGCAGAATATTGTTGGTGCCATCTTTGAGACAGAGTACATCTGCCCTTCTTTCCTGTGTTGTGAAATACAAGGTGTCTTCGTATTTCTCTAGAAGTTTTATCTTTAGCCAATGCTTTGAATAAGAAAGGCTCTTCTCTGGTGACTGATCAAACTCCTGCAGCTTTTCATGGACTTGGTCCATGTTCATTACCCCATGCTCTAATTCTGAGTCTAACCATTCGCAGAATTCAATAAAAACTGCCTCTCGCTCCTCATCAATACTCCTCTGTCCTCTCTTCCTTTTTCCTTCCTCATCAGTCTTGGACAAACTGTCACCTCTCGCAAACATAAGTTTGCATCGCAAATGGTACAGTGTTTCTTCTGCTACCAAGTCGTTGATCCCTTCCAGGCGTCCAGTGACTTCAGTGCCCCAGTCATCCCCGCGACTCCGTGCTGTCTTCAGCAAGCTTGCCTTCAGTGTATCTGCAGTCAAATTATCTGGCACTCTGGATTTCTTTCTAGCTTGTGCTGGATTATTTTTGTAGAGCTGGGCTGGTTGGTTGCAAAGAATGCATACATCCTTATACAGGAGGTCAACTGACTGTGATCTTCTAGAACTGCAGCCGGTTGATGAACTGAACTCACAAGTAGTGCGTCTTCTCTTCAACTTTGATGACTCTTTCTCTGCCTTTGATGCTTGAGCTGACTTCTTGGTGGTTGCAACAAAGTTGTTGTACAGATCATTTTTACACTTCTGGTGGTACCTCAGTTTTCCTTCCTTTTGAGCCTCCTTCATACGTTCCACAACAGTAACATTTTCGACAGTTTCTGCTTGTTTCAATAAAGTTGAGTATCCCTTTGGAGTTGCCTGTATGAGCCTTTCAGCTGGTGTATCCGAGCGTGCACAGATGAAGCAATTGAGCACAGGTGGAGTAACGTCTTCATCCATATTGCTAGACTCCATGTCCTGCAAAGTAGAAAATGAGATATATTTAGAAATTATTTTTCCACAAAGGAGTGTCTGTGGTGAAATATAAATGTTAACAATCAACTCAGAATCATGAAAAACCCTTATTTGACCCTTCATAAGTTACTTAAGGGCCGATTTAAAAAAATAAAAATTCTCGAAAATAATTTTTCGGTACCCGAATTCAACAGCTTTTTTTCTGGGTTTCCCACGGGAGTTGACCTTCAACATTTTAACACATGTTATTACACACCTTTACAAACATATTGGTGAAGAAATGTTTTGGTAACAATTTAGTTAACAGATTTTCATATGTTTCCCTTACTACGAGTTTGAAGATGTAAAGCAAAGTGCTGAAACAGGGATACAGTAAAGATGATGCCAACTGTGATTGCAGTTGTGGACCCAAGACTATGAAATGTCTCATGAGAGGCGGCATGGTAGATGAGGCAGGCTCATCAACGGATCTAGCAGAGGCTAATGACACAGCCCTTAAGTGTGTGGATCAATGGCTGGCAGGTGTTTGATGGCAAGAGATGAATGAGAAAAGGGTACGATTTAAAGTCACGTGATATTCTTTACGTGTCGAGAAAGAACAATAATAAGGGTGTACCTGTATTTCTGCAAAAGCACGAGAAAATTAACTGGAGGTTCCAGGGAACCTGAACTCAACTGGTCTATATCAATATGGTTAGAATATGCATAATAGAACCAAACTATATAGTTTATATGTGCTAAAAATATATGACAAAAATTGATTTCAATATGGCCGCCCTGCCACGCCCATGTTTGGGCGTGCAACGCCCAAATGCAATCCCAAACTAGTTTATGTCTTAAATATGCTGCACAACAAGTTTCATCAAATTTTATCAATATTTGTGACTTTTAGAGCATAGACGTCGAATTGTTTACAGACGACAGATGGACGACGGACACTGGGTGTCGACAAAAACTCAGCTGGACATATTCCAGTTGAGTTAATAAAATTGATTGGCATTCAGGGAAATGCTCACTGACTGGCCGTATAGCTTGGTGGTATGCACACTTGCTCAGAAGCGGGTGTGCGTACCACAAAGCTTTCCAGCCTGGGTGCAAATATCTACCCAGCTATAAACAGCCATCCTGGTGTTTCACTGAATTTGGATATCCCATCTGCCAGAATTAGTTGGACATTAAATACCCACAGTGTCCTTCCTCAAGAGTAGGCAAGCTATCGCGCTGGCACCCTCAGCAAGTTCTAAATTCCTGCCGCCTTCAGATGAATTGTCAAAGACGTAGGCCAAAGACTTCCCCCTTCTGACCTCACAATTAGTTCAGGATAATTGGGGCCATGAAAGTAGTAGTTGTATGAATATTATGTCAGAGCCCATCAATACTAACATTAATATATACTAGGGCATGCCCGTACTATATATATATCTAAAATTATATCCCCCCCCTCTATTTACATGAAATGGTTTGGTCCAAAGCGAACGGCTTGCGAGTACGGTGACAATCCCCCCCCCCCCCTCTATTTACATGAAATGGTTTGGTCCAAAGCGAACGGCTTGCGGAGTTTGGTAAAGAAATCGCCATAGCTCGGTAACTACTTGTCCGATTAATATGAAACCTTGAAAAGGCACATCCTCGGGTCCCCAGCAATATACCTGGCAAGTTTCAAGTATATCGGACCCGTGGTTGTCGAGAAACAGCGGTCACAGACAAACACACAGACACACAGACACACAGACATTCACACAGAGATTACTGGAATTATAGATAGACTAGGACATGCCCGTACGTGGGTGCCCGTACGTGCGTGCAAAAAAGCATGCGTGCAAACAACAACAACAAAAAAAAACTTTGAAACCACGTGGCAGTAACGACCACAGAACCCCCCCCCCCCTCTATTTACATGAAATGGTTTGGTCCATTCGCAACGACCACAGAACCCCCCCCCCCTCTATTTACATGAAATGGTTTGGTCCAAAGCGAACGGCTTGCGGAGTTTGGTAAAGAAATCGCCATAGCTCGGTAACTACTTGTCCGATTAATATGAAACCTTGAAAAGGCACATCCTCGGGTCCCCAGCAATATACCTGGCAAGTTTCAAGTATATCGGACCCGTGGTTGTCGAGAAACAGCGGTCACAGACAAACACACAGACATACACACATACACACACACACACACACAGAGATTACTGGAATTATAGATAGACTAGGGCATGCCCGTACTATATCTATATCTAAAATTATATCCCCCCCCCTCTATTTACATGAAATGGTTTGGTCCAAAGCGAACGGCTTGCGAGTACGGTGACAATCCCCCCCCTCTATTTACATGAAATGGTTTGGTCCAAAGCGAACGGCTTCGGAGTTTGGTAAAGAAATCGCCATAGCGTGCCCAAACGCGCAGGAAAGCGAAAGAATCGCAAATTTAAGGAAATGCCCGTACTTCCGTAAGGAAGAGAAAAGAAATGAAAAGGAAAAACATTCCAAACCGCGAGGGAAAACAACACGGCACGTCGACACAACAACGTGTCCTGTGATTGGCCATACGTCGCTGCCAGTAGCTGCCCCCAAAAAAAAGCTTTCACCGTCCGGCGACTGAATTTAAGGGGAAAAATAAAACGCTCTTCGCTTAAAACAACGCCCTTCGCTCTGACTGAATTGGGACAATGTTTTTATGTTTTTAATTGAATTACTATCCGTAATGGCGCACGCTCTCACGGGAGCTCCGGAAGGTCGTATATCGCAGTTACGATGAATCGCAAGTTAGTTTTTATTAGTTTTAAAACATAGTTTAACGCCAACATAGCGCCAACATAGTTTGCAAACGTGAAATAAATGAATACGCTCTCAAATGTGCCGTCCGAGGCAGAGTCTGTTCGCCACGTTCGGCACACGTGATAGCTCGCTGCTCTCTGATTGGTTGAATCGTTTTTTGGACATAGCTCGGTAACTGCTTGTCCGATTAATTTCAAACCTTGAAAAGGCACATCCTCGGGTCCCCAGCAATATACCTGGCAAGTTTCAAGTATATCGGACCGGTAGTTGTCGAGAAACAGCGGTCACAGACAAACATACATACAAACATACAAACATACAAACATACACACAGAGATTGCTGGAATTATAGATAGATTAGTGTCCATCTAATATATAAAGCTCAACTAATGTTCGTTTGTTTGTTTATTTATATATGCTTCAAAACCTAAAAAAAAACCTGTTAAACCAAATCCAACCAAATATTGCATGTTTCCCAAGGGTACCCCAAATATTGTTTCTGTTGGTGATGGTGGTGATGTCGAAATCTGAGTGAGTCATTTTCAAAATGTTTCTTTTCATTCATTTTAAGCAGAGGTTCAAACCAAATCATCCAACACAAAGCGTCGCAGCGAAACGAAAGTGATTTTTGCTCATGCCATGTATAAGCAGCAAGGATGGTTGACGAAGGTGATGTTAGCGGACTTCCCAGCAGATGGATGATGACCTCGGGCAAATGATAGGGTGAATAAAGGAGAATGTATATGAAGTACAACATGCTGTCTTTTGATTAAAGCCGTCAGCAAAGTGATGGGTACTCTTGTTAATAAAACTAAACAAAGGAAGATTTAATAAACAGCAATTCTTCCACCAGTTTTACACTTATTTAAACAGCACTCTTCTATTAAAACTGTGTGAGTACTCTGCTGCCGTTGCATCAGATACCCTTCCTCTTCTTCACATAAATCCAAGCGATCCTCAACAAACCAATATAAATGGTTATTGGCCATCAGAACACTGTACAACGTATTCCTAGCAAAACTGCATTACTATGTGGTTGCATAATTTCGTTTTGCATCACATGATAACAGTGCTACCTTTTCATCGAAAGGTCGCAGTGATGTGATTTCTGTGAAACATACCCTAGGCAACTTGCAATAAAGCTGAAATCTCAAGGCAAAGCAAAGCAGGTTCTTTTCATCCATTGTGAAAAACAATAGGTGTTGGGCCACCTTAGTATTAGAGCACAAAAAATAAAACACAGGCTGACTGTGTGACTGTGACTGACTGTGACTGACTGTGACTGCTGACCGCCGCCCGTGCGCAATTATAGCAGATTGAAACGTTCTTGCTTTAAAACAAGTTTGCAAGCTAAGAGTGTGACGTTAACAGCTATAATTGGACCTGTTCATTGAGGCAATCCTGAGAGAAAGCCAGAACCTCCACAAAACTCTCCACAGCCAACAGGAAGTCTCGACATGCAGTGGCTGATCGAGCGTCGGACGACGAATCCCATGCATGCTGGTTGCTGCGGATGGCTGGTACAAAGACTCGAGCCAACATGTCCTGCAGCATCCTCAGCAAACCTCCAGCTCCAGCATCTAGAATGCTTACATTCACCTCCTGGAACAATTCACATAACTCAAACAGGTTTCAAATTTTAGCCGTAAGAAATGGGGCTGAGATAAACATCAGCTTTGGAGAACATCTATATATTATATACAGTCGGACCCCAACATTCGTGGAGGATACGTAATGGGAAAATGCTGCAAATGTTGAATCCGTGAATGTGGGGGCATTGTTTCGATGGAGAAAGGGGGGACAAGTTCCTGGCGGTTTGTGATTCATAAGGAAAAATACAAAAATCCGGTGAAAAAAAAAAAACACGAAATCTGCCCGCGAAAAACCGCGAATACGCGAAGAATAGGGCTGCCAATGGCAAAGCCAACCGCGAATGCACTCACAAAAAAACCGCAAATGTCGAATGGAGTGGTGTGGAATGGTTTACATGTACCGTACAGATTCCTATGCGTGCAAGATGCTTTTTGAACTGTTATGTGCACAGCTGGTGTGGGAAATGGTTTAAGCGGGACAGGAAATGGTTTTATGCGTAACGCGTGGAAGATGCCTTTAGAAGTGATGTGCGCGGCTGGTGAGAAATGTTTTCATCAGGGAAAATGTGAAAATTTTACGAGCCGGACCGGAACATGAATGCACATGATTACAGTTTTCATTCAATTCTTACAAATAAAATTCCAAAAGGTTAGCTCACTCTTTTACTGCGAGTGTCATGTTACTTTATCGAAAATGAAACATTTGTTTAGATTTCATCTTGTGTGGTTGCCAAAGAGCATCTTGATCCCAGAAGTAGTTGCTGTTTTACTCCTCAGAGTTTAAGCTTGAAAGATGATACAGTATTCTGTATTATCTTATGATGATAGATGTTGAGTTTGAATTGCAAAATTTTAAATGTACTGATATCACAGCCTTTTGTTAGAATTTCATTTTATTTTATATTCAAAATAAAAGTTCATTTTTACCTACGTTACATGAACCAGCCTCGCTGATTGGCGAAAGATTTACACCACATATGACAGTGTAGATATATATATATATATATATATATATATATATATATATATATATATGTTGTTACGGATGCGGATAAGATGTTACTGGATTTGCCGAGCAGATGGCCACCGCGCCCGAACAGTTACCCCGACTAACCCGATTCCTGAATGTTGGCCAAAATCGCGCCACAGATATTCAATAGGGAAAAGACAAAGGCGACACGGATGTGAAGAAGAAGAAGGAGACAAAAAGGGTTTGAAATACGATTATTATTTATTACTATTTACAGGATTGAAAGAAACCAAGGAAGAAGGAAAGATAAGAAAATAAAGCAGAAAGAGGGACGGACCAGAAAGACACAGTGAAAATACTAGCTTATCTATTACAGTCTTACTTAACCCAGGACAGAACAAACGAAAGACGGACTCACACGGGGAATTGCAGAGTGGATTGGCTGGAAGGAGGTGGGTGGCTGGAGGGGGAGGAAGGCACGGAGCTTGATCCCGCATGGGACGTCGGGCTGGACCTCGATGGCCGCCGATGCCACCGATCCTGTCGTGTGCGTGGGGTAACAGGTCGGAGCTGCTTGGTGGAGCCAACGCTGCTGGTGGGGGACCTGGCGTGACGGGTTCTCTCTCCCTCTCTTGGCTCGCAGGACTCTCTTTTTGCTTGTCTGTGTTCTGATCTCCTCCCTCCTCTACTCTCCTGGGGGCATCTCCCGTGGGTTATATAAGCCTCACCCTTGACCCTTTTGCGAACCTCCCCCAAACGTTCTCTCTCCGCCCTCTAAAGCCAACCCCTCGTTCTGGGTTGGTCGGCAAGGGCTGGTTCACTCCTCCCCTCTATGACGAGGTGGAGACACGCCCTTCTTCCCCGACCTTACCTCGTGGCTAATGGTGGTTTTGGGGCGATTCGAGCTAGCCCCAGCCAAAGGGCAGCAATGGCGAATGAAGAAAACCGCCCAAATGCAGTTGGCAATTGCAGCAAACCTGGCAAACCTGGCACTTTGAAGATGCCATGTCGGAGGGATCTACTTTATTTAATGCAGTGCAATGGAGTGTCAATTAATGGAAGACACAGCCTTACACTAATACACATAATAAGGATATAACTACTGAACAGGGATATATGGTGTCCTTCGTGTATGTTTTATGGAATTAACTATGGGAACGCCCTTTGACCTTTATACACAGACTGGAGGCAGGAGGGTCCAGAATAAAGCAATAATAAAAAAAACACAATAAAAAACACAATCCTCATATCCACAACAATATATATATATACATTAATCATGTTTAAACTAAAGGAATCATGATACTTAAAAATAAACATTAATTAATTAGTTAATTAATAAATCAATCAATCAATCAATTAAAACATTAATAAACATTAATTAATAAACATTAAATAAAAATAAACGACAGGCATTTTAAGGCCATTTTCCCTGCGAGAGCGGGGTTAAGCCAAAAAGAAACAGATATATAATTAAATAATCACTTGCGGTTCCCGATCAAAAATAGATGGTAAAATAATGATGTAAGAAAACAAGCAACCCCACTCCCCATGTCATATCCCATCTGTAATCGTAATCTTTCTCTTTCTCTTTCTCTTTCTCTCTCTCTCTCGAGTTTGTGATCATCTTTGTGAACCAGGCTTTTTCCAACAGAATATACAAACAATATTAACCTGAAATCTCTACCCATAAGTAAAAAGGGATAATCAACACAGCACCAAGTAAGTCCTTGAGTGAGCGGGAATTTTTTTGCACCGGCGAAAAACCATGAATATGCGGTACAGAAGGCTGCAAATGTAGAAGCAGGTTGCATTTTATCAACCGCGAATACGTGGAACCCGCGAATGTTGGGATCACGAATGTCGGAGTCCAACTGCACATAAAATAGTGGAAACTTTAACATTTAAAACCCCTATTATACACTCTGCCCCATTTATTATTTCCCTCCTTCCATCCTCAACTCACCTTTTCCTCTCTCTAACACCCTCGCCCTTCATTCACATCATTTTTTAGATGTATTATAAGTAACTAATAATGCAATTAAACGAATGATGAGACATACATCCCAAGTTAAGATTACCTTGTTAATATTCTCCGAGCTGATGGCTTTATCAGGTCGGGTCCGGATTAAAGTTACACAAGTCCCGTGCAAGACCACATCAGTCAGTTCAGGAATGAAAAGGCGTGGACGTCGAAATTTTGCTCCTTCCAACCAAGCCTTGGAGGTCAATTCGATTTTGACAGGCCCTGCATTGCCAGATGTGAAACTAAAGTGTGAAGATAAACTGGTGTGACCAAGACAAAATAACATTTGCTTCGTCTTTGTTTAATCAAGAGTTAGTTTGGTGCTTTACCAGCATTACAATTTCAAATTGTTTTCTGCTTACCTGGTTTAGAAGGCTCTGGATCTTGATAGAAGAACAATAAATGTGTTGAACCTCCAGCAATGAAGAACCTATCCATTTGTTCAATCTGTTAGTGAAGGAAATCAGCAGGTCTGCATCAGTAAAAAAGAAAAACAACTAATCGCAACAATGTACTATCAGTGTATTATAGAACAGGGTGAAAAAGACAAAATGTCATAGCCCCCGTGGTTTTAGTTATTTTGCTCTACAGAGTCGGCCATTTTTGGTTGGATTACAAAACAAAATATTCTGCATATGTATACTCTCATTTGTTGTCTTTGTAGCAAGTTTGAACTAAATCGGTCCATGTATGTCCGAGAAATTGTTGGGGACGTATTCAACATTTGGGTTTTTTACAACTAAAATGGCCACCAGTCAGCCATGTTTGATCACATCACGAAACAAAATGATGTGCATATGTATACCGTCCCCAACATATGTGTTGTCTTTGTGCCAAGTATGAACAAAATCTGTCCATACTTGTCCGAGATATGGTTGCGGACACACGGACAGACAGACGGACGGACGGACGGACGGACGTTCAAGACCCAATCCATAAGCCCCCGTTTTGGACAAAGTCCAACGGGGCTCATAACTACACGTATTAACAGCTGATATTCCCGGCCTTAATTATGCATTGCATGCATACCCTTTCTGCAGTTGTTTCTCACCTGGGATCCCTCAAGGATTGCATCTTCGGCTTCACCCTCAGGCAGCCCCAAGTAGGCTGTTACCGTGCCAAGCACACAAGCATGCCGTGCATCCAATCTTGCACGTTTCCTCTCACGATCCTCTTTAACCCACTGCTGCTTCCATACAGGCATTGGACAAAACACAAATGCAGATACTATATCTTATACCAACTCAAGCAAACATATAGAGTAAGAAGGGAGGGACAAGATGTTCCATATATATATATATATTTTTTTGTTTGTTTGTTTTTATATATATATATATATACACACACATCAGTATATCATCAGTCCCTTAGGACTGACTGGATGGCCGAGTAGTACACACATTTACCTTCAATATGTCAAGCCTGGGTTAGAATTCTGACCCAACTATAAACTGTCATCCTGGTGCTTTACAGGCGGGATGATTCATTATTGCTTGTGCCATGCCTCAGATGGACGTTAAACTGGCGTCCCATTTGCCAGTATTTGTTGGTGGGTGTTAAATATCCCATGGTGCCCTTTGTGAAGAGTAGGCGAGCTATCGCTGACACCATGGCCAAATTCCAAATTCCTGTCATAATCAACAGAGGGCATTGTATCAGCGGCACAGCTGTGCTCTCAGTCAATGATGCTAACATACGAACGAAGAAGATCAGTCCCTTTATTCAGTATACTGAACATTTTTCCTTTGAAGTAGCCTATTGTACCATCAGCCAGGGAGGAAGATGTGGACGTTCAGGATACTGAATATATACAACCATGATTAAAGATACTAAACCAGAATAAGAACATACAAGCAGGATCAATAGGCTACTGAGGATATCAAATACAGAGCTGATGCAGTATGCGGGGATCTTGCCCAGCTCAACTCTACTAAAAGTTTGTGAGATACCATTCAAAAACAAAGTATTTTAAGAGAAAGCACAATAATTCAGCCATGTCGAAGTTCAAACATTAAAAAAAAACTTTCTGAAAACTTTCTTTTCCAAAATGTGTGCATCCACAAGTCTGAGACACTGCAGATCAAAGCGCCCATTCGCATCTCAGCTGTTTCTACTCTGTAACCATGTCTCACTTCACCAAAGCTGGTGATAAATATTTGCCAACCTACGCATCTTTTCTATTTTCCTCCCAAAGACGCCCACGGCCCTTGAGTAAGAACACATGAATGGGACATACTTTAAGAGCAGCAATCTGGCTGTTGGAAATGACCAACCGAGTGGGGAGCTTTCCTCGCTGCTGCACATCCTCCTCAAAAGCCATCCAGCACCAAACACAGCAAGAGATGAACTGTCCAGATCTGAACCTCTTACCCAGCAAAAACCCCACCCTCCTCCCTGCTATCCCCACCACACCACCCCACACCCCTAATACCAGGGCAACATGCTTGAGTTGTTCATGGAGGAGAATGCTTGGGAATGCTTTCATTTACAACCTGCAAATGTCAGTGTTGTTGCAAAATACCGGCTTTGTTTCCCCAACCAATGCATGAGTCGTTGCCTGGCGTCAGAGTATGAGAAAACTTAGAAGCTACAAACCATTTCACTTGTGTATGAACAATGGCTAAATACACAATATAAAATAAAGTTTTATTTGATTTCGTGGATAAAAAAAAAGTTGTCAATGTACTGAAAAACAAGCCCAAAATATTATCCTAAAATAATAACCCAAAATAATAAATAGTGATGTAGAAATGTCATTTTACCAAACTACTATATACACCTGATATACTCATGTATATTCATTATATCAGCGATAATATTCACAAGTTTTACAGTTCTTGGGAAGCACCCTATTTCAAAGCAATACAAGGAAATCATGAAACATTTTGGTACCGGAGAGGACAAGTTGGCCCATCTTACCTCTGCATTATCCCCAATGCAGTATCTGCATTATCTCAACAGCGTGAAGCCGAGCAAGGTGTGAGGCAGGAGCACCAGCCCAGAGGGGGGAACAGTATTCCATTGAGCTGTGGATGAAAGCCTTGTATGTGGTGAGGAGCTCAGGTGTGCCAAGGAAGGACTTCGCACGACGGAGGATGCCCAGTCGGCGACTGGCTTTGGAGGCCAGCTTGGAAATGTGGTTTTCCCAAGAAAGATCATGGCAGATAGTGAGACCCAAAAGCTTGAGCGACAGAACTTCTTGGAGAGGATTGTTGAGAAAGTAGATGGGAGGGTTGTCCAGTCGGTCCTTTCGGAGAGACATTGTAAGAGTGTGGCCCAATTAATTAATTACTTATTTAATTAATCAAATTTCCTTTCTCTTCTGACCATTAACTCAGGCACCTTTTGAGTTAGGAAGCTGACATTTGGACATGCCAATGACCAGGTGATTTGGCTGCAAAGGATATTTTTGATTTATTAATTAATCAATTAATCGATTAATTATTTAATTATTCGATTAATGACAAAAAAATTGTTTTTTTTTAAGTTACAGATTCTGATGAAATAGTGGTAGTTTATGTGTTCTCTGACCAAATTGATTAATAATTTAATTTTTTTATGATTATTATTTATTTATTTTCATTATTAATCATTTATTTATTTTCTTTCTCATTTGGCCAATATCTCAGGCACCTTTTGAGCTGGGAAGCTAATATTTGGACATGAGTGACCAAGTGATGTGGCTATCAAGGATATTTTTGATTTATTGATTAATCATTTCATCTATTAATTATTTATTGATTAATCGATTAATTATAATTTATTGAGTAATCAATTAATTATTTAATTTTTTATAAATGACTTATTTAATTAAATTTCTAAAAGATACATCTTCGGATGAAGCACTAGTGCTTTAGGTATGCTATTAGCCAATTGATTATGAAAATATTTTGTGATAATCTTTTATTGATTTTAATTATACAATTAATCAATCAATTAGTGTACACCTCTCCCTCCCAATGCAGCCTCAATGAGCTGCACTGCGGTATTGCCGGGCGCCGGAGGCGCCACGGCAATGCCGCGCTGCAGCATATTTAATTATTTGGCATGGGGCATACTTGTATGTATGTATGTATGTATGTATGTATGTATGTATGTATGTATACAAGTATGTATGTATGTACTTGTATGTATGTATGTATACTTGTATGTATGTGTACTTTGAATGTATGTGTACTTGTTGTACACCGCTCCTTTCCTATGCCACCTCCAGGCATTGCAAATCGTCATTGCCGGGCACCGAAGGGGGCTTGGCAGTGACGCACGCTGAAAGAGAGTACTCAGTTTTCACTCTGGTTTCTTGTTTGTTTGTTTTCTTGTTTCCTTGGTTGTCCGGACGATATCTCAGCCATCCTTTGAGCTAGGAAGCTGAAATTTCGGCACAATAGTGAGCAAGTCCTTTGTCAAAAACGGTATTTTTTGTTTTTTGATTAATCAATAAATTGAGGAGTTATTTAATTATTAGCGATTAATTCAGTACTTATTTAATTAATCAAATTTCCTTTCTCTTCTGACCATTAACTCAGGCACCTTTTGAGTTAGGAAGCTGACATTTGGACATGCCAATGACCAGGTGATTTGGCTGCAAAGGATATTTTTGATTTATTAATTAATAAATTAATCGATTAATTATGTAATTATTTGATTAATGCCAAAAAAAAATTTAAATTTAAAGTTACAGATTCTGATGAAATAGTGGTAGTTTATGTGTTCTCTGACCAAATTGATTAATAATTTAATTTTTTAATGATTATTATTTATTTATTTTCATTATTAATCATTTATTTATTTTCTTTCTCATTTGGCCAATATCTCAGGCACCTTTTGAGCTGGGAAGCTAATATTTGGACATGAGTGACCAAGCGATGTGGCTATCAAGGATATTTTTGATTTATTGATTAATCATTTCATCTATTAATTATTTATTGATTAATCGATTAATTATTTATTGAGTAATCAATTAATTATTTAATTTTTTATAAATGACTTATTTAATTACATTTCTAAAAGATACATCTTCGGATGAAGCACTAGTGGTTTAGTTATGCGATTAGCCAATTGATTATGAAAATATTTTGTGATAATCTTTTATTGATTTTAATTATACAATTAATCAATCAATTAGTGTACACCTATCCCTCCCAATGCAGCCTCAATGAGCTGCACTGTGGTATTGCCGGGCGCCGGAGGCGCCCCGGCAATGCCGCGCTGCAGCATATTTAATTATTTGGCATGGGGCGGTGTACTTTGAATGTATGTGTACTTGTTGTACACCGCTCCTTTCCTATGCCATCTCCAGGCATTGCAAATCGTCATTGACGGGCACCAAAGGGGGCTCGGCAGTGACGCACGCTGAAAGAGAGTACTCAGTTTTCACTCTGGTTTCTTTCTTGTTTGTTGTACACCGCTCCTTTCCTATGCCATCTCCAGGCATTGCAAATCGTCATTGACGGGCACCAAAGGGGGCTCGGCAGTGACGCACGCTGAAAGAGAGTACTCAGTTTTCACTCTGGTTTCTTTCTTGTTTGTTTGTTTTCTTGTTTGTTTGTCCGGGCGATATCTCAGCCATCCTTTGAGCTAGGAAGCTGAAATTTCGGCACAGTAGTGAGCAAGTCCTTTGTCAAATACGGTATTTTTTGTTTTTTGAATAATCAATTAATTGAGGAGTTATTTAATTATTAGCGTTTAATTAAGTACTTATTTAATTAATTAAATTTCATTTCTCTTCTGACCATTATTAACTCAGGCACCTTTTGAGTTAGGAAGCTGATATTTGGACATGCCAATGAACAGGTGATTTGGCTGCAAAGGATATTTTTGATTTATTAATTAATCAATTAATCGATTAATTATTTAATTATTCGATTAATGACCAAAAAAAATTTTTTTTTTAAGTTACAGATTCTGATGAAATAGTGGTAGTTTATGTGTTCTCTGACCAAATTGATTACTAATTTAATTTTTTTATGATTATTATTTATTTATTTTCATTATTAATCATTTATTTATTTTCTTTCTCATTTGGCCAATATCTCAGGCACCTTTTGAGCTGGGAAGCTAATATTTGGACATGAGTGACCAAGTGATGTGGCTATCAAGGATATTTTTGATTTATTGATTAATCATTTCATCTATTAATTATTTATTGATTAATCGATTAATTATTTATTGAGTAATTAATTAATTATTTAATTTTTTATAAATGACTTATTTAATTAAATTTCTAAAAGATACATCTTCGGATGAAGCACTAGTGGTTTAGTTATGCGATTAGCCAATTGATTATGAAAATATTTTGTGATAATCTTTTATTGATTTTAATTATACAATTAATCAATCAATTAGTGTACACCTCTCCCTCCCAATGCAGCCTCAATGAGCTGCACTGCGGTATTGCCGGGCGCCGGAGGCGCCCCGGCAATGCCGCGCTGCAGCATATTTAATTATTTGGCATGGGGCGGTGTACTTTGAATGTATGTGTACTTGTTTGTTTTCTTGTTTGTTTGTCCGGGCGATATCTCAGCCATCCTTTGAGCTAGGAAGCTGAAATTTCGGCACAGTAGTGAGCAAGTCCTTTGTCAAATACGGTATTTTTTGTTTTTTGAATAATCAATTAATTGAGGAGTTATTTAATTATTAGCGTTTAATTAAGTACTTATTTAATTAATTAAATTTCATTTCTCTTCTGACCATTATTAACTCAGGCACCTTTTGAGTTAGGAAGCTGATATTTGGACATGCCAATGACCAGGTGATTTGGCTGCAAAGGATATTTTTGATTTATTAATTAATCAATTAATCGATTAATTATTTAATTATTCGATTAATGACAAAAAAAAATTTTTTTTTTAGTTACAGATTCTGATGAAATAGTGGTAGTTTATGTGTTCTCTGACCAAATTGGTTAATAATTTAATTTTTTTATGATTATTATTTATTTATTTTCATTATTAATCATTTATTTATTTTCTTTCTCATTTGGCCAATATCTCAGGCACCTTTTGAGCTGGGAAGCTAATATTTGGACATGAGTGACCAAGTGATGTGGCTATCAAGGATATTTTTTATTTATTGATTAATCATTTCATCTATTAAGTATTTATTGATTAATCGATTAATTATTTATTGAGTAATCAATTAATTATTTAATTTTTTATAAATGACTTATTTAATTAAATTTCTAAAAGATACATCTTTGGATGAAGCACTACTGGTTTAGTTATGCGATTAGCCAATTGATTATGAAAATATTTTGTGATAATCTTTTATTGATTTTAATTATACAATTAATCAATCAATTAGTGTACACCTCTCCCTCCCAATGCAGCCTCAATGAGCTGCACTGCGGCATTGCCGGGCGCCGGAGGCGCCCCGGCAATGCCGCGCTGCAGCATATTTAATTATTTGGCATGGGGCGGTGTACTTTGAATGTATGTGTACTTGTTTTCTTTCTTGTTTGTTTGTCCGGACGATATCTCAGCCATCCTTTGAGCTAGGAAGCTGAAATTTCGGCACAATAGTGAGCAAGTCCTTTGTCAAAAACGGTATTTTTTTTTTTTGATTAATCAATAAATTGAGGAGTTATTTAATTATTAGCGATTAATTAAGTACATATTTAATTAATCAAATTTCCTTTCTCTTCTGACCATTAACTCAGGCACCTTTTGAGTTAGGAAGCTGATATTTGGACATGCCAATGACCAGGTGATTTGGCTGCAAAGGATATTTTTGATTTATTAATTAATCAATTAATCGATTAATTATTTAATTATTTGATTAATGACAAAAAAATGTTTTTTTTTAAAGTTACAGATTCTGATGAAATAGTGGTAGTTTATGTGTTCTCTGACCAAATTGATTAATAATTTAATTTTTTATGATTATTATTTATTTATTTTCATTATTAATCATTTATTTATTTTCTTTCTCATTTGGCCAATATCTCAGGCACCTTTTGAGCTGGGAAGCTAATATTTGGACATGAGTGACCAAGTGATGTGGCTATCAAGGATATTTTTGATTTATTGATTAATCATTTCATCTATTAATTATTTATTGATTAATCGATTAATTATTTAATTTTTTATAAATGCCTTATTTAATTAAATTTCTAAAAGATACATCTTCGGATGAAGCACTAGTGGTTTAGTTATGCGATTAGCCAATTGATTATGAAAATATTTTGTGATAATCTTTTATTGATTTTAATTATACAATTAATCAATCAATTAGTGTACACCTCTCCCTCCCAATGCAGACTCAATGAGCTGCACTGCGGTATATTTAATTATTTGGCATGGGGCGGTGTACTTTGAATGTATGTGTACTTGTTTTTTTTTGTTTTTTTTTGTTTTTGTATACTGAATCGAGGCTCGTGAAAGTTGAAATGAAGATCAAATAGCTGTATGTTGAAATATGTTGAAAAAGTCAAAACTTTACATGGGGTGTACTTACTTTTTCACGTGACTGTACATACATACATATATATATATATATATATATATATATATATATATATATATATATATATATATATATATATATCCATATATATCATTTTCCGCTGACGTAGAACGATACTCGGCCATATAAAGACTAGTTTTCCATTGTATGTATTTAAGAATAATCAAATTTTAAAGAATGCCATCACCTCACATAATATTGAATAAGTGCAGTGCTCTATTTGCCAAAGTAACCACAATTCAAGGTGGTGAAGTTCAGTGTGAATGTTCTACTAACAACTCTTCACAAAACATTTGTTCAACAGCCTAGCAACGAAACCACACAAACACTACGTGCTTTACATTCCCAAACTGCAGCACATCTCCCCCGACCTCACATCCCCCAAATACCTCTCTCCAACCATTCACAAAAGTTTTTTCTTTTTTTTCTTTTTTTTCGAGTAAGCACATTAATTATAACTTTAACTTGCACATCTGCTAATCATGATACGTTACCTCTTCAACTTATTCACGTTATTATAACCCAACTTCTTGCCATATTAAGCTGTTTAAAGTAAAAAGACCGAGTTTTTTTTTTGCTTTTGCAAGATTGAGGCTCATGGTAGAGCAGGGTGACGGTGAGATGAACTGAAGTGGGCCAACCTGTGGACACAATAACCAAGGGAATGAACGAACAGAGAGAAAGAGAGAAAAACTCTGCATGGCACATACAGTCCAACATCAACCCCCTTCTGGTGAAACTACCTGAAATCCATGATCACTGCTCACCTCCACTCATCCATTCCTCTTTTTTCCCCACCTATGGAACCAACTTCCACATCCTCTTAAATCTCATTCTTCTTTGCAGGTCTTCAAGATGGCTGTTCGCCACCATGTCAGATTCTCCCCAATCCAAAACCATGACATTTTCTGCCCTCGTTAACCCACCCCAACCCCACCACATTCCCTCATCCTTTTAAATTTCCAGTTTGCCGTCCCGAGAGTTTCCTTCCGTATCCATCTTGTTCACCCCATACATCTTCTCCTGCCCCCTATGGCTCCCCACACCCACCTCCCTCTGTCTTATTGTACAGCTCTGCTGTTGGGGTTTTCCCCAATCTTAACTGCTCCTTTTGTCCTGTTATGTCCTGATCCGTTCAGTGTACTACTATTAACTCTTCCATGAGCCTCGACTATGTATACCAAAAAGTAATTAAGCAAAAATAAAACCGTTTTGAAATAATAATAACAATAATAACGCAACTCCCCTTGGCCGGGGAGTTGGACTCCCCAATAGAAGGAATGTCAACACAGCAGGAGGCCATTAGACCCAGGCTGTGCAATGCTTGCCAACTTAAGGTTGTTTGTCCGTGCTCTATCCGTTTTAAATTTTGAGCAATGAGCAAGGAAGCAGCACGTAACCTTTTTACAGCGTTTCCTCTGACTCCGCCAAGGTTGGAATCAAACCACAGGCCTCCCACACCCAGATACAAACGTGACAATGCCCAAATAAAAACGCAAATGCCCATTAATGGGTACATGTTGAGAGTGATATGGAAAGACAATTACATTACATTACAAGTCCAAACTGCGACAGCATTCTAGGAATCTTTGTTTTGAAACTTGTTAAACAATGGATGAAATCCACAGGATGGGGATGGAGGTATACCAACCTTCATGGGGAGCAAGGAAAAGTTGACTTTTCAGGCGTTAACCCTTCATCGGAGCAATGCAGCCAGGGTTAAGAAGGGTTCGTAGTATGTAGCAGTTTCTCCTAGAAAGTGCAATAATCTTTTTTCACAATAGATGTTAATCTAGTGCCCCCTTGCGGCCTAGGCTGATTCATCCCACAAGAGTGGAACTTTTAAATATAAACTTGTTACTGATGGGAAGAGGTGTTTTTTTTCTTAAACTTTAGAGAATGGTAGCCCATTGCATGCCAGTATTTTATGCAAAGCTAGAAAATGAATTATAAGGATTGTCAGATAACCAAAAATATGCAGGCAAGCAGGGACACTGATATAACATTTGGTTCAAATGGATGTGTATCACTTTGTGCCAAATGTGCTACAATCTGAGGAACATTCAGGGAGCTCTTTGTTTACTAATGGTCTCAGGGAAAATTCCTGTTGGGCTGTGCGTTGATGACTTCTCATGCCCTCAGCGCAACTTGGGATGGACATTCCAATGTGACCGATGAAAGGAGTGTGGCAAATATTCTCCCCAAACAGAAGTATAAAAATAAAACAATTCCATTCAGGAAACTCTTTGGGAAGTTTTGACTTTTATTTTGTAACATTAATTATCCAGAAACAGTTTTAATAATGTTATGTCGGGGGGTAAAGGAATATCTAGAGCCAGGTAGATCTGTATAGGTAACATGCTTTGACTGTCGCGATAGGGAATCTACCCTGTAATAAGTTCTATGTGTAGTCCGGTTTGTCGGGATAAGCTGTGTTGATGTCCCCGCTATGAGGGAGCAGGGCATGCTAAATAGTGCAGGGATTATGGATAAGATTTCTTTGTTCGTCGTCGTCCCTGTCGCCAAACCTTTGTCCCTTATGGCAATGCATACCCATATAAAACTTAGATAGGCCCTTAACGAACATTAAATAATTCCCCTTCCCGTACAATGACCTTGGAAGAAGACCGGCAGGAAGCCAGATAGGGGCACCGCCGGATGGCCGCCACCAGCCGCACCACCAGCTGGCCTAGCAACATCGTGTGAGATGAGCTGTAACCACGCCACAGGGAACATGTGATTGGTTGGCGCGGAAGGCGCGAGCCTTGAACCAATCAGCGCGGAAGGCGCGAGACGGTTGGGCAGATGGCGGGAAGCTACGAGGCTCTGGTTGGTGGCGCGCCAAAACGGACGTCACATGCCAGGTTTCAAAAGGACTCGCTGGTGGGATTCTGGAAGCTTCGCTCTGGGGGATTGCGTCGTGCTGAGGCTTCGCTCTTGGTATTGAGTTGTGCTGGCCCTTCACTTGTCGTTGTTCGTCCTTGGCTCTTGGCTCTTCGTCTTGAGAGGTCCTGGTGGTCGTGGGCTCGCCATCTTCGTGGTGCTTGGAGCGGTGTTCGGTGCTTTTGGTGCTGTGAGCGAACGGACCTCGTGGGCAGTCGACGAGGAGCCTGGAGTGGGGCGTTGGCTCAGGCCTGGCGGAGCGGGTGGGTGAAGCGGACGGAGGGTTTCCTCGCGCCGGAGCTTGGAGCCACGTTGGACGGTGGACAAGACTGCAGACAGTTAAGACGAACCACATTTCACACGTACACGACGGACAGTTATTTTTGCATTTCATTCCCCTGTCTCATATTTGGAAGTCGGTGTGCGGGATCCCGATTTAGGAACATTATTTATCTTCCATCGCGTTCCATTGTTTCGGGTTCTGTCAAATAAATCATTATTTTTGTACATTTTAACCTGGATTTTCGGTTGAGTTCATTCCGCATTACAGATACGTGCTTCTGCCTCTTCTTCTTCACTTCCTCCTCATGTTTTATAGCCGAATCCGAGTTGGTCGTCGCCTCAATTAAATCCGTTTGGTCATTCGCAAGGCCTCATATTAACCGGAGGGTATTCGCACGACAATAATAACATATCAACATTTGCTTTTTGTTTCCTTTATGCATTGACCGTCTCAAACAACAGGATAGAATACAACCAAAAACAAACTTCCACAAGCATAGAAAGGTCTTGCTTGGGTCACGTGCACATATGCTGATGGGAAAACTAAATAAATATGGATTTCAATTTAAATATAAAGGTAAACATAGAAGTACATCAACAGTGTGTGTGTGTGTATATTGTTACAGACGCGGTTTTGGATGTTAGTTTACCGAGCGGTTTGGTATGACCGCGTCTGCACAGTTTACCCGATTACACTCGAACGTTGGCCGAATCGCGCTATGCTAAATCAATGAAGGAAAAGGACACAACGGCTGGGATTAATGACACGACACCAGGGGTACAGTTCACAAGACCTCCGGAGGAGGATATAATATGGGATATGCAGAACGTTTAGATTACACTAACAAGAGGTACAGCACAGAAAGGTGGGCACTTATTAAATTACACTAACAAGAGGTACAGCACAGAAAGGTGGGCACTTATACACGGTCTTATCTAATTCCCGACAGACCACAGACAAACGGGACAAGACTGACTCACACAGGGATTGATGGCAAGGAGGGACAGGTAGTCGATGGCTCAAGGTGCACCTTGAGCTCAGGGGCAGAATCGACCCGGTCCGATCCAGAGAGGCGGGAGGTATCTTTCAGTGCTAGGAGGTGGCGTCCTTTTGTCGTCGTAGCTGAGCCGCATCTGACGTCACCTCCGGTAAGTGGCTGCGTATATCCAGCGGGGAGTGACACGCCCTCGGCTCGTTAGCTCCGCCCCAGATGGAATCGGTCCGCCGCTTCTTATTGGGTGCGGGGGGGTTACCGGGCTCCGCCCTTGACGAGGGGCTGACAGTCAGCCCCTGTGTGGTAACCCCGTCGGAGCACATGGGCAATGGCGGCTAACCAAGCCGGAGCGAGGACGCACACTCCCCGCGCCGCCGCCGCGCCGCCCCCGCTGTTGTTGTAGTTGTTGTAGTTTCATGAGGAAGATGGGAGGATGCGGAGATGAGATTGTGGGGAGGTATTGGGAGGTCCTAAACTTACTACTGGTGCCATACAATCACATTCTGGTGCAACGAAGAGTCAGAATTAATGGAAACGAGTCCTTAACTGACATAGACTAAGAATAACTAGCAAGATGTCCTATAGTTGTCTACGTGAGATGCGGTGAACCTGGGCACGACATTTAATGGGGGGAAAAGGGGGAGGTCGGGGCTACAGAGTGTTGTTTACAGACAATGGGACTAGGGAATGGGGGATTGGGGATAGTTGGGGAGTATTGGGGAAATAGGGGAATATTTACAAGCGGATATGGATGGAGGCCAAATCCCATATCCGCAACAATATATATATATATATATATATATATATATATATATATATATATACACTGTTGCGAATATGGAATTTGGCCTCCATATCCGCTTGTAAATATTCCCCTATTTCCCCAATACTCCCCAACTATCCCCAATCCCCCATTCCCTAGTCCCATTGTCTGTAAACAACAATCAGTAGAGCCGACCTTCCCCTTTTTCCCCCATTAAATGTCGTGCCCAGGTCCACCGCATCTCACGTAGACAACTTTCGGACATCTTGCTAGTTATTCTTAGTCTATGTCAGTTAAGGACTCCTTTCCATTAATTCTGACTCTTCGTTGCACCAGAATGTGATTATATGGCACCAGTAGTGAGTTTAGGACCTTTCCCATACCTCCTTCCATCTTCTTCCCCAAACAACAACTACAACTACAACTACAACAACAATTACAACAACAACGACGCTGCGCGGGGGGGAGTGTGCGTCATCACACCGGCTCGGTTAGCCGCCATTGACAATGCGCGCCGGACCATGCGCTCCACGGGGTTACCACGAAGGGGCTCCTTGTCAGTCCCCCGTCGAGGGCGGAGCCGGTAACCCCCCCCGCACGCACCCAATGAGAGGCGACGTGCCGATTCCATCTGGGGCGGAGCTAACGAGCCGAGGGCGTGTCACTCCCCGCCGGAGATACGAAGCGACTCACCGGATGTGAGGTCAGATGCGCCCCCAGCCTAGAGAGAGAAGTTGCCACGTACGAGCGCTGAATACCTCCCCGCATCTCTGGACCGGACCGAGTCGATTCTGACCTTTGAGCCCAGGTGCACCTGGAGCCATCGATCCTGCCTTTCCTAGCCATCAAACCCCGTGTGAGTCAGCCTTTTGTCCCGTTTATCTGTCGTCTGTTGGGAATAATATAAGAGTGTGTCTAAGTGCTTATCTTACTATGCTGTCCCTCTTGTAGTTGTAATCTAACCTTCCGTAACAATATAACCTCCTCCGGAGGTCTTGAGAACCGTATCCCTGGTGTCGCGTCATTTTAATCCCAGCCGTGTGTCTTTTCCTTCATTGATCTAGCGTAGCGCGATTAGTCAACGTTCGGGTATAATCGGGTAACTTGTGCAGACGTGGTCATACCAAAACCGCTCGGTAAATAACATCTAAGCCACGTCTGTAACAATACATATATATATATATATACATATATATATATATATATACATATATATATATATATACATATATATATATATATACATATATATATACATATATATATACATATACATATATATATACATATATATATATATATATATATATACATATATATATATATATATATACATATATATATATATATATATATATATATATATATATATATATATATATATATATATATATATATATATATATATATATATAAAATCGCTCGATAGTGCCGAAGCCTTTTTAAATGAATGACAGTTATATACAAGTACACATTCACAAAAATAAATACAAAACAATTACCAGACATTTGAATACAAATAAATCAAACAATTCCGGAAGTGTACGAATTTGGTAGTACAGCTTCTTCTTCTTCCTGATCGGCATCACAGTTAATTCAGAAACGTGAGCCACATTCACTCAGAAACGTGAGCCACTCCCCTTCCTCTCCTGCCTCCCCCCTCCCCCCCTTTCCCCCCTCACCTTCCCCCCTCCCTTCCCTTCCCCTCCCCTTCCCTTCCCCTCCCCTTTCCCTCCCCCCCTCCCCTCCCCTTCCCCCCTCCCCTTTGCATTATTCAGGGTATAAAATCGGCATCCAATGTGTTGGAGAAGAAAGATTTGTAAAAAGTGATTCACATAGTTGAGATGATGAAGGCAAATGTTCAGGTGATGGCAAAAAAGGTAATTCTGATCAAAGGTCACTTCCATGTCAAACCTTGTTCAATACGTCTGAGACTTGTTTTTGTTTTGTTCAAAAATGTCATTTTTGATCGAAAAATATAATTTTGCAGAGCAAAGCGAGGGGAACATTATTTGTCATTTGTTTCATTATATGCAATGCCTGCTTTTCAAAAGTTTTTTGAAAAGTTTTGAGCAAAAGTTTTTTCATTAAATAACTTGTTTTAAAGTGTATTAGAACATTATTTGGCTATATTTAGAATCGTCTTTATAACATGTGACAAAAAGAATCCCACAAATAATGTTCCCCTCGCTTTGCTCTGCAAAATTTTATTTTTCGATGCAATGTGAATTTTTTGCTCCCCAACCCCAACCTAAAATCATTGGTCCGCGCCTAGGTCCCGACGTAGGTTTTCCGTGAAATATTTTTCAAAACAATGACAAAATAATTAATTTTTGTGGTTGTTGTGTTTTTTGTCCAGAATTTTGGACAAAATAATAAAAAGATTTTTATTTTTTGAATTATTTTGGTTTTCTCATAGGTCTTATTATTTGTATGGTGGCATCACTGTGCCCAGTAACTACTCCGAGACAAAGGACCATAGATAGAGAGGACGGGAAACTCCTTGCTAAGAATGTGCAGCAGCACAATGCCCACCGAGAGTGGGCAGTGAAAAAGAGTATGTACCCGCTAGTATATATGTATATGAATATGATCATTGATCTGAACAAATTATCAATACAATCTGTAATGCTCAGTACAAAGGATAATTTACAGACCAGTACAATTGATCATCATGCGTGTGCGTTTTGGGCCCGCTCGAAGGCCTGCCTTTTTTGCTTGTGAAAAAAGGTAAAAAGTCAAACATTTGAACAGCCTTGGACGTGCACCTTGACCCCATGGCCAAGGCACAACGTCAACAAGGCTGTCCCAATAACATTACACATGCGCCTCAACCCCAAGGGGGAAGCACATGGTCATTCAAACGCATGCATCATGCCCCCGGAGGGCCACAATGCATGGTCATACAATTGGGACCACTCCTCTTAATAGGAGTAAGACCCCTTAATCCACCAGCAGGGCATTACTCCTGCCAGGTCCGATTTGCATGCAGGTCTACCGCCCCTCGTCAGGACGGCATACTGCAAAAAATCTCATGCGTGTGGTTGGTGAGGGAATTACAAGGGGTGAAGGGGACACCTGAACAAACAAATGTTGGAATGTAAATGATCCGTTGCACTGAGCATTAGTGGGGAAACTTATCAATGAGTTCCCATAACTTGAGTTCACCATTCACGTCCCATTCACGCTTCAGGACTTGGTCGCTCATGATTGCATCAACATCATCATCATCATCATCATCATCAAGCATGATTGCATCATCGCTCAATCTTGATATTGCATCAAGGAGATTGCAGGAAGAGAATCAAGCCACTCCGACCACATAATTCTGAAAATTTCTGCATTTGCACCTGAACAACACTCAATGTTCTCTCGGCACCAAATTAAAGAGTGGTTGATTGGCAAACTAATAACATCAGTCGTGCAGAATAAAAATCCTGTAAAAAGAAAGAATAAGAAAACCCAATTCTTAACGATTCAACACCGACATCTTGTATTTCCCAATTAATACCATATGATATATTCGTGGCAAAAATATCTCGGTATCAACAAAAGGTACAAACCCTTCGGTCATGCAGACTGAATTGCAGCTCACACAACCCGACTACCCGTTAAGGTTCGACCGACTCGATCACAGAAGGTATTTTAAAGTTGGGGAAAATAAAGGAACTGCGCATTAAGAAGAAAATTAGCAACCACCTTTCTTACGGCATTATCACCTTCATACCTGTTGTTCATCGTTGGTCCAAAAGATTCTTGATCGTCTCTTGATCGCCGTCGGCAGAAGCTTCATTCGACTCCCAGCACCTCGTCCTGTGGCAGCCATGGTGTAAGTTGTGTGTTAATGTACTGGTCCTTGGATCCCGAGTCCTGTTAACCAAACATTGCGTGAAACTGGCGTCATGACGTCAGGCTCTCGTCATCGCGCTTTTAAATATGTACGAGGGACAGGAGAAGGCCATTCGACTCGTATTGCTTGTGTCATATCCCACATCTCTTTATCCTTCAATTTAACTCAAACTACCTTTTAGGGTCATTCAATTCGTTTTTGGGGCCGCTGCAGCGTTTATAGCCAAGGAAGTATTCTAATTCTGAGGTAATGTGGTCATATCCGCAGCTGGCTCATATAATTATTTTTGCTAAGCTTAATTATTTTTTGGCAAGCTCAAAGGTCAATTCTTGCAACTTTATATGCCATCTGATCTTTTGATATCCATCTGATCTTATGATTTGAAAAATTTACGAGAAAAGACAATCAAATGGTTTTGAAAGCAAGAGCACGTGGGCAATGAGGCTTGAAACAAGCGATACAATTGAAGTTTGTCCTCTGATGTACAGCTTACTCGAATAATTAATCTTGCAGGCATTACTGCTCCACGTAGATAAAACTGCTACAAACCCCGTGTTGTTGTGGATGTGCTTCAACTGAATGCAAATGAATCACTCCGAGTGAGGCAGGGCAACGTAGAGCTTACCCTCTCATTATATATATATATATATATCCAAATATAATTTCAGTTCTCCAGCTTTCAATGAGCGCACGTAATGACGTCACCGACATGTACGTACGCTCTGCCTGTCAAGCTCTCAAGAGAACCCTCCGACAGAGCATAATTTTTGATCTTAGTTCAGATATTGTCATAAGTAACTGGTATTAGCAATTTTAGCAATTGTTTTACATATGGTATAATCGAAAGATTTTCAGAGTCATAGGTGTATGCAGGACTCACTGCGTTGCCCTGATGAGCCCCAAAAGGGCGAAACCAGGTCGGTAACTGTGAGTTTTACATACACTTATGACAGTATATGAACTAAGATCAAAAATTATGCTCTGTCGGAGGGTTCTGCTAAATATATAGCTGGATGGGATACCTTAATGTCGGTTCACCACTGATGGTATGTAATCGCATAGTAACTGATATATATATATATTGTAGCGGCTACCGCTGTGTTTTCACAATCGCCTTGCACCTATCAAGGACGCGGAGCGATCACCATGCCGGGCTCGTCCAGGACGCCCGGGCAGGCCCGCGCTCAACTTGCCAGGCCTCGGTCGGGACGCCCGGGCATGCCCGGGCAGGCTCGCCCTCAACTTGCCAGGCCGCAGCCAGGACGCTGGGCCACGCCCCCTCTCGCCTTTCCTGGGCAAACGCTCCGGGATAATATGTATATATATTGCTGCCCGATAAACGGGCTTTTCAGAGTGCCTGAGTGTTTGGTTTGATTAAAGCAACTCGGATGAATTCCAGCTTTTTGTCCTCGGATGAATTCCAGCTTTTTGTCGCGTCCACTCTTCCGATCGACGTGGGAGCCCCAGCTCCTTCATTGGTGACCTACCGACATGGACACGGCAGTCGCCCTTAAACTGCCTACCTTCTGGGAGGCTCACGCGGCGGTTTGGTTCGCACAGGCGGATTCCCTGTTCGCCCTGCGAGGCATCACGGCCGACGACACCCGCTTCCACCATGTGGTAGCAGCGCTTGGTTCGGCCACCGCGGCCCGCGCCCTGAGCCTCCTCGAGAGCCCGCCAGCCGCTGACAAATACGGCGCGATTAAGAAGCTTCTCCTCGACGCTTTCGCCCTCCCATCGGCGGAGCGCGCACGGCGCCTGCTCGACCTGCCCGAGCTCGGCGACACGCGACCTTCCGAGCGAATGGACTACATGCTTTCACTGCTCGGCGAGCACTCTCCGGCATTCCTGTTCCGGGAGCTGTTCCTCCGTCAGCTGCCTAACCCGGTACGCCTCGCCCTGGCAAGCACGTCGATCACAGATCCCCGGGCCCTTGCCAGAGAAGCCGACAAAATCTCCGCCGCAGGACAGCGAATCGCAGCGGCGACATGGGACCCACCGCCGTCCGACGCAACACCCATGGCGCCCGAGCACCCGGCACGGTCGACGACCGAACTGCCAACGCAATTGGCGGCCGCTACACCGAGCCGACCACCTCCAGCACGACGACCGGGGCCTCCACCTGACCAAGCGTGGTGTTACTATCATGCCAGGTTTGGACAGAAGGCCCGGACATGCCGACCCCCGTGCACCTTCGGCAGGCCGGGAAACGGCCGGGCCGGCGTTCATTACCAGCCATGAGCGCCGGCCACACGGGCAACATACTGTTCATCACGGATAAAGCGTCCGGACGGCGCTTCCTGTGCGACACCGGCGCCCAACTGAGCGTCATACCCGCCTCTGACCAGGACAGGCAATCCGCGGTTTGCGGCCCCTCCTTGGTTGCGGCCAACGGATCGACCATCCGCACCTTCGGCCCGCGCAACGTCACCCTCTGCTTCGGCGGCCAACGCTTTGCTTGGACGTTTGTAACCGCAAACGTGCCCATGGCTCTGCTGGGCGCCGACTTCCTCTGCGCACACGGCCTGCTGGTGGACGTCCAACGGCGTCGTTTAATCAACGCCGAAACCTTCAGCTCCCTGGTATGCACATTGAGCAGCTCCGCGCCGACCGAGCTGGCATGCGCCGTCCCGGCGGCGAACGAGTTTGCTCGCCTGCTCACGGAGTTCCCGGCCCTCACGCGGCCGACGTTTTCGGCCGTCGCAGTACGGCATGGGATCGAGCACCACATACCAACCACGGGCCCGCCGGTCTACGCCAGGGCCCGCCGCCTCGACCCAGCCAAGCTCGCCGTGGCGAAGGCCGAATTCGACGCGTTCGAGCACCTCGGCATCGTGCGGCGCTCCGATAGCGCGTGGGCCTCGCCACTGCACATCGTGCCAAAGCCGGGGGGTGGATGGCGCCCGTGTGGCGACTACCGCCATCTCAATGACGCTACCACCCCCGACAGGTACCCGATCCCGCATATCCAAGACTTCTCCGCCCGTCTGGCGGGACGGGTCATTTTTTCGAAAATTGATCTCATACGGGGATATCACCAGATACCTGTCAGGGCGGCCGACATCCCTACAACGGCAGTCATCACGCCGTTCGGCTTATTCGAATTCTTGCGGATGCCGTTTGGTCTCAAGAACGCGGCTCAGGCATTCCAGCGCTTGATGGACGGCGTGCTGCGTGACCTGCCGTTCCTTTTCGTTTACCTGGACGACATCCTCGTCGCCAGCACGTCCCGGGCCGAGCACCTCCTCCACCTCCGAACACTGTTCGGGCGCCTCAGCGAGCACGGCCTCATCGTCAACCCGGCCAAATGCCACTTCGGCACGACGGCCGTTGATTTTTTGGGCCACCACATCACCCAGAATGGGGCCGTGCCGCTGCCAACCAAGGTCGAGGCCATCACCACGTTCCCGCGTCCCCGCACCATAAAGGCCCTGCAGGAATTCCTGGGAATGGTGAATTTTTATCACCGCTTCGTGCCCCGCGCTGCTCAACTCATGCGGCCCCTCTACGAAGCCCTCCGGGGCAAGCCGGCCAAGCACGACATCGCCTGGTCCGCAGCAATGGATGCGGCCTTCCAAAGCTCAAAGCGGGCCCTCGCCGACGCAACACTGCTCGCTCACCCGGTGCTCAACGCTCCCATCGCCCTCACCACGGATGCCTCCGACTACGCGGTGGGCGCCGTACATGAGCAATGGGTGAACGGGGTTTGGCAGCCACTCGCTTTTTTCAGCCGGCAGCTCCGGCCGAACGAGCTCAAATACAGCACGTTTGACCGGGAGCTCCTCGGTCTACACCTGGCCGTCCTCCATTTCCGCCACCTCCTGGAGGGCCGACCTTTCACGGCGTTCGTCGACCACAAGCCGTTGGTTTACGCCATGGCCAAGGTCACGGAGCCGTGGTCGGCCCGCCAACAGCGCCACCTCTCCGCCGTGTCGGAGTTTACCACGGACATCCGGCACGTCGCCGGCAAAAACAACGCCGTGGCCGACTGTCTTTCCCGGGCCAGCGCGAACGCGGTCCACCTGGGCGTGGACTTTGCGCTTATGGCGGTGGACCAAACCACTGACACCACGGTGCAAGCCCTCCGGGCGGCGGACACGGCCTCCGCCTGGCCGACATCCCCTTCGCGGACACTGTCCTGCTCTGCGACGTCTCCCAAGGCCAGCCTCGCCCCATCGTGCCCGTCACCTGGCAACGCCGCATCTTCGCCTCCCTCCACGGCCTTTCCCACCCGGGCCGGAAAGCTTCCCAGAAGCTGGTGTCGGCGCGATTCGTCTGGCACGGCCTTCGTCGGGACGTCCGCGATTGGACCAGCACCTGCACGGCCTGCCAACAGGCCAAGGTCCACCGACACACCCAGGCCCCGCTGGCACCTTTCACCGTGCCCGAACGACGTTTCGACCACGTCAACGTGGATCTGGTGGGCCCCCTCTCCCCGTCACGGGGGTTCACACACCTGCTCACCATGGTGGACAGGACCACCAGGTGGCGGGAGGCCGTTCCCCTCGTCTCCACCACCACCGCCGACGTGGCGCAGGCGTTCATCGCCACCTGGGTTGCCCGCTTCGGCGCACCGGCGGACATCTCGTCAGACCGCGGACCACAGTTCACCTCCGAGCTGTGGGGCGCGGTCGCCCGCAACCTGGGGGTCAAGCTCCACCGTACTACGGCCTACCACCCCCAAGCAAACGGGTTGTGCGAGCGATTCCACCGCTCCATGAAGGCCGCGCTCATGGCCAGCCTTCAAGACGGCGGTTGGGCCGACCGGCTGCCGTGGGTCCTTTTGGGCCTCCGCACGGCCCCCAAGGAGGACCTCCAGGCATCCACCGCCGAGCTTGTCTATGGCCAGGCGCTACGCGTCCCGGGCGAATTCGTGCCCGACGCTACCAGTCCCTGGTCCGCAGCTCACCAGTGCTCGGACCTCCAGGAGGCCGCCCGACGGTTTGCCCCCGTGCCAACATCCCACCACGGTGACCCCCAGTCCTACGTCCCCCCAGCACTTCGCACAGCGGAGTATGTTTTTGTGCGTCACGACGCACATCGGGGGCCACTCCGGTGGCCGTACGACGGGCCCTTCCGGGTGCTGCGACGGGACGACAATTCGTTCGTCATCGACATCGGCGGCAGGTCGGACCGGATTGCGGTGGACCGCCTCAAGCCGGCGCACGTGGACGTCGACCACCCACCACGGATGGCCCTTCCGCCGCAGCGAGGCCGCCCCCCGTCCACGGCGCCCCCCACTCGACCGCCCACCACCACACTGGACCCCCTCCCACGACCCGCCAGGGGTCGCTTCGGCCGGGTCATCACGACCCCCCTCAAATTGACCCTGCCGGTGCAAGTCGATTCTGGGGGGACGTGTGTAGCGGCTACCGCTGGGTTTTCACAATCGCCTTGCACCTATCAAGGACGCGGAGCGATCACCATGCCGGGCTCGTCCAGGACGCCCGGGCAGGCCCGCGCTCAACTTGCCAGGCCTCGGTCGGGACGCCCGGGCATGCCCCCTCTCGCCTTTCCTGGGCAAACGCTCCGGGATAATATGTATATATATATTGCTGCCCGATAAACGGGCTTTTCAGAGTGCCTGAGTGTTTGGTTTGATTAAAGCAACTCGGATGAATTCCAGCTTTTTGTCGCGTCCACTCTTCCGATCGACGTGGGAGCCCCAGCTCCTTCAATATGATATATGTAGATGAGAAAAGGGGACGGCCAGGCCACCTCCATCCCAGACAACATTCCTCCAACCCAGACAACATCTATTAAGAATCTATGATATTAAAGCGCGGCGTTACGCGCGCTGCTTGTGAGCAAGGAGGAAGCGGACAAGCGGTAACATATAAACGTCTTTATTGTAAGACTACACTGTAACACTGAACTCCTCCGGGCTGGTCGCCCGGTGTATATCATGAGGCCACGCCTACCCCTCGGGCGTGGCCACCGCCCACTTGGTGCGTGGAATGATGTCACCACGCCAGTGGGCTTTTGTGTCCGCCACACGCGCCCCCCCAGAATTCCCGCGCACCTGGAGGGCCAGTTTGTGGGGCAGTCGAATGACCCGGCCGAAGCGCCCCCTGGCGATCGGCGGCGTCCGGGGTGCAGGGATACCAGGTGGGATGCCCCTGGCTGCCCCTGGGATGGGTGCAGGACCGGGGGGCGCCGTGGCGGCGGGGCTGGGCGGTGCCGGGGGTCTGCCCGCAGGAGGGCGGCCCCGACGTGGGGGTCGGGCCACTGGCGGTGGATGGTCCACATCGAGGTGGGCCGGCTTGAGGCGGTCTACCGAAACGCGGTCAGGAGTACCGCCGATGTCCAGGGTGAAGTGCTTCGCCCCGGTCTCCAGCACGCGGAAAGGCCCGTCGTACGGGGGCCGCAGTGGTGTCCGATGGGCATCGTGGCGGACGAAGACGTACTCCGCCGTGCGAAGCTCCGGGGCGACGTGCGTCGGTGGGTGCCCGTGGCATGCCGTTGGCACCGGGGCGAACCTCTGGGCGGTCTCTTGCAGAGCGGAGCGCTGCTGTGCCGCGGACCATGGTGCCGTGGAGTCGGGGAGGAACTCGCCCGGCACCCGCAGGGGTTGCCCGAAGACCAACTCCGCCACGGATGCGCGCAGGTCCTCCTTGGGCGCCGTCCGGAGGCCCAGCAGGACCCAGGGGAGCCTGTCAACCCAGCCGCCGTCGCGGAGGGTGGCCCGGAGCGCGGCCTTAAATGAGCGGTGAAATCGCTCACACAGGCCGTTAGCCTGGGGGTGGTAGGCCGTGGTTCGGTGCAGCCGGACCCCGAGCCCCTGCGCAACCGCCCCCCAGAGCTCCGAGGTGAACTGGGGGCCGCGGTCGGATGAGATGTCTGAGGGGGCGCCGAACCGGGCGACCCAGGTGGCGATGAAAGCCTGCGCGACATCGGCCGCCGTTGTCGACGCCAAGGGCACGGCCTCCGGCCACCGGGTGGTGCGGTCCACCATGGTGAGGACGTGGGTGAAACCCCGCGAGGGGGGCAGAGGTCCCACCAGGTCCACGTGGACGTGGTCAAACCGGCGTTCCGGCACCGTGAATGGGGCCAACGGGGCCTGGGTGTGCCGGTGCACCTTGGCGCGCTGGCACGCGAGGCATGTCCTGGCCCAGCCGCGGACGGCCTTCCGGAGGCCATGCCAGACGAACTTGTCGGCGATCAGCCTTTGGGAGGCCCTCGCGCCCGGGTGGGACAGGCCGTGGATGGCGTCAAACACCTGGCGCTGCCAGCCCGCGGGCACAATGGGGCGAGGACGCCTGAGGGAGACGTCGCACAAGAGGGCCGCGCCCGCGCCGTCGAACGGCACCTCGGTGACGCGGAGGCCCGTGACGGCGGTCCGCAAGGCCTGGACGTCGGGGTCAGCGGCCTGGTCCGCTGCCATCCGGGCATAGTCGATGCCGAGGTGGACTGCGTGGGCGACGGCCCGGGAAAGGCAATCCGCAACCGGGTTGTCCTTCCCCGCGACGTGCTGGATGTCCGTCGTGTACTCGGACACGGCCGAGAGGTGACGCTGCTGCCGGGCCGACCACGGCTCGGTGACCTTGCCCATCGCGAAGATCAGCGGCTTGTGGTCGACGAAGGCAGTGAACGCCCGGCCCTCGAGCAGATGGCGGAAGTGCCTGACCGCCAAGTGAAGTCCGAGCAACTCGCGGTCGAAGGTACTGTAACGGCGTTCGGGCGGGCGAAGCTGCCGGCTAAAGAACGCCAGCGGTTGCCAAGCTCCACGCACCCATTGCTCGTGCACCGCGCCCACCGCGTAGTCCGAGGCATCGGTGGTGAGGGCGATCGGTGCATCGGGCGCCGGGTGCGCGAGCATGGTGGCGTTAGCCAAGGCGAGCTTCGCGCCCGTGAACGCCGTGTCCATATGCTCGGTCCAGGTAACGTCGCCTTTGCCCGGCTTACCTCGGAGAGCTTCGTGCAGGGGGCGCAGGAGCTGGGCGATACGGGGCAGGAACCGATGGTAAAAGTTCACCATGCCCAGGAACTCCTGCAGCCCTCTGATCGTGCGGGGGCGCGGAAACCCCTTCACCGCCTCCACCTTGGCCGGCAGGGGGACGGCTCCGTGCCTGGTGACACGGTGCCCCAGAAAATCGATTGTGGCGGCGCCGAACCGGCACTTTGCGGGGTTCACAATCAGGCCATGCTGGCCCAGGCGTTCGAAGAGCGTGCGGAGGTGGCGTAGGTGCTCTTCGCGGGACGCGCTGGCGACGAGGATATCGTCCAGGTAGACGTAGACAAAATCCAAGTCGCGCAGGACGCTGTCCATCAGTCGCTGGAACGCCTGAGCCGCATTCTTCAGACCGAAGGGCATGCGCAGGAACTCGAAGAGTCCGAATGGCGTGATGACCGCCGTCTTCGGGACGTCCTCCGGCCTGACGGGGACCTGATGGTAGCCGCGTATGAGGTCCACCTTCGAGAAGAAGGACCTGCCCGCCAAACGGGCGGAAAAGTCCTGAATGTGGGGGACGGGGTAGCGGTCGGGAGTCGTGGTGTCATTGAGACGGCGATAGTCCCCGCACGGTCGCCATCCCCCGCCGGGCTTCGGCACGATGTGCAGCGGCGACGCCCAAGCGCTCTCTGAGCGCCGAACGATGCCGAGTCGCTCCAGGGTAGCGAACTCCGCTTTTGCCACCGCCAGCTTCGTCGGCTCGAGGCGGCGTGCCCGGGCGTAGACCGGTGGCCCGACGGTGGGGATGTGATGGGCCACCCCGTGCTTGACGGCCCCCGCCGAGAAGGTGGGCCGCGTGAGGGCCGGGAAGCCGGCAAGGAGGCGGGTGAATGCGTCCGCTGCCGGAAGCGTACAGACCAACGTTGCCGGAACCGAATCGTTCGGCAAGCCGCTTGGCAAGCCGCTCGTTGAGCTGGGCAATGCACATGCGAGCGAGCTGAACGTCTCGGCCTGGACAAGCCGTCTGCGCTTGACGTCGACCAGGAGCCCATTAGCGCACAGGAAGTCCGCGCCAAGCAGTGCCATGGGCACGTCGGCGGTGACGAACGTCCATCGGAAAACCTGCCCTCCAAACCGCAGAGAGAGGCAGCGTTTTCCATACGTACGGATGGGCGTCCTGTTCGCGGCAAGCAGCGCGGGGCCCCCACCCGCGGCGTGCTTGTCTGACGTGCCGGCGGGAATGACACTCACCTGTGCTCCCGTGTCGCACAGGTAACGGCGCCCGGAGAAGGTGTCCGTTATGAACAGCAGGCTGCTCGAACGGCCGGCGCTCATCGCCACAATTGAGCGCCGGCCCGGGCGTTTCCCGACCCGTTGAAGGAGCACGGCGGATGACACCGCCGAGCTTCGTGGCCGAACTTGGCGTGGAACCAGCACCAGGTGGTGGAGCTGGAGGAGCGCGGCTGGCTCCGCCAGGCCGGTGGAGTCGACGGGTTTCCCCGCGGTGGCGGTTTTCGCCGCGGCGGTGGGCGGGGCGTGGCGGCGTTCACGAGGTGCGTATCAGCATGCTGCTGAACCACAGCGTGCTGTAGAAGATGATGCTGTGGAACATCAGCGTGCTGTAGAAGATGATGCTGTGGAACATCAGCGTGCTGTAGAAGATGATGCTGTGGAACATCAGCGTGCTGTAGAAGATGATGCTGTGGAACATCAGCGTCGAAGGCCGTGACAGCCACGCCAACGCTCGCCCGCGTGTCCGAAGCGGCGAAGTACTTGTCCGCCTCGGCCGCCAATGCTCGGGGTTCCGTTAGCCCGGTCCCGGCCAACGCGAGGCGAACCTGCGCTGGAAGTTGGCGACGGAAAAGCGCCCGGAATAGCGAACCGGGGGCTTCGTCGCCCAACAGTGACAGCATATGGTCCATTCGGACCGACGGGCGCGTCTCACCGAGCTCGGGGAGATCCAGGAGTCGATCGGCCCGTGCGTCGTCCGTGAGGCCGAACGTGGCTAGGAGTAGCCGCTTGAGTGCCTCGTACTTGTGGCCGTCCGGTGGGTGGCGAAGGACGGACACAACTCGAGCGGCCGTGCCGGGCCCGAGGGAGGCGACGACATGGCAGTAGCGCAGGTCATCGTTGGTGAGGCGCCGAAGCTGAAATTGGGCTTCGGCTTGAACGAACCAGACTTCGGCCTGGGCCTCCCAAAATTCGGGAAGTTTAATCGCCATTGCCTTGTCGTTGGCCATTGCAATGGCGTCGTGTTCGGAAGGATCGCTACGGCAGATCCAACGTCGAGGGTCACCAGTAAAGCACGGCGTTACGCGCGCTGCTTGTGAGCAAGGAGGAAGCGGACAAGCGGTAACATATAAACGTCTTTATTGTAAGACTACACTGTAACACTGAACTCCTCCGGGCTGGTCGCCCGGTGTATATCATGAGGCCACGCCTACCCCTCGGGCGTGGCCACCGCCCACTTGGTGCGTGGAATGATGTCACCACGCCAGTGGGCTTTTGTGTCCGCCACAATATATCTATTATAAATATTATATTATTATTAAATAAAATAAAATAAAATATTATATTGTTGCGGTTCTACGCCACCCTTCTTCCCCTTACCAAGGGGGGATTAATCCCCTTGTTCTTTCTGGGCTTGGCGGAACCGAGGCCTGACACGTCCCTTCCGGGCAAACGCAGAGTAGGGTCTCGGGACCAATTCTCGCTCGTACCTAATTCCATGCGCTGCCACGGAAGCGAGGAAGCAAGCCTCGCACGAGCCACGTGTGGTTTGAGTATGCCGAGCAGATTGAGTACCACGTGGTACTCAATTTGCATTGCAAACACTTTAGCCAGCATTGCAAACACTTTAGCCAGTCTTAGATAGTGGAACCCGATTCGAGCGGTTCTATTCATACCACGCTTAGCCAATGAAGAAACCACAGGAACGATCGAATGGAAGAAAGGAAGAACACAGGTTTAATTATTCCCACACGTATTTACAATGATCGGGAACGCAGAGACACAGGGCAGCACTTAGTCAATCTTATCTTATCCCCTGGACTCGGGCCCGTCACACTCACACAGGGAATTGCAGATGGGTTGATGTTCAGCCAAACGCGTCGACGTGGTCGTCCAGGGACGGCCCTGTCCGGCTCTCCACGGTCCCAGTACGTCCCGTGAAGATGGCAGCAGGCGATGGCAGGAACCTCGTAGCGCGTCTCCCGAACAAAGGCAGATGATGAGGCGGCACGGCAAATGCGGGACTCTCAGCGCGGCTGGCGATTACACAGCCGTTTTTCACTCGCGTGACTTAATGCACTGCATAGCGATCAGCCTCAAACTCAACCGAGCGTCACTTATAAAAGCACGTATTTCGGTTCATGTGTGTCGGGCTTCGCCCGCGTATCTTACACAGTTCTCGGACGCTCACAACTCCTCTTCCTCGATCCTCTAAGTTGGTTAGTGCGCGCGAGTTCTCTCCTGGGCACGTCCTTTGCTCATCAGCGAGAGTCCTTCAGTCCTTTCATCAATCCTTTTCGCGCGAGTCCTCTTGGTGCAAGTAAGTCCTGTTCAACAAGTCCTCTCGGGGGCTTTGCATGATGGGTTATATAGCTACGGCCCCGAACCTTCTGGAACCCTCTCGAACCTTCTCACCACGCCCTGTGACGCAATGCCACCGCCACCACCTCTGAGCCCTGATTGGCGGCTCGTGCTTACTGTCAGCGCTTCTGCCGCTCCGCCTTCGGCTCCGCCCCGACCCTCCTAGCCTGCCTCGTGTTAATTCGCCCAAAATGAACCAAAGTTAGCGCAAAGGGGCATGAGGCTTAGGGAAGCTGGAAAGTCGGTAGAAGTAGTGCCTATTCTCCTGACTCTACTCAACATAGAACTAACAATGGAAAAGGACTAAGCTCACAAATACTAAGACATAACTACACTATCGCGACGCTACATGTTGCTTGTGTGACTAACTATGAGGGGGAAATTTTAACCTTTATTAGACTCACTGTACAAACTCAAAACCGCAACAATATATATCTATTATAAATGAGTTTTTAGATATTGTTAAAGAAATATTAAGGTCAAAATTATGGAATATACCCATTTTATATGAAATTAAACCTATCGCTAATATTACTTGTACATTTTGTAAAAATCAAAACTTATCTGATTTTTAAATAACTAACACAAATATTAAAACATGTTTGTGGTGTAATAACCAACAATTAAGTTTTAACACCAATATGACTTATAATGATTAATAAGAGAGTAAATATAATAGGAAAAAATATTTACAATAGAGTTTCTCATTTTCAAAAATGTATTACTCAATATCAAGGTAAACAATATTGTAAAATACCAGAAAAGGTTCATAACGATTTGAATGAAAAGTTTAAAGCATATAGACTTTTGATCAACCATGAAGACGAGGTTATAAAACATTCCAATATCACGAAAACTCATGTCACCGTGTTTCTAAAAGAATTAAAATATACTAAACATTATGGTAATATTAATCTAATATGTGTAACATTAACCAAGAAGAAATTGGATGATATTTCTCATTTAGAACAAGCACTAATTTCTGATTTTAAAACTTTATTAAAACTATACTATGAAAAACATGGTAAAGATAGGGCTGAAGCACTAGATAGAAAAAAAATTCTGAATATGCAATATTTATTATTTCAGTTATTGCATAAACATAATCATAAATGTAATCTTGAAGATTTTCTGGTTTAAAAACAATTGGGCATAAACAATTTCATGATAAAATTTGTCATAACTTATTTAACACATTGGGGTGGACATTTACACCAACATTTTAATTTTATTCATTTTATGTTGAAAAAAAATTGATTTTTAGTTTAAAGAATTTTCTCCAATATAAAATGAACAATATGAGAACATATAAAAAGCGGGTCACAACATATTGTCATGTTTGTGATCGCGATTATAAAGACAATTATAAACAACACCTTCAATCCAACAAACACAAAGTCAAACTTTCACAGATGATGGCTCCACTTGAACAAGAAAAACCAAAAACATGGTATTGTGATGTTTGTAAACGTGATTATAAAAGTCAACATAAAAGACATCTTAAATCCCAAAAACACACACTCAAACTTTTACATATGGGAGCTCCACCCGAACAAGAAAAAATATTGCCGCGTTTGTGATAAGTCAGTCTTGAAGAGGAGTTTTCCTACTCATCTTAAATCACAAAAACACATAAAGTTGAGGGGATACACGATTAAGGACACCGATGGGGCATTTAGGGAACATATTAAAACTAGCGGGGTCACCCGTGGGAATCCCACGGGCATGGATGTGTGTGACATTTCGACATATTGAGTTAGATGCTGCACCTGCACATTCAGTTATATAAAATGGTTACTGGCAATAATTGATCACATCCACAAATGATGTAATCCACACAATTTATGTACTTTACATAACGTTAATAGGAATACATACATGCCCGTGTAGATGGGAAATACAGTTTGTTTGAAAGAAATCACAAATATCAGAAGAAAGTTTTAAAAATTTAGAACTATTCTCACTCAGAGTTAAACAACACCGTAATATTATGCGGTTGCTTCAACGTTTTCGTTGAATTATATGTCATCATTGTGAGATTTTTTTGGAATTTTTTTTTTTGAAATGAGATTTTTAGGCAAAACGGCAAAAAAGCATCAGAACAGCTGTGAAACAACATCAAAACAGCAGTGAAAAAGCATCAAAACAACAGTGGAAAGCGTCAAAACAGCAGTGAAAAAGCATCAAAACAGCTGAAAAAGCATCAAAACAGCAGTGAAAAAGCATCAAAACAGCAGTGAAAAAGCATCAGAACAGCTGTGAAAAAACAGCACTGAAAAAGCATCAAAACAGCAGTGAAAAAGCATGAAAACAGCAGTAAAAAGCATCAAAACAGCAACAATAGTCCGGTGATTTTTCAATCACCGCAACTAAATGTGTCGGAGTAATTAACTATTTTCCTTCGTGACCTCCTTTTGTTGCCTGAATGGTGTCACTGCAGGACCTCCGGGTAAACAACATTACGGGTGAAGATTCCACTGCGGCCATCAATTTTTCCCTGTTGGCCATTACTGACTACCTTTACCTTGACATCCTCAAATCGTTTAGCACGCGACAATGCAACATATAATTGGCCATGGCTGAAGACGGGTTCTGGTAGGTAAATCCCAACTTTGTGTAATGTTTGACCTTGACTCTTGTTTATTGAGAAAGAGAATGCCACACGAACTGGAAATTGATGGCGTTTGAGTACGAATGGTAGTGTTGTATCGGAAGGTGCAATACTAATCCTGGGTAAAAATGTGCGTGTTCCTTTGTGACTGCCAGAAATTATTTCTCCATCTATTATGTTTGGCAACAATCTTTTAACAACCAATCTTGCACCATTGCACAGTCCCTGTTTCGGATCAAAGTTACGGAGTAACATGATGACAGCACCATCTTTGAGACGAAGTTTGTGCAATGGCATTCCAGAAGGAGTTAATTGATTTAGGAATTCCATAGGATAATTTAGTGCCTCTTCAGGGTCATCACAGACAATGGAATCAGCGCTGAAGTACGTCTTTTCTTCCCCAGGAAATGCATCCAGTATCTCATCGTTGATCACAAATGTGGATTCATTCTTTGGACACAACACGGCTCGTTGTGCCAGCGCATCATAGTTTGAATGGATTTCGTTCAAATTACCAAAAACAGCCTCTGCTAAAGACATGTTGTCTTCTACACAGATACGATCAGGCAGTCGTATTAAATCTGAGTCAGGAATTGTTTCCACAGTCCCATTTCCAACCGACAGTAACCATTTTGAGAATTCTTCGTCATCATTAGCTCTCATGTTTGATTTTAAGTTCAGCAGTTTGAACTTTGGCCACAACTTGCTACGCTTGATGCATGTGGCGATGATTGCTGCAGGTGCAGCGCGAGGTACAACGGGCAAAACCTGCCTGAAGTCCCCACCAAGAAGTAAGACCTTTCCACCAAAAGGAATGTTGTTGCTGGTTACATCCCGGAGACATCGATCAACAGCCGCTAAAGCATATGCTGGAGCCATAGGTGCTTCATCCCAAATGAATAGGTTGGCCTTCCTTAGAGTATCTGCATCTTTACTCGTAGGTGATATGTTGCATGTGGAGTTTTCCAAAATGGGCACTGGCAATTTAAATCGATGGTGCGATGTACGGCCCCCTGCTAGCAATGTTGCTGCAATGCCCGAGTACGCCATTGGAAGAACCAAACGACACTGGCCTTGCAAGATGTGCAGAAGCGTATTATAGAGAAAGGTCTTGCCACTTCCGCTCGGTCCATCAACGAAAAACAACCGGTTGCCTGTGTACTGGTCCCTACAATGAACGGCCTGTAGGACCTCATCTACAATTTTGATTTGGTCATCATTTAGTAGTTGTCTGTTGTTTTCACCTTTTTCATGTTCATCTCCCGGTACATACTGATAATCATCGCTCGAAAGATCTTCAACAGTGTCTGGAGGTACTGGTAACTGAAATGCTTCCAAGGTCTGTCCATGTCTCAGGAGGAAGGACTGTATTTCTCGCAATGCCATGAAAATACTTTGTTCCAAGATATGGCCGCTGTGCACAAAATCTTCGCAAAGGTCGTTTTTATATTTTTCCCACAGTGCCGACGTGTCTGTTGGTGTGCAGAATATGCATAGGGTTGCAAAAAGAGATCTCAATTGTTGTGGCATGGCAAAGATAACTCCATCAGCTAAGGACCTGTCCCATTCTGTATCATCTTCTGTTAAATGTAATTTCCTGGCTGCATCCTTGTATGTTTCACAAACTGCTCCATCTACGGTTCTGAGATCTTCAAATGATGTTTTAGCAGGGCAGTGCAGCAGGAGTACACGAAGATGAAAGCGCTCAATGTCCATAGGGCTTGCCGAAACCATGCGTCCGATAACCTTGTTGCCGCCCCGGCGTCGAAGTTTCCATGTCTTTCGTCCATCTTCAAATACGTAATATTTTGGAATGTCATGGTACAGATAACTTCGTGCCTCAGGGTCTCTCTGGTTTAACTGAAACCAAGCTGTAAGTGTTGTACCCCTATGTCGTACAATGGCTTCTTCCTCGTTACCATCCCTGAACACAACAGTCTGCAATTCAGGTAAGTGTACCGCAAGTCTGGTGATGGAATGGGACTGTTTGTGCATTTCAAATTCCATCAATCTCCATGCTGCCTCTGGGGCACTGACATATCTACAGTCCAAATAGGTCTTTATTTCGTCCACCTCCACTCTCCCGCGCTCTCGAATTTCGATGCTGGCACAGTCATGTCCCTTGTACACATATTTAAATAAGTACTTTATACTCTTTATGCTTGCGCAAACCTCAATGTTGATGTGTGCTCTGTACTTCTTCAGTAAATAAGCATTGAATGGGACGACATATTGGCAATCAACATCGGTTCCATGAACGGTTATGGTGGGTCCATTTGGGGGACGCTTGTAAAGGGCATAGCCATCTATGCTCGCAAGTGTCTCTGCAGCATACGCTTTTGGAAAGCCTTTACTGCACACTCCATCTTTCACACAAATCGAATGGCGATTTAAATTGCCACACGGACCATGTATCATGTGAGACTTCACCAAGGAATGGATCTCTGGTGACTCATTTGAATTAGGAATTTGTGCGGAAACAATTCTGTCAATGTCTTCAGCGGTACAAATTTTATCTTCTTGGCACAGCATGAGTAATATGTGGGCATGCGGTAGGCCACGCTTCTGATACTCGACGACGTAGAGAAATGCACGTACTTTGCCCAACACGTGCTTCTTCGTTATATCGTCGATTAACTCTTTTAATTTCAGATGAAACACGCGTGCCACTAAATCTGGTCTGCCTTCAGCTCGTTGGTGTTGGCCGATGTTTTCTTGTATCTCTGTCCATTTTGGATTACACGTGAACGTGATGAAAAGATCTGGTTTTCCGAATTTGCGAACAATGGCCATAGCATCTTGGTAGTTCTGCTGCATAGCTCTGGGACTCCCTGCAAAACTCGACGGCAAAATGACGATACGACCGACAGGACGTTGGTTATCAGCAGCAACGTTCTGGACGTGGTCCAGTAGTCCTCTGTATTCCATGGCTCTAAGGGTTTCCTGATTTTGTTTGAAGTATTGCAGTCGATTTGCTTCTGCCTTGCAATATCCGTCGACAACATACTGCTGGAACAATTTCCCCGAAGAATGGATAGTGCTGAATTCATTTCGAATAGCCAGTCGGTAGGCATAGAATTCACGATGAGTTACCTTGTTTCGAACCGCAGTCTGTCGCTGGTGAGGCATGTTTATCATCCATCCAGGCTCGCCATGTGGAAAGAGAATGGGATATGTCATGGGATCAATGTGAGAGGAAAGTGGAGAGAGATTGTGTAAGCCCTGGTCATGCAAATGAACCTGGAAATCCCTGTTTGCAGGTGGTTCACCATCTTGTCCACTAACGAAGACAGCAGCAATTTCATCAGCAGTTGGTATGTTGTAACGTCTTTGGTCGTCTGCACACAGTCGACGAAAATGCATTTCCAAGGTAGAAGGGAGGCGATCTTCAAGGACAGCTTTCCTGATTTCTTCCTGTTCACGCTCGAACATAGTCTTGTAACATGTGACATAAGGATTAACGTCAGATAGTATGTTGTGCAGTTCTGCCATCAATTCTTGCAAACATCTGTGATTCTCAGGTCGATTCATACGTTCCTTTGTAGCTTGAGCTGTATCCAAAATAAATAATTGTGCAAATTGTGCTTGTTCATGTACATGTGATGGATGTAATGGACCACAGCGATGGTAAATTTGACCGTGGATTTTGAAACAGTATGGTCCATTTCCTGGAGGAGATGAGATCTGAGCACCCATTGATGCAAAAGCTAATGCCGAATTGTAATTCCGGATATTGTCTCGGAAGTTGCGACATTTTCCATCGTCACCCTGATAAAGTTGTTGCAGTCGAGCAGGTACGGCAAATAGTGGAGGCAATTTAACTTTTCCCTTGGAACAACACAGTGTAAATCCATCCCCTTGTCCTGTTGATTCATTTGTGAAATGGTGTGCAGAACAGTACACACATGGTGACGTCATTGGACCGCATTTATGCTCTTGAACAATATTATCGGATACTTCGGCCGGATTCATTATGGCTGCGGTTGTATATGTTTGCTGAGCACTCCAACGTCTTTGTTGCTCAGCATGCCGTGCGAGTCTGTGTTGGCGTTCATCGACGGTCTCGTTCTCGCACCTCATCGTTGTTGCAGCAGCATCCTGTGCGAGTCTGTGTTCACGTTCGTCGAGGGTCTCGTTCTCCCTCCTCATCGTTGTTGCAGCAGCATCCTGTGCGAGTCTGTGTTCACGTTCGTCGAGGGTCTCGTTCTCCCTCCTCATCGTTGTTGCAGCAGCATCCTGTGCGAGTCTGTGTTCACGTTCGTCGAGGGTCTCGTTCTCCCTCCTCATCGTTGTTGCAGCAGCATCCTGTGCGAGTCTGTGTTCACGTTCGTCGAGGGTCTCGTTCTCCCTCCTCATCGTTGTTGCAGCAGCATCCTGTGCGAGTCTGTGTTCACGTTCGTCGAGGGTCTCGTTCTCCATCCTCATCGTTGTTGCAGCAGCATCCTGTGCGAGTCTGTGTTCACGTTCGTCGAGGGTCTCGTTCTCCCTCCTCATCGTTGTTGCAGCAGCATCCTGTGCGAGTCTGTGTTCACGTTCGTCGAGGGTCTCGTTCTCCATCCTCATCGTTGTTGCAGCAGCATCCTGTGCGAGTCTGTGTTCACGTTCGTCGAGGGTCTCGTTCTCCCTCCTCATCGTTGTTGCAGCAGCATCCTGTGCGAGTCGGTGTTCACGTTCCTCAACTGTCTCGTTCTCCCGTCTCATTCGTTTTCTGGCTGCATCCTGTTCAAGTCTGCATTGACGTTCGACGACGGACTCGTTCGCCCTTCTCATTCGTTTTCTAGCTGCATCCTGTTCAGGTCTGCGTTCTTCATCCATTTTGGAAATGGAAGTTTCCACGCACCGCATGAATTGTCACGATCCTCAATAGGAAGTGTCTCATAATTATCAAATGACAAATGGCAAGTAAATTACATTGTGAAAATTTAATATTTCAAATAGACCTATTTAAAGTGTATGCGCAAATAACTAATAAATAAAAAAACGAAGAAATATGTCTCGGTAATTTCCTGAACTCGGTAATTTCTCGGTAATTTTACTTCCGGCTAAAAATGTTGAATGAAATAAAAACGAAGAAATATATGTCGTTTTGTGACGACTGTCACCAAAGGTAAACGGTGAATTTATTCGGTTCGGCTCGGTTTAAAGAAAAAGCGATAATGTCGAAATGTTGACGTCAGTGTCATGTTGGGCGGTGTATGATACTTGTTGGCTGTTGGGCGGTGATATGGTGTATTTTTAAAAATATATCTCTGCGTTTTCCCGCGTTGCTGACACCGAGTCTAAAACCATGATGGTGAGTTATATTGGAGATAAAGGCGTGAGAGAGACTCAATGGCCTTGAAGTTACAGGCATTTGAGAATTCATTTCGTTCTATAAACGGCAACTTTCATCGGATTTTCTTCTCGTTTTTTTTCAACCGAGTCTAAAACTATGTTAGCGACTGTGAAAAATGAAATGATATATCGAATTTAAAATAGATATCGACACATTGCCGTCGGTGTCATGTTGGGCGGTGTATGATACACCATGACGCGATTTTAAAAAATATATCTCTGCATTTTCCCGCGTGTGTGGAATGTTTGTGGAAAATTAAAGATTTCAAATAAACCTATTTAAAGTGTATGCGCACATAACTAATAAAAAAAACGAAGAAATATCTCTCGGTAATTTCCTGAAACATATTTTACTTCCGGCTAATATGTTGAATGAAATAAAAACGAAGAAATATATGTCGGCATCATTGTTGACGTTTTTGTGACGACTATCATCAAACGAAATAGTAATATATCATAACGGAAAAGCAAAAGCGAATTTTTAATATATATCGACACATTGCCGGCGGTGTCATGTTGGGCGGTGTATGATACACCATGACGCGATTTTAAAAAATATATCTCTGCATTTTCCCGCGTGTGTGGATTGTTCTCAATTATTGCTGACACCGAGTCTAAAAGTAAAACCATCGATAAAAATGAAATCATATGGTGAGTTAGATTGGAGATAAAGGCGTGAGAGAGACTCAATGGCCTTGAAGTTACAGGCCTTTGAGAATTCATTTCGTTCTATAAACGGCAACTTTCATCGGATTTTCTTCCCGTTTTTTTTCAACCGAGTCTAAAACTATGTTAGCGACTGTGAAAAATGAAATGATATATCGAATTTGATTTGAAATAAAACTGGGGGAGAGCAAGACACCACGGGCCTACAAAACAGGACTCAAAGCTATGCGAGTTAATAAAATGGTGGATATTTGTTTATAGCCACTCCCAGAATGGGTGGAGCTATGGGTGGAGCTACTCTGCAAACCGAGTAAGCCACACCCCGGACAGACACCCAACAGATAGACAGACAGACAGACAGAATCATCTACGGCTATTATAATATAGAGATAAGGATTTTTAATTTACCACCCCCAGAAACCAAAATCAATAGCTGAGGCGATTGAAACAATCAAACCCGCCGTTAAAAGTTATGTAAAGAATGTTTTGGATGAGATTAAACCCCTTAAACTTTATATGGGAGTAAAAATGGAATTGAAAAAACCAAATACTGAAATAGGGGATCTTATTATAAAACGTTATATGAGAACAAAACCTTACTTTATCGCATCACTCCAGGGGTTCTTATTAACGGACGTTTATGATAAACTTATAGAAGAAGAAGAACAGGTAGATCATTCGCTTGTGGGTAGTGGATTTACTATTACTAGAATACTTTTCATCATTATACATGCTCTAAAATCAAACCCCCTAAAAGCTTCTTCTTACATTGAATTGCTGACGGTTATAAAAAATAAAACGGCGATTATTAATATTCAAAACAAAGATCATAAATGTTTTCTATGGTCTGTTCTTGCAGACCTACATCCCGCTGAACATCATGTTCAAAGGGTATCACATTATGAGAAATATGAAAATGAGTTAAATGTTACTGGTTTACCATTTCCAATGTCCATGAAAGATATTCCTAAATTTGAGAAAATGAATAATCTATCTATTAATGTTTATGGACTAACGGATAAAAACAACATTCAGAATTTGTACATTTCTGATAACTATAAAAATGATGACTCATATTAACCTTTTATATTATAATTCAGGAGAGAATTCACATTACGCTTACATCAAAAAAATTTCAAGATTAATTTCTTCACAATCAAGTAAACATCATGGTAAAATATACCCATGTTTGCGATGTCACTCCCTCACCCACAGGAGCCAAGAAGCGTTGGACAAACACTTAGAATTCTGTGGTAAACATAAAGCCGTCAGAATTACTACACCTGAAGAAGGTTAAAACGTAACATTCAAAGATTTTGATAAAACTATAAAACATCCGTTCGTGATATGTGCCGACTTGAATGTATTCTTGAAAAGATAAATAACGCTTCTTCAAAACCAAACGAAACATCCACGAATAAATATCAAAAACATACTCCTTGTGGTTTCTGTTATTATATTAAATCATCTGTTGGTGACAAATACAACAAACAATAACTTTATAGAGGAGAAGATGTGGCTTCTGAGTTTATAAAACGATTAGAAAAGGACTGTCTTCGCTTAAGAAAGATAATGAGATTAACCAATAAACCAATGAACCCCCTAACAAAAGAAGAAGAAACAGAATTTAAGCAACCAAATAGCATCTGTCATATTTGTGGAAAGAAAATTGATGGGAAGGAAGATACTGGGGGACCAAAGGTTAGAGGCCATTGTCATCTCACCGGTAAATATAGGGGTCCGGCTCATAATGAATGTAATCTTAATTATAAAACCCCCAATTTCATTCCGGTCTTTCTTCACAACAACGCTCATTATGATACACGTCTATTTATTAATACACTTTCAAAAACATATGGGAGTATTTCAGCAATTCCTACCACAGATCAGGACTACATTTCATTCACTAAAATAATACGTACAAAAATAGTATATGTCTATAAAACAGCTAAAGAAATATATGATCCGACACACATCAGGTTTCTTGACTCATTTCAATTTATGGCAAGTCCATTATCTACCTTGGCATCAAATCCGTGTCTTTCAGAGTATACTACTGTGTTCAAAAAGTATCCGACCTTTATTTTTCGTGCGTAAAAAAAAAAGAAGCTAGGGAGGCGTTGATTGGTGCACGTATGTAGGCGATCCTAATGCGCACGCGTGAATTTTTTCCCACCTGCAGAAGCAGTCATTCGATGGCAGACCACCGATGAGTGAGGACATGTAAGTGAGCGCCGTCGGATTTTCGTTTTTGACAAAATGACGGAAAAACCTGAACAACTTGACGGAAAAGCTCAATGGAATACTGTTCTCCCCTATGGGCCGGTGCTCCTGCCTCACACCTAGCTCGGCTTCACGCTGTTGAAACCAAAGCTTTCAGAATTATTGGAATCTCCCGCGATGAAGCTATCTCTGAGGGCCTTTCACTCACTCACCGCAGGCAGGTAGGTGGTCTTTCTGTCTTCTACTGACTCCTCTCCGGCCTTGCACCCCCAGCTCTCTCTGTGCTCTGTCCCCCAAATATTCCTACAGGTCGCACAAGATCTGCCAGCAACCCTCTGATGATTAAACTGCCGAAATCTCGGCTCTCTGCTCACCTTCACTCTTTCATTCCTCTTTTCTCCCGCCTCTGGAACAAACTCCCTCACTCCCTTCAATCCCACTCCTCCCTCCAGGTCTTTAAAACAGCTGTTCACCACCATCTCTTATCTTCCCCCATCCAAAACCTTGATCTTTTCTACCCCCGCTAATTCACCCCAGATCCACCTTGTTTGAAATTCCAACTTCTTTCCTGGAAGTCCTGGCAGTGTCCATATGTTTTATACCTCTCCCACCGCCCCCTTCCCATGCCCCCCCCCCCCCCAAAGCCCTCGCCATCTCTCAGATCTCTCGATGTCTCCATGTCTCTCGGTCCCTGCTCTCAAATGTTGTGTTTGTGTCCTTCCCCCTCTCTCCCCATCTTGTCTACCGCTCCCGATGTTATATGTTTTATGTGTCGGTTTGTCTTTCTGTGTGATTAATGTTCGCTCTTTCACGAGCCTCGATCTTGTATACAAAAAACAAAAAAAACAAAAAAAAAAAACGCTACTGCATCAAATTTTGTGTAAAGCTTGGCGATTCCCAAGTGGAAACGATCCGCAAGATTCAACACCATTCATTCCATTATGAAGGAGGATTTGGGCTTCAGGAGAATCTCAGCGAAGTTCGTACCAAAGCTGCTAACGATTGAGCAGAAGCAACTCCGTTTGGAGATCGCACAGGACATGCTGGAGACTGTGAACAGCGATCCCAGCTTCCTCAACACAGTGATCACTGGCGATGAGTCCTGGGTTTATGGGTACGACCCAGAAACCAAGTTGCAGTTTTGATGCAAGTTTGATGAAACACAAAATTTGATGCAGTAGCGTTGTTCAAGTTTTTCCGTCATTTTGTCAAAAACGAAAATCCGACGGCGCTCACTTACATTTCCTCACTCATCGGCGGTCTGCCGTCGAATGACAGCTTCTGCAGGTGGGAAAAAATTCACGCGTGCGCATTAGGATCGCCGACATACGTGCACCAATCAACGCCTCCCTAGCTTCTTTTTTTTACGCACAAAAAATAAAGGTCGGATACTTTTTGAACACACTACGTACATCATATAAAAAAGAAATTGAACTCTTATCACAAAAGGGAATATACCCGTATGATTACATGGATTCATTTGAAAGATTTAAGGAAACACAACTTCTCCCAAAAGAATGTTTCTATAACAAGTTAAATAAATGTCATATAACCGATCAAGAATATACTCAAGCACAAGATATTTGGAAAACGTTTAAAATAAATAACCTTGGAGAGTATCATGATTTGTATCTTAAAACCAATGTATTGTTATTGGCTGATGTATTTGAAACGTTTAGAAACGTTTGTCATAATAAACAATCATATGGGTTAGATCCCGCCCACGACGACACCGCTCCCGGATTAGCCTGGAGTGCCATGTTAAAAATGACAAAACAAAAGTTGGATTTAATCAGTGATGAAGATATGCTTTTGATGATAGAAGAGGCTAAAAGAGGGGGAATATCACAAGTATGTTCTAAGAGATATGCTAAGGCTAACAATAAGTATCTTCCTAATTATGATGATACGAAAGATAGTTCTTACCTGATGTATTATGATGCTAATAATTTGTATGGATGGGCTATGTCTCAAGCTCTACCTTATGGAGGACTCAAATGGGTTGAAGAGAAAGATTATGAAAAGGTTTTACAAAACATCGTTACATCCTCTCAACAAGAATTGGATGATTCGGAAGTTGGGTATTATTTTGAGGTTGATTTGAAATATCCTGAAGAACTCCATAATAAATACGATGACCTGCCATATGCCCCTACCAAAGAGTGTCCGAAAGAAGAATGGCTAAGTGATTATCAATGAACATCTAATATCAAAGGTAAACCAACAGAAAAATTACTTACTACATTATATGATAAAGAAAATTATGTTTTACACCAAAGGAACTTGAAGCAATATGTATTGGCAGGATTGATAGTAAAGAAAGTCCATCGAGTTATACAGTTTAACCAAAGTCTTGGATGAAGGAGTATATTGATTTTAATACTCAAAGGAGAACTGAAGCAAAAACCGATTTTGAGAAAGACTTTTATAAATTGATGAATAATTCTGTATTTGGAAAGACGATGGAAAATCTTAGGAATAGAGAAAACATAAGACTTACTGCATCTTTAGAGCAAGCAGCAAAATTAATTAATAAACCTAGTTTTCAAAGAGAAGTGGTGTTTTCAGATAACTTTGTCGCTATTCATTTGCAAAAAGGGAGTATTAAAATGGATAAACCTATTTATATAGGAACGACGGTTCTTGATTTATCAAAATTACTAATGTATGATTACCTTTACAATAACTTGAAGAAGAAATATTGAGATAATGTTTCTCTACTTTATACGGATACGGATAGTTTCATTTTATAAATTAAGAGTAAGATGTTTATTCAGATATGCTTGAGGATAGTGACTCGTATGATATTATAAGTCAACCGATAAGTTGTTTTCCTCAAAGAATAAAAAGGTTATTGGAAAGTTTAAGGAAGAATTCGTAGGAAAGGTAATGACTGAATATGTTGGATTGAAAGCTAAAGCTTATGCTTATAAATATATTGATAATAATATTGAAAGATGTGATAAGAAGTCGAAAGGAATAAAGAAAAATGTTATCAAAGAAGAAATAGGCTTTGAACATTATTTAAATTGTTTAATTCAAAATAAAGAGGAGTTTCGAAAAATGAATACGATAAGAAGTTATGCACATCAATTATATACGGAGGAGGTGAACAAGAAAGCTCTTGAGGCTTATGATGATAAAAGGTTTATTTTAAACAATGGAATTGATTGTTGCTCTAATGGGAACATGTACATAATTAAAAAATAAAATAAGTTATTAATAAAAATGAGTTATTGTATCAAGTGCAAAAAGAAAACCAAATCTAAAAATATCTCCTACGATATAAATAAAAAGAATAGTTTATGAAAGGGGAGAATGTGTAATATGCGGGACTAAAAAGTGTCAATTCATCTCACCGAAAAGCGGAGGTGATATACAAAAATTTCTATCAGGTAGTAGGTTTACAACAACGGGGATTCTGGGGGAACTACATCTACAGGGGTATTCCTTCTGTGGGCCTGGAACAAACTTAGATAAAAGATTAGATGAGGATGGCAACCCTAAACCTTGGTCTAAACCTAAAAATAGGGTTGATGAAGTGTGTATGAAGCATGACATTGATTATGGTAATGCCACTACTTTGGACGAAAAACATGAAGCTGATAGAGAAATGCTGTATAATTTATCTCTGATCCGAAATCCAACGTTGAGAGAGAAAGTTGATAGGTTTATCGTGAATAAGATGATAGGTGCTAAATTGAGATTAGGGCTTGGAATTGCCTTTCAAAAAAACTACTAAACTCCAAGGATAATATGAAACCTGAGGAAGGGGCCATTTTAACCAATGAGTTACACAAACCCATAATCACAAAGTTTAAATGAAGGAAGGTTTATTCCAAAGGTGTAGATTACATCTGGTCTGCTGATTTAATTGAACTAAATAATGATAAAGGGTACAAGTATGCTTTAACCATTATTGATCTGAGAAGTAGATTCACTTGGGTTGTTCCCCTGAAAAACAAGAGGGGTAATACTCTGATGTTAGCCTTCCAACAGATATTTAATAAAAGTAAAAGGAAACCAAAGAAGCTATGGACCGACGAGGGGATGGAGTTCTACAACAGCATATTTATGAAATTTCTTAAAGAGCATGGCATTACATTATACAGTACATTTAATGAAGGAAAAGCAGTTGTTATTGAGCATTTTAATCATACTTTGAAAGAGAGGTTATATAAAAAATTCACACAAGTCGGTTCTCAACAATGGGTATCGGTAATTCAGGATATTGTTGATAATTATAACAATGTGGTACATTCATCGACTAAAGAAAAACCATCAGAAACAGTTACAAAATTAGAATATGAAAAGGAGATTAATTTGAGAAAACCAAAGTTCAAAGTTGGCAATGTTGTAAGAATATACAGATGGAAAAGTCACTTTGAGAAGGGTTATACAAAGAGATGGACGAATGAACTTTTTTAAATCGTTGAGGTAACGGATACAGTACCTTGGACTTATAAGTTATATGATTTACATGATGAAGAAATTTTGGGGTCATTTTATTTACAAGAATTACAAAAGACAAAACTTGGCGAATAAAATATTTTTAAAAATTGATCTTTAGTATAAAGAAACATTGCGTTATTAAAATAAGTAATGCTTTTTTACGCTCGATCAAAACATTCAAACAAGTTTAAAGCCCTGTTTGAATTGTTATATAATAACATGAATACCGTTTGTTTCACGATAACTACCGAAGGTTTACATCTTGAAACGTATACGACACAAAACATAATGATCAAAGTTATATTACCCCGCGATTGTTTCGAAGAATATTATTTTAATGATACGGATATGCTTTACATTGGACTTGGATTACACATCACACAGTTTTTCAAATGTATCAAAATTAAAGCAGAGCTCGTTTTTTAAATGGAAACACCCCTTGAATTTATCGTTGATGTAAAGTCGTTGGTTGATAATTCTAGCATGTGGCTGGGAATTAATATAGAATCTGTTCAAAATATAATTCCCGTAAATATTCAAACGTATCAAACGGCTCCAACCCCTATTTTGCCATCAAGTTTTAATTCGCTTTGTCAATCATTTAAAATGCCAACCATCGAAATAAAACGTAGTAATAATACTCTTTCTTTTATTTTTGAGATGACACATATGGTAAAAAAAAGATTGTTTCTTTCACTAATTCAGAAACAGAAATAGAGGAGGATGAGGAGGGGATAACTAATAAATCAGATTATCACGGTTATTTTAAATCAGAACAATTTACACGTATTGGGAAACTTGGTTCTATTTCGAGTAATCCTATTGCAATTCATACAGAAATGAATGAGAATAATATCCCCAAACCATTATTTTTATGTTGTAATAGTGTTATAGGCACTGTAAAAATGTTTATTGACCAAATTGAAGATAATTAATAATTTTTTTATATTAAAATGGCAAGAAAACTACTTCAGGAAAATTATAATTTTTGTATTCAAGGATACTTGCAAGAAAAGGGAGCAACATTTTTAATTCCTTATGAATTGGAACATAAACAGGGAAAGTTTGTAATTAAGGATTGGCCATATACAGATATTGTAAAACCTACAACAAGAGACCTGCTTAAAATATTAAATAAAAATGAACTTCTCAAAGTTATGATATATAAAAGTATTTTAGAAGATGTCAACAAATCCTTTTGGTACCCTATTATGAGAAAAATAATTCTAAATACAAGAATAGCTCAAAATCCAGATGAATATATGTATAATGTACTCTGGGGAGATGCCCTAAGGGTTAAAAGAGATGAGGAAGAGAGGGAGAAGGAGGAAAAGAAGGAGAGGGAGAAGGAGGAGAGGGATAAGGAGGAGAAGGAGGAAAAGGACAGGGAGGAATGGAAGACGATGAAGGAGGACTTGGAGAAAATGAAGGAGACTTGGAGAAGATAAAGGAGGAAACAAGAGTAGCAGGGGTAACAGAGGAAGAGGAGGAAGTAGAGGCAACAAAGGAAGGGGTAGCAAAAGTATGGGCTGAGGTAGTTAAAGCAAGAGCAGGAGCAGAGGCAGCAAAGGAAAAATGGGAAGCAATAAGAGCAAGGAGAGCAAGGGAAATAAGGGAGGCAAAAGCAAGGGAAGAGGAGAAGAGGGAAGCAGAAGCAAGGGAAGAGGAGAAGAGGGTAGCAAGGTCAACAAAGGAAGAGGAGGAAGGGAAAACAGGGGGAGTAGAAGAAAGGGAAAAATGGGAAGCAATAAGAGCGGGGTTGGAAGCAAGGAGAGCATGGGAAATAAGGGAAGCAAAAGCGAGGGAAGAGGAGAAGAGGGAAGCAGAAGCAGAAGCAAGAGCAGAGGAGAAGAGGGTAGCAGAGGAAATAAGGGTAGCAAAAGCAAAGAGAGAGGTAATGAGGTCACTTTATACAACACCAATCTAGAGCTTATTAAATAAAATTAATTTGAAATTATTTAATTTCAAATTAAATAACCATTTATGTTTTTGAAATATACATGAGATTAATACTATGACAGGCAATACCATTCCATCTTCCCACCACCAAATCTGATTGTATTCCCCGACTTTGTATAGCTATATGATTGCCTTGAATCTTTGTCATACAAACCCTCGCAATGCTACCACATAATTTTTTTACTTCCTAACTCATGTATTTGTTGTTTACTAATTGTGTTTCCACATACTGCATTAAGGTCACCAAGGGGGTAATATTCTTCTTTACGGGACCAAATAAAATCTTGTAGGTCTTCCAAGTTTATTGAAAAGAACCAATTATACCCTAAATCCAGCATATCATACCCCCATTTATCAATTACCATATTAACAATATCCCCCTCTTTATAAAGTTTGATTGTAAGTGGTACGTTAAATTTAATACGAAAAGGTGTATGTTCTGGAGAACCGGGCGTTGTGACTGTAATTTCTACTTGTTTGTCATAACGTGCCGTTTTCTCTCGAGATATATATTGTAATACATCACCAAATCTCACCAATCTGTTTCTGGTGTTTGTTCCCCCTCCATCCCCTCCCTCACCTCAAACGGCTTAACGGCTGACTCCACACGTGAAAAAGCTGAATGCCTCAACTCTGTGTTTGCCTCTAAATCTTGTGTCCCAAACCCATCCCTCTCTGTACCCACCGTACCCAGTCGTACCCAGCTGCTCCTGGACTCTGTGTCCTTTCCTCCTGACAAGGTGGAAAAGTTTCTGTCAACCCTCGACTCTGATTCTGCAACTGGTCCTGACGGCATCAGCCCACGGGTCCTAAAATCATGTTCTTCTGCTCTTTCACTCCCTCTTTCTGTTCTCTTCACCCTCTCTTTTGCTCAAGGTCATCTGCCATCTGCTTGGAAATCAGCCAACATCAGCGCTTTGCACAAAAAAGGTGCAAAAACAGATCCCAGCAACTACAGACCAATCAGCCTTCTCCCAATTATCAGCAAAGTCATGGAATCCATCATTGCTTCAGATATTAAATCTTTCCTCTTCTCCAATGGCTTGATCTCTGATCATCAATTTGGTTTCAGACCTGGTCACTCTACTCTGGACATGCTGCTTCTGCTTTCTCAACAATGGATGGAGGTCCTCAACGCCAAACAGGAAATTAGAGCTGTCTCCCTTGACATTTCACGTGCCTTCGATACGGTCTGGCACCCTGCTCTGCTCACCAAACTCTCCTCCTTTGGTATCCATGGAAATCTCCACGCATGGCTGGCGGACCTCCTCTCTGGTCGTAGTCAACGTGTGGCCCTGAATGGGTTTCTCTCATCTCCTCTTCCTGTTCAGGCTGGAGTTCCCCAAGGTAGTGTTCTGGGCCCTGTGCTTTTTCTGGTCTTCATCAATGATCTCTCTGACTCTCTTGAAAATCCTCTCTATCTCTTTGCTGACGACTCTACTCTCTGTCGCTCCATTCCTCATCCCTCAGATCGGCAGTCTGCAGCCTCCTCACTCTATGCAGACCTGGACAAAATCACAGACTGGTCAAACAAGTGGAACATGTCTTTCAATCCTGACAAATCTCACACTCTTACAATGTCTCTCCGAAAGGACCGACTGGACAACCCTCCCATCCACTTTCTGAATAATCCTCTCCAAGAAGTTCTGTCACTCAAGCTTTTGGGTCTCACTATCTGCCATGATCTTTCTTGGGAAAACCACATTTCCAAGCTGGCCTCCAAAGCCAGTCGCCGACTGGGCATCCTCCGTCGTGCAAAGTCCTTCCTTGGCACACCTGAGCTCCTCACCACATACAAGGCTTTCATCCGCAGCTCAATGGAATACTGTTCCCCCCTCTGGGCTGGTGCTCCTGCCTCACACCTTGCTCGGCTTCACGCTGTTGAGGCCAAAGCTTTCAGAATCATTGGAATCTCCTGCGATGTAGTCAACTCCGAGGGCCTTTCACTCACTCACCGCAGGCAGGTTGGTGGTCTTTCTGTCTTCTACCGACTCCTCTCCGGCCTTGCTCCCCCAGCTCTCTCTGTGCTCTGTCCCCCCAATATTCCTTCAGGTCGCACAAGATCTGCTTGCAACCCTCTTATGGTTAAACTGCCAAAGTCTAGGCTCTCTGCTCACCTTCACTCTTTCATTCCCCTTTTCTCCTGCCTCTGGAACAAACTCCCCCACTCCCTTCAATCCCACTCCTCCCTCCAGGTCTTTAAAACAGCTGTTCACCACCATCTCTTATCTTCCCCCATCGAAAACCTTGATCTTTTCTACCCCCGGTAATTCACCCCAGAGTCCTTGCAGTGTTCATATGTTTTATTCCTCTCCCACCTCCCCCCAAGTCCTCCCGATGTCCCTGCTCTCAAATGTTGTGTTTGTGTCCTTCCCCCTCTTCCCCCTCTCTTTTGTGTCCTTCCCCCTCTCTCCCCATCTTGTCTGCCGCTCCCCTTGTTTTTTGTGTTTTGTGTGTCGGTTTGTCTTTTTGTGTGATTAATGTTAGCTCTTTCACGAGCCTCGATCTTGTATACAAAAAAAAACAAAAACAAAAAAAAAGGCATTGTTGGCCATGGGACTCGGATAATTGATTAATTTATAATTATTTTTCATATTAACATTTTTAGTTATATCATATTTCTGTCGTTCAACCTGTGTCTTTGTATAATAATTTGATAAATCAGCAGTCGCCTCTTGGGATCCCGTAAAGATAGAACCATCTTTTCCAACGTAGATCGTTTCAAATAAGAGTAAAAATAATATCAGAAAACTCTTCATTATTGTTGAGGTGAAATAATACGTATAAACATAATTGACCACAACATTTAGAATTTACTTCTTGGATTTGAAACGTTTGACAAACACTCTCCCCTGACAAACAGAAGAAGAATACACAGTGCAGCCTTAAACAGTCTTAACTTATCCCCAGACAAACGGGCCCGTTCACACTCAGACACACTCACACGGGGTTGCAGACGAACAGGTCGATGGTCCAGGGATGGCATCCAGGCAGCTCGCTCTCCGGTCCCCAACTCGCACCGCGAAGTAGATGAACAGACGGCAGGAGCTCTCCACGTCTCGTTTGGTGCACGGGATTATTACGGGGCAAACGGTAGGGCTGGCTTTGGCGGTTACACTCGCGGGGCTGCGTACGTAATAAACGGACAGTTCAATACGTGCTTCTCAATGCGCTTCTCAATCAATGCCTCAAAACTGTCATGTGCACGCCGGTCCTCTCAGTGCTGTTCTCACACGAGTGCTCCGGATCAGTTCTCTCGTATCAGCCAGTTCGCTCGGTCCTCATACAGTCCTTTTAGAAAGCCCAATTCATTGCAGTCCTCTCAGCACGCCCTCTCCCCACGAGTCCTGTTCAAGGGCTTTGTGTGAAGACTTATATAGCCTTGCCCAGCGAACTTACTCGATGCGTCGTGCCACGCCCGATCAAACCATGCCCTCTCAGCCCTGGTTGGCTGTTGCCCTTACCGTCACCGCCTCTGACGCGCTGCTTGACGCGGCCACACCTCGACCCTCGCGCTTCGCCCTCTTCTCAGGCCTACCTCGTGGTTACCCGACTAGTTTGAGTGAGCAAAAGGCAGCTAATGCTGGGGCAGCCAAAGCACCACACATGGAGGGATCAGCCAAAATGGGGCGCGGGATCGAGTTTGCCCATTGATGAAAATGAAGGTGGCCGCAAAATGAAAAGGACCGAAGCTCAATTCTTTACACAACACAGATGTCACTAGGGAAATGGCCTACTCTTACACATACTATGACATAACTAATTCTAATGGGCCTACATGTTGCTTGTGGACTAACTATGGGGGGCAAACCTTTAACCTTTAATGATGTCATCTATCTATAATTCCAGCAATCTCTGTGTGTGTGTGTGTGTGTCTGTGTGTGTGTTTGTTTGTCTGTGACCGCTGTTTCTCGACAACCACGGGTCCGATATACTTGCAACTTGCCAGGTATATTGCTGGGGACCCGAGGATGTGCCTTTTCAAGGTTTCATATTAATCGGACAAGTAGTTAGCGAGCTATGTCCAAAAAACGATTCAACCAATCAGAGAGCAGCGAGCTATCACGTGTGCCGAACGTGGCGAACAGACTCTGCCTCGGACGGCACATTTGAGAGCGTATTCATTTATTTCACGTTGGAAAACTATGTTGCCGTTAAACTATGTTTTAAAACTAAATAAAACTAATTTGCGATTCATCGTAACTGCGATTTGCGACCTTCCGGACAGTGAAGACTTCACTTCCGGCAGCCAATCACAGAACGCGTTGTTGCGAGCCGAGCCGAGCGCGTGCGCCATTACGGTTCGTAATTCGATTTCTTCCGGAGAAAATAATAATTTCTCGATTTCTTATGCGCATTATTTCTCCCAGAGCGAAGGGCGGAAGCGAAGAGCGTTGTTTTTTTTGTTTACGGGCGTACGGGCGTACGGGCGGGGTAGAGCGTACGGGTAGCGTTTTTTTTTTTTTTTGGCAAGGAACGGGCACCCACGTACGGGCATGCCCTAGTATTTACAATCTCAAAACCTCAACACTGCCCCCCTCCTTCGCCAGGCTCATCCCCGAGCCGAACCCACACAAGTGAGCACGACCGGTTTTCAGCAAGGGTCAGGACTACTTTTTAACTTCCATGTGACACTTAGATGTGGTTCCCCTCTACATTTAATCTAACACCCTGTGTGTGACAGTTTTACAACACTAGATATGTCCCACCTACTGCGTTGTATACTAACTAACAGATTCACACTCACAACTAACCGGATTACGGAAAGAATTCTCAAACTACACATAAAGCCGGTGGGGAGCATGTTATTTACAAGACTAATCTACTTATTTACAGTTCTACAACCCAGGACCTGTTCTTTTGTGGGAAAGAAATTTGAGAGGAGAGAAACACAATGCAATGCACTGCACCAATACACCATAATACCAGAATGCACACAAATGCACAAAAATGCACAATAATCAAAAATGCACATTTCACAATAAATGCTGGCTGCTTGGCTGCTGCTGGGCTGCTGCTGGGCTGCTGCTTCTTGCGTCTTCCTGCTTCGTCTTCGGTGTGCCGTAATAAAACTTGTAGATCTTCCTTCCTGGCACACCGGAATAAAAAATGCACAAACCGTGTATGTTTTTTAATTTGCAGGGCCATCTCATGGTCCATCTGCGTGACTTTGACGCCACTTAAAATCAGTGGTCCGCAGGGCAAGATAACGCTTGCAGCAATTGTCTGCTCAAGCAGAGGTGCCACGCCACAGAACGTGTGGTCCATTAGGTGTATTGGTGCAGCAACAGGTAGCAGAGTGCAGCCGCACAGGTGTAGCAAAGTGCAGCTGCACAGGTGTGGCAAAGTGCAGCCGCACCGCTCAGGGTTCCTGCACACTCCCCTCAACAAAAATATGGGTCCATGGGTGGGGAGGAAAGACAAAGCAGAGAGTCAGCGGAGGAAAGGGCGCAAGGGTACACGTCAAAACAAGGCAATGCAACATGAGGAGCACGGGAGAGCGAGCGGAGAAAGCTCGTCCCTAACCGTTCGTAACCCCCCATGTCAGCCTACACTACCCTTGCCCTTCCCTGTATTTACAATTTACAAATCCGTCGCTACGTCTTGTCTTTTTTTATCCCCCTCTACTCCAAATTCGTCATCCAATCCCTCCCAAGAAGGAAGAGATGGAATATTACACAATGTCAAACTCACGTCATGATGCGTCTTTACCATCCAAACATTTGCCAAACCCGCTGTGGAGTTCCGTTGCCCTTGGTGAGTGGATGTGGATGGTGCGAAGAGATTTCTTATCCTAACTATACTCTAATAACATTAACTCTTAAACTACCCGGGGTCTTGGCCTGCCAATTCAATTGGCCATCATTACACTATGTGGTTCTAAAAACCAATTCCCATTGACCCACCCTGTGGTGCCCTCCAATTTTGGGTCTCACTCCCCATTTTTTTCACTACTGTGCCTTTGCACAATTTCGGGGCTGGGTCGTGTGGCTCCACTAGCAGGTCCAACTACCTGCGCACCTCCGCCACTGAAGTCGCCACCCGAGCTTACCATGCTCCTTACAACTACACTAAATCGGGGAAGGCCCCTCCTGGCTCTCTCACCCCTCTGATGCCCTCTCTGGCATTGGGCTACCCGGGTCCTCTCCTCGGATCCTCGGGCCCCACTGAACACTACTCTGAACTCTAACTGACTCCCAGAGCCTACCTGCGGCCCCACCTGGCCGACAGACTACCAGTGGCGGAGTGCCCCAATAACTATACTCACCAACAGGCCCACACGCCCAGCCATCTCCACAGACTCATGCACCCCTCAAAGCACTTCCTTGCTACTACCTGCACCACAGGTGACAATATCCAATAATTTACCTAAACCCTCTACCTAACTTTAAACTACCCTCCCCGGGTATTCATGAAGGGGTCCATCTTCCCCCATCCACTCCTTCGCACCATGCACTCCACACCACTCATTCCACACCACTCACTCCACACCATTTATTCCACACACCTGTTCTCCACTTGCACACCATGCAAGTCCATTCACCCCACACAATTCCATTCGTCCTCAATACACCACTCACCCACTTTCTCTGGTCATCCCCGACCAATTCCTCATTTGCTCACGCTCACCACAAAGATTCGCATTCAATTCCTCATTTGCTCAAGCTCATCACAAAGATTCCCATTCTCAAGCTCATACACACAGCATCATCTAACTCACTACTTCCCTCTAATACTCGTGCTTTCCCCCGTCTTCCCTTACACTAAGCACACCCTCGTCATTATCATCCAACTAATCTCTCTACGTCCCCTCTACCGGTACCAATATCACTACTTAAATCTCATGTCTCCTAAAGTCATCTCTAAATCCCTAACAATATCCTAGCCCGCCCTCGGCTAGTTTTCACTGCCACCCCTTAATCTATAGCTCATGTGCCCCATGTGAGGGATGGTAAACTGACCATCCCTCCACACCGGGCACTACTCCCAACACCATGACCCCCCCCCCCCCCAGTCCTCTCGCACTATGAGCCCCCGTCATTGGAGGTACTGGATCCTGCCTCGGCCTCTAAAGCCGAGGCGATCCATGAGGGCGCCTGCTCGCCAGTGTAGGGTCTTACCCGGTCGGCATGGACGATCCGAGGGAGGGCTCGTGGCCCCATCTTGATCTTAATGACCACATCACAGATTTGCACCTGGACGACCCCCGGGCCTTGCCAGGGTGAGGTGAGTTTGGAACACCTACCCTTTCGCCTCCGGGGATTGAAGAACCAAATCTTCATCCCCGGAGCGTACCGACTCCCCTGGCTCCGGTGGTCATACCTGCGCTTCATCTTTGCACCCGCCAGCTGAAGCTGGCGGCGTGTGAAGGCATGGACCCTCTCCATGCCTTCCTCCAGGTGACGTGCATAGCCCTCCCCCGGCGGTCTATCAGTGGACTCTGGCACGGGACCGCATAGCAGGTCGGCGGGAGCCCGCAACTCCCGCCCATACATTAGCAACGCTGGGCTGCATGCGCTGGCTCCGTGCTGACTAGTTCGGTAGGCCATTAACAAATACGGGAGATGTTCGTCCCAGTCGTCCTGACGGGTGGTGGTAAATAACGCGAATTGTTGGATCAGGGTTCGATTGAACCTTTCCACCATCCCGTCAGATTGTGGTCTTAAGGGCGTTGTCCTTGTTTTCCTAATTGACAGGAGTCTGCACACATCTTTTAACAATTGACTCTCAAAATTTCGACCCTGGTGGGTGTGCAGCTCCTCCGGAATCCCATGCCGACATACAAATCCTTCCACGAAGGCCTGTGCCACCACCCCGGCTTCTTGGTTGGGGAGGGCATAGGCCTCCGGCCACTTGGTGAAATAGTTCATTACAACGAGGATGTACTTGTTACCTTGGCAGGTGCGGGGTAGTGGTCCTAGAATATCCATAGCCACCCGCTCAAGGGGCGCCCCCACCTGGTGTAATTTAAGGGGGGCCCTCATCCTCCGTGCTGGTCCCTTTTTAGCAGTACAGGCGTCGCATCTCCGACACCAGTCCTGTATATCACGCCCCATATTTACCCAATAGAACGTCCGGTGGCCCCGAGATGTTGTCTTTGTCCTGCCCAAATGGCTGCCGGGGTGGGTACCATGCACCTGCTGTAATATCGTGTTCTTAAATTTGTCTGGGACTATCACCAGCCAGGAAGTTCTCTCAGAAGGAATCTCTACCCATTTGCGATACAAGATGTTACCTTTCAATTCCAGGGTTTGCCACTGAGCTGAATATGCCTTTGTTGGCGCCCCGAGGGGGGTGACCTCTTCCCCATTAGGTCTTCTCCCTAATCGAACCAATTCGTACACCGGTCCCAGTATGGGATCCTCCCGCTGGGCCGTGCTCCAAGCCAAAGTTCCAAATTCTTCATCTGCGGTTAGTGGCAAAATTGGCCCTCTCACCCGGGTTGCACGGACTACGAGGGTAGGGGTGGAGTCTGCCAATTGTTCCCTCTCCTCGTGTCTCGCACAAAATTTACAGTTTTCCACCAAACAAGGACGTCGAGAGAGTGCATCGGCATTCCCATGGGCCTTCCCGGCCCTATGGGTCACACTGAAATCGTACTGCTGCAACTTTTCCAACCACCTTGCAATTTGGCCCTCAGGTTCCTTGAACCGGAGGAGCCATTGCAAGGAGGAATGGTCAGTTCGAACCAGAAATTTCCGCCCATACAAGTACGGGTGGAAATGGCTCATGGCAGCCAGCATAGCCAATAACTCTTTACAAGTGACGCAATAATTTCGCTCGAGTCTACTCATGGCCCGACTATAATACGCGATCACTCTCTCCACGCCCCCCTATGTCTGGGACAAAACTGCGCCCAATCCTTCCTGGCATGCATCCGTGTCCAGGGTAAATGTCCCGTCACTAGTGGGGTATGCTAGAATGGGTGCGGATGTAAAACACCCCTTCAATGCTAGGAAGGCCTCTTGGCACTCCTTTGTCCAATTAAATCTCGTCCCCTTCTCCGTAAGCCGGTGAAGTGGCCGGGCCAACTCTGCAAATTTTGCCACAAAGCGCCGGTAGTAGGAGCAGAGTCCCAAAAATCCCCGCACCTCCTTGATGGTACGTGGTGCGGGCCACTCCTCTACCACTGTAATTTTGCCTGGGTCTGTTTTTACCCCCTCACGACCAATGACGTGACCTACAAAGGCCACCTCTCTAGCAAACAAAGTGCACTTACTCGGGCTCAACTTCAACCCTGCCTGTCTGAGGCACCCAAACACCTAGTCCAAATTAGCTATTGCTTGGGGGAATGTTTTAGCATGTACCAGGACGTCATCCCGGTACACCAGGCATGACTGCCATGGCATGCCGCCCAGTACATGCTCCATCAATCGTTCGAAGGTGGCGGGGGCGTTACACAAACCAAACGGCATCACAGTGAACTGATACAGCCTCTTACCTGTGGAAAATGCCGTTTTCTCCTTCCCTGCCCTATCCATCTCCACCTGCCAATACCCACTCTTGAGGTCCAAAGTTGAGAACCAATTTGAGCGCGCAACGGCATCAGAGGGTATCGTCAATTCCTGGCAGGGGATATGAGACTTTGAGTGTCACGTTGTTCAGTTGATGATAGTCCACGCAGAAACGCGTGGTCCCCTCTTTCTTTTTGACCAGCACAACAGGTGACATCCAAGGACTTCCCGAGGGCTCGATGATACCTGCATTGAGCATTTTTTCTACCTGCTCGTCAGCTTCCTCCCTCTTGCTCCAAGGGAGCCGTCGGGCCGGCTGACGAATAGGCCGGGCCTCACCGGTATGGATCTGATGTTTCACCAGGCCCGTACGTCCAATATCCTCGGAGGACAAGGAGAAGATATCCAAATGGGTTTCAATTAATTTGTGCAAGGCCTCCCTCTGGGTATCCTCCAACTCTACGCTACTTCGATTTACCATCTCACAAATGGGATCGGGCCAATTCCTCGTACTTTTTGCTAAAGACTCCCTCTGTGGCCGGCTCGGCTGGATGTTCTCGCCCCTCACTGCCGCGACTTCTTTAACTGGGGTGCAGCCGGCTATCTTCGTGCCCCGTCCTATAGTGCGTGGTTCTGTACTAATATTAATTACTTGGACGGCCACCACCGGCCCGTCCGTTTTTACGAGGGTGCGGCCCATGACTAAACCTGGGATGGACTGCGCTGCCACCGGTTCGACCAGGCCGCAGGACTCCTGCCATGTTGGGCGAGCTAGCCATCGGGCCGGCACTATTGCCTCGGCCCTTGGGTGAATGGTCACGGCCTCAGAAGCCTCCAGCTCCGTCCTCTCGGCCGTGCTCATCCCGCCCAATGGCAGCACATCTATTCCCACTTGCAGGGTCCCCTGGCACAAATCGATTTTACAACCGCTGGCAGTCAACAAATCCAACCCGATTAGGCATGGTTTGCACACTTCTGCCACCCAAACTTCTATTTCCCTCTTTACCGACCCCAACTTGAGGGTTACAAAACCACGCCCCATGATGGGGGCCATTACCCCGGTAGCCAGCTGCAAACTATGATTTTCCAGACGCTGGATTTTATCCCAGTCGTCTGCACTCGAATTAAGGATCACAGGGCTGATGATCGTGGCGCTAGCTCCTGTGTCGACTACGGCGTCTACCCCCACGCCGGCAATTTTGCACCGAATTGTCAAACTACCAGTACCAATTTGGCCACAATAGATGACCTGTCGCGTCAATGGGGGCTCTTCACCATCCCCTACTACCGAACACGGCCCTGCATGCTCGGCACATATTAGTTTCCCGGGCCCTGGCGGAGGGGGGGGGGGGGGTGGTCTGGGGTCGGCTAGTCCGACCCGTACCAGGCGGAGTTGATGGTCCCGGCTGCCGGGGTCCATCCCGGCGCGGGGCTCGGCACTCCCTCGCACGGTGACCCAGCCGGCTACAATTAAAGCACCTCACCTGGTAAGGTGCTTGCCTCCGGAATTCCAAATTGCCCCCCCCTGTAAGACCTAATTGGGGCATTTGTCCGTGGCCTGCCGTGTGCCACCTCCGGAGCCGCCTGCCATGGTCTAGATCCCACCAGGCGCTGGTCCACCAGCCTTCGGACTATGCTTTCCAGGTCAGGGCCCCTTTCGGGGGTGGACCCCCTCAGGGTGCCGCCACCAGCCATGGGCCCTACCTGTCGCACCGCCACTGCGTGGCACTCGCTTCCCCGGGCCAGGGGCCTCGCTGCTTCCCAATGGGCCGCAGCGTCGGCCGCCTGGCTCAAAGTCCACGGGTGCCACATGGCGAGCTGTTGCCACAGCTCGGGGTCCGGGAAGGCCTGAATGAAATGGTCCAGCACCAGGCTTTCCTGGGAGGTCGCTGCCATGTCTGCGTGTGCGATCCCCACTGCGCGGCGAATGTCATACGTAAGCTCCCCGATGGTCTCCTGGGGGCTTTCTTTTTCGCACTGCGAGCTGAGCTTTAACAAGCTCACTCTGCTGTTGAATGGCAAAACGATTAATTAAGGCCGCACGGAGATCTGGCAGGGTGGTAAGCAGCACCCGGTGGTAAGGCTGTCAGAACCTCCGCCGCCACGCCGCGCAGTGCCCCCACAAGGTGTACCCCACCTTCGTCCGGGTTCCAACCGTTCGCCCTACACACGTGGTCGAATTGCGCCAGGTACGCCCTCAAATCACTCTTGCCGTCATACCGTGTGAGTGGAACCTTATGGCTGCCCGAAGGCCGGACCCCGTGCGTCGCTCCCTGCGGAATTAATGCGGGGCCGAACCGTTCGGGCCCCCATAGTACACTATTCCCTGGGGGCTCGCGTGCGTCCCCCATCCCTCTAAAGAATACCCCTGTCGGTGTCGATGCTTTGGTCGCCTCGTCGCAACCCACTACCCATTCCATACTCACACACCCCGGCTCACCTACACCCCTCACACTCCCCATGGTCGGACATCCCTGTGCACACTCTCTCTCTCCACGCACTCCGGACCAGTTGCACACCTTACTATCGGCCTCTCATGAACGCCCGGGTCTATGCCAACTCCCAAGCTCGTCGAACCTCCCCTCACACCATATACATTCCCGACATTATCGCCACTCACCTCGGCACTTCTTCCTCTTCGCTTCTCCTCCGCCACCTGCAAACTCTTTATTTGGTTGGCGAGCACGTCATCACGATGTGGACACAGACCTTGTACAAATTCCATCACCTCCTCCTTTATTTCATTTTTAGTCTCCCTCCATCTCTTTTTAATTTCACTCACCCCTTCTTCTACCTCCTCCAACTTTTGTTTCACCTCCTCTATTTCCCGGTGCACCCCCACAATTTCTTCTTCTAAGGCCACCTTGGTCGTCTCTATGTGGGTCCTGACTTCTCGTTCCCTTGCCCCCAACGTCTCTACCACGTCATCCAACCTCTTTGTCAGCCCCTCGTGTACCATCTGACATCTTTCTTTGTCGCTATAAGTTCTTTCTTAATTTCCCTCTGTGCTGATTTCAGCCCCCCTATCACGTCCGTGTTTTTACCCACTTGCTCCCTTAACTCTTCCTGTCCCACCGTCAGCTTTTATACTTCCCGCGTCAACTCCTCAATACCCCCATGTAACCTAGCCGTACTCTTCCTCAACTCCCTCTCCACGCGTTCCTCGCACCGCTTTACCTCATCGCGTACCCCTGCGACCTCTTCACTCAACCCGCGCCTTATGTCCTCCTCCATTTCTTCTATTTCCCTTTTAGATGCCACCCTCATTTGTTCCAATTCGTTCTTTTGGGCGTCCATTTTGCTTTCCAGCCAGTTTTTTACCTCTTTTAATTGATCTCCCATCTTGTTTTCCAACCCTTTTATTTCCCGGGTAGATTTGTCCCCCATTTCCTTCAATTGGCCCCCCATTTTGTTTTCCAAATTATTTAACCCGTCTTTCATTTCTTTCATTTGGCCACCCATTTTGTTTTCCAAATTATTTAACCCATCTTTCATTTCTTTCATTTCTGCCCTTGATTTGTCCCCCTCTACTTTCAATTGGTTACTTTGCGCATCCATCTTTTTTTCTTGGATGTCCATTCTCCCATTTATTTTATTTATGTCATTCTTTTGGACGCACATCATTTCTTTCGTTTCCCGGGTTTCGTTTTTTATTTCCCCTATTTCTTTCATGAATTGCGCCATGAAAGTTCCCATATAGGATTGCATATCCATTGGCGCTGCGGGCGCGGCTCTCGCCGCCATGTGCGAGGCGCCGCCATTTTGTTCCCCTGCTACCCCTACTGCTGCACCCTCATCAATGTTCTCCTCCATTTCTCCCAATTCTTCCCGGGCGTCCTGGGTTGATTCTAATCCCTCATCCTCCTCATTTACCCCCACCAGCATCAGACCGTCTTGGTTATTCATGGCACGATGTTAATTTGGATGTTAATAATTAAATTTCGGCCACTCGTAATTTTGAGTGCGTTAGGCGCACCTCGGGTCCAATCCCACTCCCCTGACACCAATTGTTGCGGATCTCAGCGCCGGCCTTTCCCCTTTACCAAGGGGGGATTAGTCCCCTTGTCTTTGACTAGCCGACAGGACCCGGGACCTATGACGTCACTCCTGGACAGCGCGAAGTAGGGTCGTAGGACTAATCACTAATACCTAAGTATTCGCGCCGCCAAGAAACGAGGAAATAAGCCCAGCCCGAATCACGGGTGTTGGTGGATACGCCGAGCGGTAGTGAACCCGTGACCCGAGCCGTTATCAAGGACTAAACCCGATCCAAGCGGTCCGTAATCGTGCCACGCTTAACCAATGGAGGAAATCACGGAAACGGTCGAATTTGGAAGAAAGGAATAACAAGGTTTATTTACACATTGTACAATAAGAAGAAGAATACACAGTGCAGCTTTAAACAGTCTTTACTTATCCCAAGACAAATGGGCCCGTTCACACCCAGACACACTCACATGGGGTTGCAGACGAACAGGTCGATGGTCCAGGGATGGCGTCCAGGCAGCTCGCTCTCTGGTCCCCAACTTGCATCGCGAAGAAGATGAATCAAGATGGCAGGAGCTCTCCGCGTGTCGTTGGTGCGCACGGGATAACATGGGGTGAACGGTAGGGCTGGGCTTTGGCGGTTACACTTGCGGCTGTGGCCGCGTACATAATAAACGAAAAGGTGCTAACAATGCGCTTTCCAATTCCTCGACCAAGTTCTCTTGACACTGTCGTGTGCACGCTGGTCCTCCGAGTTCTCTCAGTCCTCTTTCGATACCAATGCTTGGCTTCAGTCCTGCAGGTCAGTCCTCTCAATACAGTCCTCTTGCATAAGTCCTTTCAAGGGCTTTGTGCGCTGGCTTTTATAGCCCTGCCCAGTGAACCTTCCAGCAATTGCTAGACGCGCCCTTACCACGCCCTATCACGCCATGCCCTCAAAGCCCTGGTTGGCTGGTGGCCCTTTCCATCTCCGACGTGCTCCTCGACTCTGCCACACCCCGACTCCACGCTCCTCCCTCTTTTCAGGCCTACCTCGTGTCACTTGGCTAGTTTCGAGCCAACAAAGGGCAGCGAACGCTGCTGGCAGCCAAAGCGTAACAAATTGCGGGTAGCCAAAGCGTAACAAACTTGAGGGATGCCAAATGGGGCGCGGGATCGATCATGCCCATGATGGAAGTGGGGGTTGGCGCAAAGTGAAAGGGACCTAAGCTCATTTCTTTACACAACGCAGATATTACTAGGGAAATGGCCTACTCTGACACATACGATGACATAACTAATACTCTAAGTGGGCCTACGTGTTGCTTGTGGACTAACTATGGGGGGCAAACCTTTAACCTTTCACGATGTTATATTTACAATCTCAAAACCTCAACAATATATATATCTATATATATCTATATATATCTATATATATCTATATATATATATATATTTATATATATATATATATATATATATATATATATATATATATATATATATATACAGACGGCATTTAATATGGAATATATATTTTTTCTTGACTTGGGTTTACTTTCTTAACTCGGTATATCAATCTGGTGAGTTTCTTTTACACTTTGGTGATTTAATTGTTGAAAGAACCACGTCACTGATTGTCTGTCGCAGCAAGAAGTCAACAACAGGATTATATCACAGGTGGCGTGGCAAAATGTACGGACAGGTGCATTTGATGATTGGCTTCACAGTCGGGTATACAAGGGTTGATGCGTTCTGTATTAGTGGAAAACAACTGCTGCATGTCTCCAAAAGTTATTGCCGCTTCCTCTGGAGATGATCCGTCAACCGGACAATGCTGTTTGTCATGGAGTGGTGGCTTTACGAAATTACGGCATGAAACAGCGTGCTATTGCTCGGCAGTATGGCATCATTCAAGGTCAGGTGTCAAAGATCCTGAAACGAAATGCTCAGAGGGCTGTCCCTACTCCAATACCGAGGCCAGGATATCCCCGCAGAACCACAAGGAGGGATGATCGCCAGCTGCACCGGTTAGTCCGCAATGGCCATACCAAGTCAGCTAATTGGCTTAGGGATGAGTGGCAGCAACTGACAAATGTGCCTGTATCCAGAAGGCTAGTCAACCAACGACTGGTTCAAGCAGGCTATCGTGCCAGGCGTCCCCTGAGAAAGCCACGCCTGACCAGACAACACCGCCAGCGCCGATTGCAGTGGGCCAGAGAGCACCGTCAATGGCAGCCAGGACACTGGAATCACGTGACCTTCAGTGACCAGACTAGATTTCTGATCTATCGTCAAGATGGCCGCGTCCGAGTGCGCAGACAAGTGCATGAAGCCTACAACAAAGATTGTATCGTGCCAAGAGTCCAAGCTGGAGGTGGTGGGGTGACCGTTTGGGCTGCTTTTCATGCAGGGGGAAAAACTGACCTGGTTGTTCTGAATGGAAACCTGAACCAGTTCAAATACAGGGCCATTCTGGAAGAAACATTGCTTCCATTTGCTCGTGCAGCCTTTCGAGGAAACTTTGTTTTCCAAGATGACAATGCACAGCCTCATCGTGCTCGCATGATCCAACACTTTCTTGCTGACCGTGGTGTAGAGCATATGGAGTGGCTTGCCATGTCCCCGGATATGAATCCCATAGAGAACTTGTGAGCAGAATTAACGCGTCAAATCGACCACTTGGACCAGCAGCCGACATCTGTGCGTGAATTGCAGCAGGCTATTGTCACTGCATGGCAAGCAAATCCTGTCCAAACCTTGGCAAATCTCGTGAACAGCATGCCTCAACGTGTACGTGCTCTCCTGAATGCTCGTGGGGGTTACACGAAGTACTGAACTGTAACTTTACTGTCCGTAATGCCAGTCGTAATTTAACTTTTGTTTTTGTTGACAAAAAATTTGGCTAATGTCCAAAATAAAGAGATACTTCTGGAAAACGTACAGAAGTTTAACACAGTACTGTCCATGAATTGAGTTCGATATCAGTTTACATCACTTTCAAGGATCAATTTATTTGTTTCGAAATGTCAAATGTGGTTTTTGTTTCTTTTAAAGGTCACATTAACAAAATCTAGAATAATTTCAACATAATTCCAATGAACTTTTGGTTCAAAGACATCTTGAAAAGTAAGTTCACCCCCACAAAAAATATATTCCATATTAAATGCCAAGTCTGTATATATATATATATATATATATATATATATATATATATATATATATATATATATATATACTGTGTTATATATAACACATATATAACGGTGTTATATATTTATATATATATACATATATATAGACACATACATATTGTCGTGTCCACCCTGTAGTGAAGACCTCAGGGTGACAGATGACCAAACGAGCTTTAACTCTGAGGCATATATCCAATCTACGGCGGTTCCTTTTACACGCGCGGGGGGTAGTGAAGGGTAGCGAGGACTTGCCTGCATGGACGGACGCGGCACAGGGGTTATCCGATCCCCACAACAAACAGAATACAATAAAAAGGTGACACTAAATTCCTACATTGAGGGACCCTCCACACGAACTTGTATACACATAAGGGAATGATAAATGAAAATAAATGAGTAGTGTGGCGCGTTGGCCGATACTCAGCTTGGCGTCTTTGACCAGTCCCTGAATCACCATGCAGGTACCACACAAGATGGCGTGCAGTCGTGCCCAGAGCAGCCACCGACCCGTCAAGCTACGGCAAAACTCCTTCCTCCTCCGCTCATTCCACGCTCCACAAGCTCCGCTGTTTCTCAAGCACACAGCATGAGGCGCAGCCATCATGAAGCCAGCACCAAGGAGAGTGTATGAACTGTGACCGCTCACGATGAAGGCCAGACCAAGAGAGAGACAGGGAATGCGTCCAAACTCCACATAGTCCAGGACGAGAGAAAGAAATGCATCGCCTCGCAATGAAACCCAGCGCAAGAGAGAGAAAAATGGCGGGACGTGTCCCTTTTTGCTCCGATGCAAGAATGTTCTCTCTGACGTCACGAGCGCCGTCGAATCGTCCCAACCAATCGTCCTTTGGGGCGTGGCCTCACGGCCACACATGGCGCCCATCGAGAAGATTCAAGCTGGGTGATGTCAGTGGTAGTGCCCGGATCCAGTCGGCGGTCGCGTTATTTAATTTCGGTGCTGATCACATGGCTGGTGGTGTAAGTGTTATAAGAATAAAGGGAAAAAATACAGAGGCGACTACACACAGGGAATTTACCCTGATACCCTTCCTAATTAGCATCGCTCCACCCCTCGCCATGGAGACACATGTGACATAATGCTTACACAGACATCCGGGCCTGACGTAGTTACATGAAGGTGGCTAAATGGCATACAGCGCACGCTAATCTATACAATCCTATCTGGACCAAAGTATTTCATTGCCTTCCCCCATAAACGTAACAATATATATATATATACAGTCGTGTCCAAAAATATTGGCACCCTTGCACTTTTTTCAAACAACTCACAATTTTCTCGAAAAATAATTTGAAATTGACAAAAGTATTTGATCTCCACAATCGTTTATTTCACTGTTAATATTACAGAACCTTTGTTTTTGAATCAGAACTTAATATATCCTTTTGATTCAGAACTTAATACATCCTTTTAAATCAGAAAATAAAAAGAAATGGCATTGACAAACTTATTGGCACCATGGACTTAGTATTTGGTAGCACAGCCTTTGGACAAAAAAACTGCAGTCAAGTGCTTCCTATAGCCATGAATGTGCTTCCTACACCTCTCTACTGGCAGTTTGGCCTCTTCTTCTTGTGCAAACTGCTCCAGTTCTCTCAGATTTGAAGGGTGCCTCCTCCCATCTGCTGTTTTCAAATCTCCCCACAGGTGTTCAATGGGATTTAGATCTGGACTCATTGCTGGCCCACTTCAGAACAGTCCAGCGTTTTTTCTAGAACCACTCCTGGGTGCTTTTTGAAGTGTGTTTGGGATCATTGTCCTGCTGCAAGACCCATGAACTTCGATGGAGACCAGCTTTCTGACACTGGGTTGAACAATGCGCTCCAAAATCCCTGGATAATCTCTTGATTTAATGATGCCGTGCACACATTCAAGGCACCCAGTGCCAGAGGCAGCACAGCACCCCCAAAACATCACTGAACCTCCTCCATGTTTGACGGCAGGGAAGGTGTTCTTTTCTTTGAAGGCTTCATTTTGTTTTCTGTAAACATAAGAGATTATGTGCTTCACCAAAAAGCTCTAATTTTTTTTTTTTTTTAAATACTGAATCGAGGCTCGTGAAAGAGAGAACATTTATTTCACAAACAAATCAACCAGACAAACAAAATATATAAAAAGAGGGAGCGGAAGACAAGATGGGGAGAGAAGGGGAAGCACACAAACATAACATTTGAGAGCAGGGAGATGTGTGGGAGGGAGAGGGCTTGGGGGGAGGAGGCGTGGGAAGGGGGGGGGGGCGGGAGAAGTATAAAACACAAGGACACCAAGGACTTCCAGGACAGACGTTGGTATTTCAAAAAAGTGGATTTTGGGGTGAAATTAGCGGGGGTAGAAAAGATCAAGGTTTTGGATGGGGGAAGATAAGAGATGGTGGTGAACAGCTGTTTTAAAGACCTGGAGGGTGGAGTGGGATTGAAGAGAGCGAGGGAGTTTGTTCCAGAGGCGGGAGGAAAGAGGAATGAAGGAGTGAAGGTGAGCAGAGAGCCTTGATTTTGGCAGTTTAACCATAAGAGGGTTGCAGACATCTTGTGCGACCTGAAGGAATACCTGGGGGACAGAGCCCAGAGAGAGCTGGGGGGGGGGCAAGGCCAGAGAGGAGTCGGTAGAAGACGGAAAGACCACCAACCTGCCTGCGGTGAGTGAGTGAAAGGCCCTTGGAGTTAGCTTCATCACGGGAGATTCCAATGATTCTGAACGCTTTGGTTTCAACAATGTGAAGACGAGCTAGGTGTGAGGCAGGAGCACCAGCCCAGAGGGGAGAGCAGTATTCCATTGAGCTGCGCATGAAAGCCTTGTATGTGGTGAGGAGCTCAGGTGCGCCAAGGAAGGACGTTGCACGACGGAGGATGCCCAGTCGGCGACTGGCTTTGGAGGCCAGATTTGAAATGTGGTTTTCCCAGGAAAGATCATGGCAGATAGTGAGACCCAAAAGCTTGAGTGACAGAACTTAGTGGAGAGGCTTATTCAGAAAGTCGATAGGAGGGTTGTCCAGTTGGTCTTTTCGGAGAGACATCGTAAGAGTGTGAGATTTGTCAGGATTGAAAGACATGTTCCACTTGTTTGCCCAGTCTGTGATTTTGTCCAGGTCTGCAGAGAGTGAGGAGGCTGCAGACTGCCGATCTGAGGGATGAGGAATGGAGCGACAGAGAGTAGAGTCATCAGCAAAGAGATAGAGAGGATTTTCAAGAGAGTCAGAGAGATCATTGATGAAGACCAGAAAAAGCACAGGGCCCAGAACACTGCCTTGGGGAACTCCAGCCTGAACAGGCAGAGGAGATGAGAGAAACCCATTCAGGGCCACACGTTGACTACGACTAGAGAGGAAGTCCGCCAGCCATGCGTGGAGATTTCCATGGATACCAAAGGAGGAGAGTTTGGTGAGCAGAGCGGGGTGCCAGACCGTAACGAAGGCACGTGATATGTCAAGGGAGACAGCTCTAATTTACTGTTTGGCATAGAGGACCTCCATCCATTGTTGAGAAAGCAGAAGCAGCATGTCCAGAGTAGAGTGACGAGGTCTGAAACCAAATTGATGATCAGAGATCAAGCCATTGGAGAAGAGGAAAGATTTCATATCTGAAGCAATGATGGATTCCATGACTTTGCTGATAATTGGGAGAAGGCTGATTGGTCTGTAGTTGCTAGGATCTGTTTTTGCACCTTTTTGTGCAAAGCGGTGATGTTGGCTGATTTCCAAGCAGACGGCAGATGACCGTGAGCAAAAGAGAGGGTGAAGAGAACAGAGAGAGGGAGTGAAAGAGCGAAAGAACAGGATTTTAGGACACGTGGGCTGATGCCGTCAGGTCACGTTGCAGAATCAGAGTCGAGGGTTGACAGAAACTTTTCCACCTTGTCAGGAGGAAAGGACACAGAGTCCAGGAGCAGCTGGGTACGACTGGGTACAGTGGATGCAGAGAGGGATGGGTTTGGGACACAAGATTTAGAGGCAAACACAGAGTTGAGGCATTCAGCTTTTTCACGTGTGGAGTCAGCCGTGTAGCCGTTTGAGGTGAGGGAGGGGATGGAGGGGGAACAAACACCAGAAACACATTTTACCAGACGCCACCAGGATTTGGAAGAGGGAGACAGATAAGAGAGTTCGGTCTTGAGAAAGGAGAGATATTGTTTCCTGGCTCTCCTGAGGGTGGACACACACTTGTTTCGGGCTTTGTGAAAGGAAATGAGATTTCCTTCCGTTGGATTTGCTTTCCAGGAGACGAAAGCAAGTTGTTTCTGGGCAACAGCCTCACCACAAGATTCCGTGTACCATGGATGGGAGGAAGGGTATGACATCTGAAGACGAGATGGGATAAATCTGTGCATGAGAGAGAGCAAATTACTTTGGAAGAATTCCCAGGATGAGTTGATGTCAGAGGCGGTAGAGATGGGAGACCAGTCCAGATGATTGATGGCTGCTTGAAGACCGTGCCAGTTGGCCTGAGTGAAATGCCAGACTCGTCGACGCTGAGGATGCTCTCTGAGAATGGTCAGAGAGATGTCCACTTTAACAGACACATGATCAGATGAGCCGATTGGAGCAGATGAAGAGCAGCAGACATTTTCAGGGAAGTTAGTCATAACCAAGTCCAGAAGAGAAGATGCTCCGTTGACTGAGATTCGTGTCGGGAAATTGACAGATTGTGTCAGTCCCAGTGAGTCGCAGAAGTCCTTTGCTGAAGAGCCATGGCTGGTGAGAGAGGTACCCACACCCAGCCAACTGGCATGGTGACAATTGAAATCACCACATATGAGGAAGAGAGAGTTGGGATGGGTAGATAGAAGTTGGTCCATATTATCAGACAGCGAGATGTAGATGGAGTCATCACTGTTTGGTGGACGGTACAACACACATATGAACAAAAGGTGGGAGCGAAGGGGAAGCCATAGCCAAAGGTATTCCTGGGGGTGAGGTGGAGAGAGGACAGTGCAGGGCGAGTGAGGAAGAGAGTTTTTTATAAAGATAGCAACCCCACCTCCAGGACGAGGCTCAGGTCTATCATACCGGAGGAGGAAGTAACCTGGGAGAGATACCACGGAATCAGACATCATGAAGGAGGAAAGTTTCTGTTAAGCAGATCACGTCTGGTTTGTCAGAAGCAACCTGTATGGAGAGATCAGTCAGGTTTGAGCGAAGGCCCCGGATGTTTGAGGTCCATACCGTTAATGAAGAGGAAGGGGAAGCATCGGATACAGAACAGGGGGGGGGGGGAGGGTAGGGTAAGATGTGGAAGAGGAGGAGAGGTAGGGAGAGCTGTTGAAGGTGTTTCAGAGATTTCAGAATAGCTTGGAGAAAGGGAAGAATGGGGCAGACAAAAGGTTTGATGGCGATTGGGTGAGGCACAGTGAGGTGTTATTTGAGGAGGGGGAAGAGCGAGGCAGAAGGTTGGGGGAGATGAAGGTGAAAGTTGGAAGGGGGAAGAAGCGGGGAGGACGCTTTGAGGAGGAGTGGTGAGAGGGGAGTCTAGGAGGGGAGGAGCGAGGGAGAGCCTCGGAGGGGAGGGGTGTGGGGGGAGTTTAGGAGGGAAGGGGCACGGGGGGAGCTTTGAAAGGGATGGGTGATGGGGAAGATTTGGGAAGTCTCATCTGTCCATAGAAGGATTTTGGCTTGTTGTGTTGTGTTTTAGCAAACTCCAGTCGGGCTTTCTTATGTCTCGCTCTCTCAGCAGTGGGTCCTCCTGGGTCTCCTTCCATAGAACCCCCTTTCATCGAGTTGGCGACAGATGGTGCAAGTTTAAACTGTAGTACCTTGTGTCTGAACGTCAGCTTGACTGTTTGGCAGCTGATCGAGGTGCTTTCTCCACCATTCGAATAATCCTTCACTACAATCTTCAATCAAGTTTTCTCTTGCGGCCACATGCAGGGAGGTTGGCTACAGTGCCATGGGCCTTAAACGTCCTGATAACATTGCGTACGGTGGACACAGGAACATCAAAGTCTCTGGAGATAGACTTGTAGCCTTGAGATTGTCCATGCTTGGCTACAATCTTGTGTCTGACTTCCTCAGACAATTCTCTAGTTTTCTTTCTTTTCTCCATGCTCATTGCGGGTACACACAATCACACAAAACAGCAGAATGACTCCTTTTTTCTTTTCAAACTGGTTATTGTGTGTAATGTGTTGGCTCTTACAGGAGCCTAGACTCTGTATACAAAAAAACTGGTTGAATGAGTGATTTTTATATTGCAGGCACCTGCAACTCACCACAGGTGAGTTCAATTCCAAAGTAAAGGAGAATCACCTGCTTGAGATCTAATTATAAATTTCTAACAACTTCTAAAAGGTGCCAATAATATTTTCCAGGCCATTTTAGGATTTCTGTGTGGAATAAGCTAAGATCAAGTGATTTTTTTCAGCTTTTTTGTTTTGTTCCACTGAAAACAAAAGAAATACATATGTTGATACCAAACTATTGTTATGTTTGTAGGGGGTAGGCAATACCTTAGTCCAGGTAGAATTGACACACGACAATGTTTTTATTTCAACAATTTTCTGGAAGAAATGGTGCATTATTTGAAAAAAGTGTAAGGGTGCCAATATTTTTGGCCATGACTGTGCATATACATATATCAAAGGGAGGTGCAAAGTGCCCCTCCCTTTATATAAGGGATCATATCTCTGTATATAAGGGATCGGATCATTACATTGAAACTAGCCGAAACTTGGAATATACATCGGCCAATAGGTCTCGTTAATGGCTTTCGAAATAAATTCAACCTAAGTGCTATAGCTTTTGCTTTCAAATTAAATATATTGCCGTGTTCCTCGCGATTTAAAAACGGACCAAGGAAACAGATTAACCGAGCAAGCTTTAACTCCGAAGGCGTTCAGTTCAAATATGGCAGAGTTCATACATGCGGGGAGGGAGGAGAATAAGGAGGGTGGGGAGGAAGCTGAGCTTCCTTACCTCACGGTCCCGACGGCAGCCCTCAAACCTGTGAAGATTAAATCAAGCGAAAACCGAATTCAATGTACAACTAGAACGCCACTCAGTAGAGCGCATACTCCCGCCGTGGGCTTAGTTGGAATAATACTTTTCTTTAACATCCTCTCTCCCCAAAACAATAAATGAAAAAGAAAGTAAACCCTAACTGTCAGAGAATTTATTTTGATATATCTCGGAGAGGAGAAATTAGAGGAGGAGATTAGAGGGATTAGATTAGAGGAGATTAGAGGAGGAGATTAGAGGAGGAGAGGAGGAGGAGGGATTAGAGGAGAAAAACATCATTTAAGAATAAGAATAAAAGCTTTAATGCAGTAAAACAGCCTGCTCCCTGCTCTTTTCTCTACTCACCTTCACTCTTTCATTCCCCTTTTCTCCCGCCTCTGGACCAAACTCCCCCACTCCCTTCAATCCCACTCCTCCCTCCAGGTCTTTAAAACAGCTGTTCACCACCATCTCTTATCTTCCCCCATCCAAAACCTTGATCTTTTCTATCCCCGCTAATTCACCCCAGATATACCTTCTTTTTTTTTTTTTGGGAAATTACAACTTCTTTCCTGGAAGTCCTTGCAGTGTTTATATGTTTTATACCTCTCCCACCTCCCCCAAGCCCTCCCCCTCCCACATTTCCCCCGATGTCCCTGCTCTCAAATGTTGTGTTTGTGTCCTTCCCCCTCTCTCCCCATCTTGTCTACCGCACCACTTATTTTTTGTGTTTTATGTGTCGGTTTGAATTTTTGTGTGATTAATGATAGCTCTTTCACGAGCCTCGATCTTGTATACAAAAAAATAAAATAAAAATCTTTCCCAAAAAAAATTCCCCAAAAAATTCCTGGATCCGGAATAATATCCTGAGCTTCACCAAAAACTAATCAATTCTTCCTTATCTCAAGGGCAATCATCCCACCAACTTTCATCCAAATCCGTTCAGAACTTTTCCAGATATCTTGTTCACAAACACACGAACACACACACGAACACACACACACGGACGGACACGATCGAATGCGTTACTCCCTGGTGGGAGTAATAAACCTGAAAATCGCAGAGCCAGAAGCAGATTTATTTATTTGGTCTGGGAATACCATGTGAGGTTTCTTCTTCTTCAGCCTCTCACAACCCAGGGTGAATATGCGATCTTTTTTTTAAAAGTTGGAATTTTGCCAAATCTGTTTTATTCGTTTGTTAATATACTTCAGCCATTGACAAATCTGGAACTAAGTCTTTATAAGTTCATCAAATACTGACACCGCGAATGACATTCGCTGAGCTAAATGTTGATATTGTAGCGGTTACCGCTGGGTGTACACAATCGCCTTGCACCTGCCAGGACGCGGCCAGGGCGCAATCGCCATGCCGGGCTCGTCCGGACGGGCCCAGACGCGCCTCTCCCGGGCATGCCCGAACTCGCTGTTCCCGGGCTCGCCCGAACCTCCCGGGCACGCCCGGTCTCGTCTTTCCCGGGCATGCCCGCTCTCGCCTTTCCAGGGCTCGCCCAGAACGCCCGGGCATGCCCGCTCTCGCCTTTCCAGGGCTCATCCAGGACGCCCGGGCATGCCCGCTCTCGACTTGCCAGGCCTCGTCCAGCACGCCTGGGCAGGTCCAGACTCGCCTTTCCAGGACTCGCCCTTGACACCCGGGCATGCCCGGTCTCGCTTTTCCCGGGCAAACGCTCTGGCATAAATGTGTATATATATTGCTGCCCGATAAACAGGCTTTTCAGAGTACCCGAGTTTGATACGTGCAATAAAGCAACTCGGACGAATTTCCGTCTTTGGTCGCGTCAATTCTTTCGCATCGCGTTGGAGCACAGCTCCTTCATTGGTGACCCCGAACATGGATACGGCAGTGGCTCTTAAACTGCCTACCTTCTGGGAGGCTCACACGGCTGTTTGGTTCGCCCAGGCGGACTCCCAGTTCGCCCTGCGAGGCATCACCGCCGACGACACCCGCTTCCACCATGTCGTGGCAGCGCTCGGCTCCGCCACCGCGGCCCGCGCCCTGAGCCTCCTCGAGCGCCCGCCAGCTGCTGACAAGTATGACGTGATTAAGACGCTCCTCCTCGACACTTTCGCCCTCTCACCGGCGGCACGCGCACGGCGCCTGCTCGACCTGCCCGAGCTCGGCGACACGCGCCTGTCCGAGCGCATGGACTACATGCTCTCGTTGCTCGGTGAGCACTCTCCGGATTTTCTGTTCCGCGAGCTGTTCCTTCGCCAGCTGCCTCACCCGGTACGCCTCGCCCTGGCTGGCATGTCGATCACAGATCCCCGCGCCCTCGCCAGGGAAGCCGACAAGATCTCCTCGGCGGGCCAGCACATCGGAGCGGCTACCTGGAGCCCGCCGCCGTCCGAGGCAACGCCCACGACGCCCGAGTGCCCTGCGCGGTTGGAGGCCGAACTGGCGGTGCAACTGGCGGCCGCCACGTGGCGCCGACCGCTTCCAACACGACGGCCAGGGCCTCCACCTGACCAGGCGTGGTGTTATTACCACGCCAGGTTCGGACACAAGGCTCGGACATGCCGACCCCCGTGCACTTTCGGCAAGTCGGGAAACGGCCGGGCCGGCGTTCATTACCAGCCATGAGCGCCGGCCACTCGGGCAACTTGCTTTTTATTAAGGACAAAGCGTCCGGGCGGCGTTTCCTTTGTGACACCGGCGCCCAACTGAGCGTCATACCCGCCTCCGAGCAGGACAGGCGGAACGCCGTTTGCGGCCCCTCTTTGGTCGCTGCTAATGGATCAGCCATACGCACTTTCGGCCCGCGCGACGTCACCCTCTGCTTCGGCAGCCAGTGCTTTCAGTGGACCTTTGTGACCGCCAGCATCCCCATGGCTTTGCTGGGCGCCGACTTCCTCTGCGCGCACGGGCTGCTGGTCGACGTCAAACGACGTCGCCTTGTCAACGCCGAGTCCTTCAGCTCCCTGGCGTGTACGATGAGCAGCTCTGCGCCGACCGAACTGGCATGCGCCCTCCCGACGGCGAACGAGTTCGCTCGCCTGCTCGCGGAATTCCCGGCCCTCACGCGGCCGATGTTTTCGGCCGCCGCAGTGCGGCATGGGATCGAGCACCACATACCCACTACGGGCCCGCCGGTCTACGCCAAGGCCCGCCGCCTCGACCCGGCCAAGCTCGCCGTGGCAAAGGCCGAGTTTGACGCGTTGGAGCGCCTCGGCATCGTGCGGCGCTCCGATAGCGCGTGGGCCTCACCACTGCACATCGTGCCAAAGCCGGGGGGCGGATGGCGCCCGTGTGGCGACTACCACCGCCTCAACGACGCTACCACCCCCGACAGGTACCCGATCCCGCATATCCAGGACTTTTCCGCCCGTTTGGCGGGACGGGTCATATTTTCAAAAATTGACCTGATACGGGGATACCACCAGGTACCTGTCCGGCCGGCCGACGTCCCAAAGATGGCCGTCATCATGCCGTTAGGCCTGTTCGAATTTTTGAGGATGCCGTTTGGCCTCAAGAACGCGGCCCAGGCGTTCCAACGCTTGATGGACGGCGTGCTGCGCGACCTGCCATTTCTTTTCGTCTATCTGGACGACATCCTCGTCGCCAGCACGTCCCGCGCCGAGCACCTCCTCCACCTCCGAACACTGTTCGGTCGCCTCAGCGAGCACGGCTTAATTGTCAACCCGGCCAAATGCCACTTCGGCACGACGACTGTTGACTTTTTGGGCCACCGCATCACCAAGACCGGGGCCGTGCCGCTGCCGACCAAGGTCGAGGCCATCACCACGTTCCCGCGTCCCCGCTCCATCAAGGCCCTACAAGAGTTCCTCGGCATGGTGAATTTTTATCACCGATTCGTGCCCCGCGCTGCTCAGCTCATGCGGCCCCTTTACGAGGCCCTCCGGGGCAAGCCAGCCAAGCATGACATCGTCTGGTCCGCGGCCATGGACGCGGCATTCGCGAGCGCAAAGCGGGCCCTCGCCGACGCAACGCTGCTGGCTCACCCGGTGCTCGACGCGCCCATCGCCCTCACTACGGTCGCCTCCAACTACGCGGTGGGCGCCGTCCATGAACAATGGGTGGACGGGGTTTGGCAGCCACTCGCTTTTTTCAGCCGGCAACTCCGGCCGAACGAGTTAAAATACAGCATGTTCGACCGCGAGCTCCTCGGTCTATTCCTGGCCGTTCGCCATTTCCGCCACCTCCTGGAGGGCCGCCCGTTCACGGCTTTCGTCGACCACAAGCCATTGGTTTACGCAATGGCCAAAGTCACGGAGCCATGGTCGGCCCGCCAGCAGCGCCACCTCTCCGCCGTGTCGGAATTTACCACGGACATCCGGCACGTCGCCGGCAAAGACAACGCCGTGGCCGACTGTCTTTCTCGGGCCAGCGCGAACGCGGTCCACCTCAGCGTGGACTTCGCGCTCATGGCGGCCGACCAGACCACCGACACCTCGGTGCAGGCCCTCCGGGCGGCGGACACGGTCCTCCGCCTGGCCGACATCCCCTTCGCGGACACTGTCCTGCTCTGCGACGTCTCCCAGGGCCAGCCTCGCCCCATCGTGCCCGTTACCTGGCAGCGCCGCATCTTCGCCTCCATCCACGGCCTTTCTCACCCGGAACGGAAAGCTTCTCAGAAGCTGGTGTCGGTGCGTTTCGTCTGGCACGGCCTTCAATGGGACGTCCGCGACTGGGCCAACGCCTGCACGGCCTGCCAGCGGGCCAAGGTCCACCGCCACACCCAGGCCCCGCTGGCACCTTTCACCGTGCCTGAACAGCGCTTCGACCACGTCCACGTGGACCTGGTGGGTCCCCTGCCCCCATCGCGGGGGTTCACCCACCTGCTCACCATGGTGGACAGGACCACCAGGTGGCCGGAGGCCATGCCCCTCACCTCCACCACCACCGCCGACGTGGCGCAGGCGTTCATCGCCACCTGGGTCGCGCGTTTCGGCGCACTGGCGGACATCTCGTCCGACCGCGGCCCACAGTTCACGTCCGAACTTTGGGGCACGGTCGCCCGCTCGTTGGGAGTCACTCTGCACCGCACCACGGCCTACTACCCCCAAGCCAACAGGTTGTGCGAGCGGTTTCACCGCTCCATGAAGGCCGCACTCATGGCCGGCCTTCAGGACGACGGTTGGGCCGACCGGCTGCCGTGGGTCCTTTTGGGCCTCCGCACGGCCCCCAAGGAGGACCTCCGGGCGTCCGCCGCCGAGCTCGTCTACGGCCAGCCGCTCCGCGGCCCGGGCGAGTTCGTGCCCGACGCTACCAGTCCCTGGTCCGCCGTTCGCCAGCGCTCGGACCTCCAGGAGGCCGCCCGGCGGTTTGCCCCCGTGCCAACGTCCCGCCACGGTGGCCCCCAGTCCTACGTCCCCCCGGCGCTTCGCACAGCGGAGTACGTCTTTGTGCATCATGACGCGCACCGGGGGCCACTCCGGCCGCCGTACGACAGGCCCTTCCGGGTCCTGCGACGGGGCGACAAGTCATTCGTCGTCGACTTCGGCAGCCGGTCGGACCGGATTTCTGTGGACCGCCTCAAACCGGCGCATGTGGACGTCGACCGACCACCACGGTTGGCCCTTCCTCCGCGGCGAGGCCGCCCCCCATCCACAGTTCCCCCCACTCGACCACCCACCACCACATCGGACCCCCCCCCCCCCCCCCCCCCACGTCCCTCCAGGGGTCGCTTCGGCCGGGTCATCCGGACTCCCCTTAAATTGACCCTGCCGGTGCAGGTCGATTCTGGAGGGGCGTGTGTAGCGGTTACCGCTGGGTGTACACAATCGCCTTGCACCTGCCAGGACGTGGCCAGGGTGCAATCGCCATGCCGGGCTTGTCCGGACGGGCCCAGACGCGCCTCTCCCGGGCATGCCCGAACTCGCTGTTCCCGGGCTCGCCCGAACCTTCCGGGCACGCCCGGTCTCGTCTTTCCCGAGTATGCCCGCTCTCGCCTTTCCAGGGCTCGCCCAGAACGCCCGGGCATGCCCGCTCTCGCCTTTCCAGGGCTCGCCCAGTGTCCGGGCATGCCCGCTCTCGCCTTTCCAGGGCTCGCCCAGAACGCCCGGGCATGCCCGCTCTCGCCTTTCCAGGGCTCGTCCAGGACGCCCAGGCATGCCCGCTCTCGACTTGCCAGGCCTTGTCCAGCACGCCCGGGCAGGTCCAGACTCGCCTTTCCAGGACTCGCCCTTGACACCCGGGCATGCCCGGTCTCGCTTTTCCCGGGCAAACGCTCCGGCATAAATGTGTATATATATTGCTGCCCGATAAACGGGCTTTTCAGAGTACCCGAGTTTGATACGTGCAATAAAGCAACTCGGACGAATTTCCGTCTTTGGTCGCTTCAATTCTTTCGACTCGCGTTGGAGCACAGCTCCTTCAATATCTCTTCTGAGGTTAAAAAAAACAAAACAACAAAAAAAACAGTTTTAATGCATTATACGTATCAAACGATACATTTTATGAAACGGGGAAAGCTAATACACACTTTGGTGGTTTTAAAATGACAGAATATGTCTTTATTAAATATATATATATAACCTTGAAGATGCTGCTAAAAAAATACACCGCTCTAATGCATAATCACGAATTTAAACTACATTTACAACAAATATGAAAACTATTTTCATATCACAATGTTAAATATAGAATATATAGAAGATAATGTTAAAAAAGAATGAGCCCTATCTTCCAATGGTAAAAATATCGTTCAAAAAATTCCTGGATCGGGAATAACAACCTGAGCTTCACCAAAAACTAATCCATTCTTCCTTATCCCAAGGGCAATCATCCCACCAACTTTCATCCAAATCCGTTCAGAACTTTTCGAGATATCTTGTTCACAAACACACGAACACACACGCACACACGAACACACACACGCACACACGTACACATGGACGGACACGATCGAATGCGTTACTCCCTGGCGGGAGTAAAACCTGAAAATCGCAGAGCCAGAACCAGAATTATTTATTTGGTCTGGGTATACCATGCGAGGTTTCTTCTTCTTCAGCCTCTCACAACCCAGGGTGAATATGCGATCTTTTTTTTTAAAGTTGGAATTTTGCCAAATCTGTTTTATTCGTTTGTTAATATACCTCAGCCATTGACAAATCTGGAACTAAGTCTTTATAAGTTCATCAAATACTGACACCGCGAATGACATTCGCTGAGCTAAATGTTGATATCTCTTCTGAGGTTAAAAAAAACAAAACAACAAAAAAAACAGTTTTAAAGCATTATACGTATCAAACGATACATTTTATGAAATGGGGAAACCTAATACACACCTTGGTGGTTTCAAAATGACAGAATATGTCTTTATTAGAAAGAAAAAAAGAACCTTGTAGACGCTGCTAAAAAAATACACCGCTCTAACGCATAATCACGAGTTTAAACTACATTTACAACAAATATGAAAACTATTTTCATATCACAATGTTAAATATAGAATGTATAGAAGATAATGTTAAAAAAAATGAGCCCAATCTTCCAATGGTAAAAAAATCCTTCAAAAAAATTCCTGGATCGGGAATAACATCCTGAGCTTCACCAAAAACGAATCAATTCTTCCTTATCCCAAGGGCAATCATCCCATCCACTTTCATCCAAATCCGTTCAGAACTTTTCCAGATATCTTGTTCACACACACACACACACACACACACACACACACACACACACACACACACACACACACACACACACACACACACACACACACACACACACACACACACACACACACACACACACACACACACACGAGTAAATGCATTACTCCCTGGCGGAAGTAAAAATAAACGATATTTTTCTATAAAATAAATAAATAAAATAAACGATAAACGAAAAAAATACAATAAACGAAAAAATAAACGATAAACGATCTCTCTCGGAGATACGGATGCCGAGAACAATGGACGCACTGGTAAATAACGATGGTTCCTAAATTGGGATCCCACGCACCTGACTTCATACAACACAGACGAAAGGATGAAAGAAACTGTAAAATAAAATGTGTATGGTTATTGTACTTATCGCAACCAGCTCGTGTGTCAGGGATCGTCTGGGATGGATGGATAGCTCCTGTCGGCAGGAAGAAAGGCCTCGATGCGCCCCCGTTCACCAGGCCTCGATAAAACCTCTCGTGCCAAGCGAGCGAGCGGGCGTGCAACCTGCTTCACCAGCCGTGCAATCTCCTCCCGAATTCGGCACGAAGCTGCGATGCACCCAATGTTCGGGTCGCAAAGGAGAGAGTCGAGGTGAAGGAAGGCATGAGGGCAAGACCGAGCGATGTCCAGACACCAACGTCTACCTCAACGAGCAGGGACGAGAGAGAGAAAATGTCGGTCTACTTCTTTTTGTCAATCCCTCATTACGTCACCTCTCTCTCTCTCTGTCAATCCCTGCCGGCCAACATCACAGGCTCAATTCTCCACCAATGGCCGCGTCACATCTCTCTCATCCCATTCGTCGGTGGCAAATCAGTATGCCGCTTTCTTTGCTCTTGCTTCACCAATCCCAGCGAGCTGCTTATTACTTTTGCCCTGACCAATCACCAGTCCTCTCCCACTCCGCCAATCGGCGGCCCTCGTCCTGTGGCGTCTTCCTTACTTCTACCAATCCTTCGCAAGGTGGGCGTGGCCTCAGCCTGCCTGAGCAATGAGTGTTGCTTTGTGGTGCTGTAACTGGTGGTATCCCATCGGCAGTGCTCCAAACTGGCTTCCGGTGAGTTTTGTTATTATGGGGGAATTAATTTGTGTGTTTGTGTGGTGCAACTAGTGGGCCTATCTAATGTGTATGGTGTGTTGCCATACGGGACACAGGTCTGATCACAGAGGGAACGACACACCGGGGAATTAGCATAATCCCTACAACTACTTAACATGCCCCGCCCCCTCATGGCGGGGACACAGATACGCAGCTTAGTCCGACATTCGGGCTACAGAACCTATCACATCTAGATTCCCTATCACGACAGTCGAGCACCTACCTATGCAGATCTACCTGGATCTAGATATGCCCTACCCAACCGACATAACAATATATAAATATATATATCCATAAATAAATATATAAAAATATATACACACTTTATAACTCTTCAAAATATTATTACACAAATCAAATGTGCTGGCCCAATGGCCTAATGGATAAAGCATCAGACTTCCAAGCTGGGGATTGTGGGTTCAAATTCTGTCTGGGTTGAATATTTTTTTCCCCTTACTTTTTCAAGTCTTTTATATTGTCTTGACGAAAGTCTTGTATGGTGAACAAATGCAATTTGTTCGTATTTAAAATGTATCTTGTGAAAAAGGCCAAGAACATAGAAAAGGCACCTTTCTCTGGTATCTGCCATGTGGCAAAGTATAGAAAAGAAGGGACATTCCATAGCTTGTAGAAAATGCCAAACAATACAAAATAAAGCACATTTAAAAATTCTCATGTGCATGCTGGACTACCCTTGTGGTCTGAGGAGGAACCAAGTAATGCTCTAGCAAAATTCATATAAAGGGGCACCAATAACGTTGGAATGAAAAGTATAATGTGTAATGAAATGAAAGTATTGTTACGTTTATGGGGGGTAGGCAAAGGAATACCCGAGGCCAGGGTATTGTGCTCCGTATGTCATGTAAGCCACCTTGATGTAAATAAGTCAGCCCCGTGTGTCCGGTAAGGTTGTATATTTGTCTCCATGTGAGGGGAAGAGCTATGCTAATTAGTTAGGGTATAATAGTAATTCCCTGTCTGTAAATTGCCTCTGTGGTTTTCCCCCTGTTCCTTATGACACTTGCAACGCCAGCCATGCACTCCGCACATACACTAAATAAAGCTACCGTATGCGGAAATTGAAACACTACCACTGATGCCACCAGCCGAGTCATCACAAGGGCCGTGAAGCCCCGCCCCGAGAGGAGATGATTGGTCGTAGCCGTGGAGCGATGCGGTGGGACTCTTTGGTTGGAGCGCATGTGGATGTCATCATGGAACATTCGAGACCAATGAGTAAAAAGGACATGTCCCGGCATTTCCCCCCTCTCGGTTCTTGGTGTTCATGTAAGCAGTCACATTTTCCCTCTCTTGCGCTGGGTTTGATTGCGAGCGGACGCACTCTTGGTCCTGGCTTCCATTGCGTGCAGTCACACTTCTCTCTGTCCTGGGTGGCCGTATTCTTGGCTCGTGTGCGATTGTGAAGAGGAAGAGTCAGTCTCGTTTTTCTCCTCTCACTCTTGGCACTGGGTTTTCATTAAGAATGGACACATCGTGCTCTCTTATCTCTTGGTTTGTGGCAGCCATAGCGTGCAGTCGCACATCTCTCACTCTTAGATCTGGGTTTTCATAGCGTACAGTCGCACGTCTCTCTTGGGTCGGACATTCGTAGCGAGCAGTCACATTATCTCTCTTCTGGTTCAGACATTCATCGCGTGTGGTCGCAGTTCATTTCTGTATTTCTGTCATCAGAAACACATGCCATGTTTAAGGGATTGCGATGCTATTGTTACACTCATGGGGCTTAATGCTTAATGATTGCACAATAAGGATGGTATGACCATGGAGCTGGTTGCTAGTAGCGATGGGAAGCGGTGACCATTAAGGTGTGTCTCATGTGAAATGCTGGGTTGGCTGTGGAACCATAATAGCTCCTTTTATTATTTTTTCTTACACTTTTTATCATATTCTTCTGTTTAATAAAATACCTTCTGATCGACCTTTTCCCTCCTTCTAGGGCTCTATATAATTTAATGGGAAAGAACCTCGGGTGGGCTCTGAGAAGGAAATAAGAAAGAGCGAGGATGAAAAGCGAGCAACTTGCTAGAGAGAGAGTGAGAGAGTGAGAGAGAGAGAAAGGCGGGAACAAACGCCGGATGCGCGGTCTGCTTTTTGCGACAAGTAACTCAGCCTGCGAGAGCTCTTGGAGGAGTTAAGTGATCCCTGTGAGGGCTGCCTGTTGGAGGCGCTGTCTGCGTGGAAGGGACTGGTGTGGTGGAGAGCCTCTCAGTGCATATGGCCACATGTAATAAAGAGGGAGGGAGAAGCGTTTGATCCTCGTCAAGTTTCATCTTGGCCAACCTGAGGGAATGTGCTGCTTCATGGTGTTGCAGGAATTCTCTGGTCCATTGGTTCGTGAAGGTTTGAGGACACATCCAGAGAGAGAGAAGGAGAGGAGTGAACCGCCATCCTTGGGGCCTGTGGCTGAGATGAGGCTGACTGACATCATCTCAAACAGGCCTGAATTTCCAACCCCAACCCCCTCTTTTCCTTTTACCCCTTATTATTTATACCCTGGCAAATATTCCTTTGCTATTTTGGTCCTCCCCTCCTCCTCCCCCTGTCTGCCTTGGGATTAGATAGGGATATCTGGTGGGGTGTTTAATTGTCTTGTCTGCATTATCTTGGCGCCTGTCTGTCTATATTTAATTACTCATTTCTTACCACTGCATGTCAGCGGGATTTTCCTTTGGTTCATCCATCGCTTGGTTGTATACGGTGTTTTTGTTTATCTTGAGTAAAGGATTTGCATTCATTACACTATTTTGAATTTGCATTGCATTACTGGATTTGCCTACATTTGCATACTGTGTGTCGTTGAGTCGGGGTGTAAATTTGCGTCAGCATTCGGATGATAACTCCGCTCGGTAATATGTGACCACTTATACGGTGCGACCCGCGCACGGGCAACATATTAACCTCCCGAGCATGTCAAATAGGACCTCTGGAGCAATAGGGCGTACCCCGAGCTCTTTACCCACGGGCCAGATCGTAACACTATTCACTTATTCCTATATGTGGATTCGTTTCTTAACCCATTTCATCCGGATGGGGTTTGGCCAACACTCCTGTGTTCAATTACGTCGTTATCATTACGTCATCTATCTATAATTCCAGTAATCTCTGTGTGTGTGTGTGTCTGTGTGTGTGTCTGTGTGTTTGTTTGTCTGTGACCGCTGTTTCTCGACAACCACGGGTCCGATATACTTTAAACTTGCCAGGTATATTGCTGGGGACCTGAGGATGTGCCTTTTCAAGGTTTCATATTAATCGGAGAAGTAGTTACCGAGCTATGGCGATTTATTTATCAACCGTTCGCTTTGGCTTTGCGAATGGACCAAACCATTTCATGTAAATAGAGGGGGGGGGGGGGGTTCTACCGTACTCGCAAGCCGTTCGCTTTGGCTTTGCGAATGGACCAAACCATTTCATGTAAATAGAGGGGGGGGTTCTGTGGTCGTTACTGCCACGTGGTTTCAAAGTTTTTTTTTGTTGTTGTTGTTTGCACGCATGTTTTTTTGCACCCACGTACGGGCACGCCCTAGTTACCACAATTATGATTATGTAAATTGTTCCCACAGTAGTTTCTTTAAGAAGGGAGAGTGTTACTGCCCATGGCAATGGCATGCCGGAGAATTGCCCTGAGTGGCTTGGAGGGAAACACAAAATAAATCTTCCCCCGGTGTTTTATCAGTCACAAACAATCATTGTACGAAACCAAAAGATTGAAGGAATAATTTTGGGCCCCTATTAGGTCCGTGCCCCGGGGTGGTTACCCGCCCCCCCCCCCCCCCACCTCCCCCACCCACCCCGTCTACCCCCTCTCGGTGCCCCTGGAAGACAGTCTGCCAGCACGACCCACGATGTCAGTGAAGAGTAAGCAAGTTATCGCCTGCATCCTGAACAAATTACTAATTCGTGCCTTGACAATTTCTGACTTATTTGAATGCTCTAAAATGTGAAATGATTTTATGGCTCTATGTGCAAATATTTATAATCACTTATTTGTTTAAATGCCCCGTGCAGTAACAGTTACAATCAATTCTGCCTGGTGCGCAGTTCTTCGATGCGATCTCTCCTTCCTTCCTCGTCATGATTAAATTGACCACCAGGAGCCGCTTTAGGCCAGAAATGTAACGAACACTGGTTGTAAATCGGATAATTGCAAAGGTCGTTTGCATGAAACATGTGAACCAAGGAAGGTCGTTTACATGAAGGTCCTTTCCATGAAACATGTGAACCAAAGAAAGTCATTTACATGAAACATGTGAACCAAAGAAGGTCGTTTGCATGAAGGTCATTCATATGAAGGACGTTTACATTAAAACATGTGAACCAAAGAAGGTCGTTTGCATGAAACATGTGAACCAAAGAAGGTTGTTGACATGAAAGATATGCGCCAAAAAAGCTCGTTTACATGAAGTATGTGAACAAAGGAAGGTCGTTTACATGAAACATGCGTACCAATGAAGGTAATTTACATGAAGGTCGTTTACATGAACCATGTGAACCAAAGAAGGTCGTTTACATGAAGGTCGTTTACATGAGGGTCATTTACATGAAGCATGTGAACCAAAGAAGGTCGTTTACATGAAACATATGCGCCAAAGAATCTCGTTTACATGAAACATGTGAACCATTTGGTCAATTTTGTTTATAGTGCAGAAGCTGTGCCGAGGCAGCAACTACACTCTTAGAGAGCCAACGTCGTCGCCCGTGTCAAGGAACCTCCGAGAAGGTTCGATCACTTGTTACCCTTGTCCAGGCGGTAATTTATAGTTTGTTCAGGATGCCAGTGATAACATGCCTACTCTTCATGAAAGACACCGTGAAATCTCGAGCATACACTAGCTAATGCTATCAGACAGGACATTCCATTTAACGTCCATCTGAGGGATGTCACAAACATTGATGCCTCACCCTGACTGCTAAACACCAGAACCAAGGCTAAGGAGCGTAGGTGCGAGTGTGGACACCTCTATGTTCTCTTGTCACCACCTTGGGCAGCTTCCCATAATGAAGACAGTGCGGTGAAGAATTTATTATCCGTTGTTTATTATGGCTGGAAGGTTACCTTACAAGTAACTGTGGTCACCTTTGAGCCTGAGTTCTGACCTGATTTGCCTGGGTTCAAATGTTGACCCAGCTATAAAACCATCACCCAGGTGTTTCAAATGCAAGGTGATGGATGTATCAACATGTGCATCAGAAGGACGTTAAGTTGGAGTACCTGTCGGCCAGCACAGGCTGTTAGTGGACGTCAAATATCCCACCACAGTGTTTTTCACGAAGTGTATCGGAGTTATCGACACCACCCTAAACAAATTCTCAAATCCTGTTCTAACCTAAAGGGGGCACTTTGCATCACAGGTAGAGCTTTGCTATAATTAGTGATTAATGGTGCAAACGTGAAACCCCGTGCCGCATGCAGATAAATGAATTTGTTTATTCGCGAGACTGAGCGAAGCGGGGGTCAAGGTAATAATATTGTCACACACCAACATTATTTAATTTGATTATTTTATTATTATTATTATTTTATTATTTTTTTATTCTTTTATTATCTACCATATAAAACACAGTTTCACATACTTGCTTTCGTCTCCTGGAAAGCAAATCCAATGGAAGGAAATCTCATTTCCTTTCACAAAGCCCGAAACAAGTGTGTGTCCACCCTCAGGAGAGCCAGGAAACAATATCTCTCCGTTCTCAGGACCGAACTCTCTTATCTGTCTCCCTCTTCCAAATCCTGGTGGCGTCTGGTCAAATCTGTTTCTGGTGTTTGTTCCCGCTCCATCCCCTCCCTCACCTCAAATGGCCACACGGCTGACTCCGCACATGAAAAAGCTGAATGCCTCAACTCTGTGTTTGCCTCTAAATCTTGTGTCCCAAACCCATCCCTCTCTGTACCCACCATACCCAGTCGTACCCAGCTGCTCCTGGACTCTGCGTCCTTTCCTCCTGACAAGGTGGAAAAGTTTCTGTCAACCCTCGACTCGGATTCTGCAACTGGACCTGACGGCATCAGCCCACGGGTCCTAAAATCCTGTTCTTCCACTCTTTCACTCCCTCTCTCTGTTCTCTTCACCCTCTCTTTTGCTCAAGGTCATCTTCCATCTGCTTGGAAATCTGCCAACATCACCGCTTTGCACAAAAAGGTGCAAAAACAGATCCCAGCAACTACAGACCAATCAGCCTTCTCCCAATTATCAGCAAAGTCATGGAATCCATCATTGCTTCAGATATGAAATCTTTCCTCTTCTCCAATGGCTTGATCTCTGATCATCAATTTGGTTTCGGACCTGGACACTCTACTCTGGACATGCTGCTTCTGCTTTCTCAACAATGGATGGAGGTCCTCAATGCCAAACAGGAAATTAGAGCAGTCTCCCTTGACATATCACGTGCCTTCGATACGGTCTGGCACCCCGCTCTGCTCACCAAACTCTCCTCTTTTGGTATCCATGGAAATCTCCACGCATGGCTGGCGGACTTCCTCTCTAGTCGTAGTCAACGTGTGGCCCTGAATGGGTTTCTCTCATCTCCTCTTCCTGTTCAGGCTGGAGTTCCACAAGGCAGTGTTCTGGGCCCTGTGCTTTTTCTGGTCTTCATCAATGATCTCTCTGACTCTATTGAAAATCCTCTGTATCTCTTTGCTGATGACTCTACTCTCTGTCACTCCATTCTTCATCCCTCAGATCGGCAGTCTGCAGCCTCCTCACTCTCTGCAGACCTGGACAAAATCACAGACTGGGCAAACAAGTGGAACATTTCTTTCAATCCTGACAAATCTCAAACTCTTACGATGTCTCTCCGAAAAGACCGACTGGACAACCCTCCCATCCACTTTCTGAATAATCCTCTCCAAGAAGTTCTGTCACTCAAGCTTTTGGGTCTCACTATCTGCCATGATCTTTCCTGGGAAAACCACATTTCAAATCTGGCCTCCAAAGCCAGTCGCCGACTGGGCATCCTCCGTCGTGCGAAGTCCTTCCTTGGCACACCTGAGCTCCTCACCACATACAAGGCTTTCATCCGCAGCTCAATGGAATACTGCTCTCCCCTCTGGGCTGGTGCTCCTGCCTCACACCTAGCTCGTCTTCACGCTGTTGAAACCAAAGCATTCAGAATCATTGGAATCTCCCGTGATGAAGCTAACTCCAAGGGCCTCTCACTCACTCACCGCAGGCAGGTTGGTGGTCTTTCCGTCTTCTACCGACTCCTCTCTGGCCTTGCCCCCCCAGCTCTCTCTGGGCTCTGTCCCGCAAATATTCCTACAGGTTGCACAAGATCTGCCTGCAACCCTCTTATGGTCAAACTGCCAAAATCAAGACTCTCTGCTCACCTTCACTCCTTCATTCCTCTTTTCTCCCACCTCTGGAACAAACTCCCTCACTCTCTTCAATCCCACTCCACCCTCCAGGTCTTTAAACAGCTGTTCACCACCATCTCTTATCTTCCCCCATCCAAAACCTTGATCTTTTCTACCCCTGCTAATTTCACCCCAATTCCACTTTTTTGAAATGCCAACTTCTGTCCTGGAAGTGCTTGGTGTCCTTGTGTTTTATACTTCTCCCTCCCCCCCCCCCCCCTTCCCACGCCTCCTCCCCCCAAGCCCTCTCCCTTCCACACATCTCCCTGCTCTCAAATGTTGTGTTTGTGTGCTTCCCCTTCTCTCCCCATCTTGTTTTCTGCTCCCTCTTTTTATATATTTTGTTTGTCTGGTTGATTTGTTTGTGAAGTAAATGTTAGCTCTTTCACGAGCCTCGATTCAGTATACAAAAAAAACAAACAAACAAAAAAAAAACAGTGTATGTGTGTGTGTGTGTGTGTGTGTGTGTGTATGTGTGTGTGTGTGTGTGTGTGTGTGTGTGTGTGTGTGTTTATGTGTGTCTGTCCCCCTTCATAAGGGTAGGTTTTAAAGGCTTGGGGTAGTGCTTTCGGAGGGATCTGAGTGGGGGGTTTAATGGGCACTCTTTGAGCACGACTGTGTCCACCGGTTTAAAGACATAAAATACTCTGAGGACCCAAAAACCCCAAGGACCCAGAAGGCCCGAAGGACACAGAAGACCCCAAGGACTCTGAAGACCTAAAACACCCCAAAGACGCAAAATACCCCAAATACCCTTAAAGATCCCGAAGACCGAAAAGACCCCGAAGACCCAAAATACCCCGGTGACTAAAAGGATCAAAAAGACAAAAAGACAAAAAGAAAGGATCAAAAAGACTGAAAGGATCAAAAAGACCCAGAAGACCAAAAGGACCACAAGACCCAAAATATCCAAAAAAAAACAGAAGACTGAAAAGACCCTGAAGACCCAAAATACCTTTAAATACCCCAAGGATACAGAAGACCCAAATGACTCAAATGACCTAGAGAACCCAAAAGACTCAAATGATCCAAAAGACGCTGTGGACCAGAAGAACCAAAAGACCCCGAGGACTCCGAAAGACCCAAAATAAGAGTAAATAGTCAGGAGACGACGATGGTTCACGAGCGAGCGGTATTCAATGACAAAGGACGGACTATAACCGAAACAGGCCCGGACAGGCCAGGCCCGGAAATGTCAAAACGAAGGTTAATGACCTTGTAATGAGATAGAAAATAATGTATAATCAGTTATGAGGTTAGTTATCTACACAATACCGAAAATTCAGTGAAAAATGAGAAAAGAAAAAAAAGAAAAATCGAGCTCCGTTGGGCTGGACACATGAAATTGGCCTAACGAAATATCGAAACCCCTGTCAGATTCCACCAAACCCCTCGGAGAAGATGTAGCTTGAACTCGATTACCCCCTAAAAAGACATCTTTTTCGGGCATGGCTCCGCCCACAATGGGCGTAATACGCCCACTCTCGGCAGGACACAACTAGATCATGATATCAACCTTCCAAGTTTCATCAAGATCGGATGATATCATCGGGTAGTTATGCTGCGGACAGACACATCTCGTTTTTTCATTTCTGTTCATCACAATTCTATCCCTCTCTTTCATTCACAGACATAAACACACACACACACACACACACACACACACACACACACACACACACACACACACACAATTAATTGTACAGTATCGGTTGTTCCTAAACTTAAATAATTTAAAGGATTGTTGTAAATGATGTTAATTTTACAACATCCCATATTCAACTTTATTTAAATTTTAAACCTCAAACATAGTTCCTCCACCTAAAGCAAGAACCTTAACCCGTAAGCAACTGATTAGTTTCCCGACTGCATGGATCATCAGCTGGGCACCGCTCTTCCTCAAGGTTTCAATCCTTTCAGCCCAGGACCTCTCCAAACGGCGAAACACACACACACACACACACACACAAACACTTACACACACATGACGAATATAGTGGTCACTTGATAACTCGTGAACCAATTATGTCTCTTACATTGGAATTGCAGACGGTTGCTTGCATACTGAGCCTCAAGGTCGGTGTACAGAAGCGTTTTGTTTTTTTTAATCACCATAAATACAAGGCACATGGAGGAGAAATTCGCTGCATGTGATGTACAATGCACGCAGAGTAAACCGAGTGTTCGTTTACGCCTGTAGGATGTCTAGCTAATAAAGAAGACAAGTACAGATACATTCAAAGTACACCTCCCCCATGCCAAATAATTAAATATCCTACAGCGCGGCATTGCCGGGGTGCCTCCGGCGCCCGGCAATACCGCAGTGTAGCTCATTGAGGCTGCATTGGGAGGGAGAGGTGTACACTAATTGATTGATTAATTGTATAATTAAAATCAAGAAAAGATTATCACAAAATATTTTATTAATCAATTAGCTAATAGCATAACTAAACCACTCGTGCTTTATCCGAAGATGTATCTTTTAGAAATGTAATTAAGTATGTCATTAATAAAAAATTAAATAATTAATTGATTCATCAATAAATAATGAATCGATTAAATGATTAATCAATAAATCAAAAATATCCTTGATAGCCACATCACTTGGTCACTGTCATGTCCAAATATTAGCTTCCCAGCTCAAAAGGTGCCTGAGATATTGGCCAAATGAGAAAGAAAATAAATAAATGATTAATAATGAAAATAAATAAATAATAATCATTAAAATTTTTAATTATTAATCAATTCGGTCACAGAACACATAAACTGCCACCATTTCATCAGAATCTGTAACTGTTTTTTTTTTTTTTTAGTAATTAATCGAATAATTAAATAATTAATCGATTAATTGATTAATTGATAAATCAATAAATCAAAAATATCCTTGATAGCCACATCACTTGGTCACTCATGTCCAAATATTAGCTTCCGAGCTCAAAAGGTGCCTGAGATATTGGCCAAATGAGAAAGAAAATAAATAAATGATTAATAATGAAAATAAATAAATAATAGTCATTAAAAAATTAAATTATTAATCAATTCGGTCAGAGAACACATAAACCACCACCATTTCATCAGAATCTGTAACTTAAAAAAAAAAATTTAGTCATTAATCGAATAATTAAATAATTAATTGATTAATCAATAAACAATTAATCGATTAATCAATAAATATAATTAATCAATGAAATGATTAATCAATAAATCAAAAATATCCTTGATAGCCACATCACTTGGTCACTGTCATGTCCAAATATTAGCTTCCCAGCTCAAAAGGTGCCTGAGATATTGGCCAAATGAGAAAGAAAATAAATAAATGATTAATAATGAAAATAAATAAATAATAATCATTAAAAAATTAAATTATCAATCAATTAGGTCACAGAACACATAAACCACCACCATTTCATCAGAATCTGTAACTGGGGGGGAAAATTTTTTAAAAATAATTAATCGAATAATTAAATAATTAATCGATTAATTGATTAATTAATAATTGATTAATCAATAAATCAAAAATATCCTTGATAGCCACATCACTTGGTCACTGTCATGTCCAAATATTAGCTTCCCAGCTCAAAAGGTGCCTGAGATATTGGCCAAATGAGAAAGAAAATAAATAAATGATTTCATAATGAAAATAAATAAATAATAATCATTAAAAAATTAAATTATTAATCAATTCGGTCAGAGAACACATAAACCACCACCATTTCATCAGAATCTGTAACTATAAAAAAAAAAAAAAAAAAAATTGTCATTAATCAAATAATAAAATAATTTATCGATTAATTGATTAATTGATTAATTAATAAATCAAAAATAGCCTTTGCAGCCAAATCACCTGGTCATTGGCATGTCCAAATATCAGCTTCCTAACTCAAAAGGTGCGTGAGTTAATGGTCAGAAGAGAAAGGAAATTTGATTAATTAAATAAGTACTTAATTAATCGCTAATAATTAAATAACTTCTCAATTAATTGATTAATCAAAAAACAAAAAATACCGTTTTTGAAAAAGGACCCAAGGCCCAGACTTTAGACTTTGGCATGCTCAGGCAGCTGCACCATCAAATAAACTGTTCCAACCCGTCATGGGCTTTATACTTGTCTATCTCTTATTATAATAGAGCAAACGTATATGGTTCGCTATGTATGTCTGTATGTATGTATGTATGTATGTATGTATGTATGTATGTATGAATGTATGTATGTATGTTTATATGTGAGGAAAACGTCTTCTTCTTCTTCAAATAAAATTACCACCCTCTTAATTAACCCTCTTAATTGCGTTAAGACTGCTGAGACCCTTCAGACCTTTGACGACCCTTTAATTCCCCCAAGACCCTACAGACCACCAAGACCCCCAAAGACCCAACATACCCTGAAGACCCCCAAAGACCCCAAAGACCCAAAACACCCCAAAGACCCAAAATACCCTTCAAGGCCCTGAGGCTCAAAAATACCCTGAAAACCCAAAACACCCTGAAGACCCAAAACACCCCGAAGACCAAAACACCCCGAAGACCCAAAACACCCTGAAGACCCAAAACACCCCGAAGACCCAAAACACCCCGAAGACCCAAAACACACCGAAGACCCAAAACACCCCGAAGACCCAAAACACCCCAAAGACCCAAAAGACCCTGAAGACCAAAAATACCCCGAAGACCCAAAAAGCCCCCGAAGACACCGCAGACCCAAAAGCCTCTGAAGACACCAAAGACCCAAAAGACCCTGAAGACCCAAAAACACATCAAAGACCCAAAATACCCTTAAAGGCCCAGCAGATCCAAAAGACCCTGAAGACCCAAAACACCATGAAGACCCAAAAGACACAGAAATGGTCAAAGATGCCTACCCCTCTGAAACGACGTGTGGTGAGGTGCACGGAGGGCGCCAAGTCACGCTAGTATATATATATACTAGCTGAGGTACCCGGCTTCGCCCGGGTTGAATAAGAATAATACAAATACATGATGAAAAGAACATGTATATTTTAGAGCAATATCACAGTACATTTCCTACATGACGTTTTGTCAATTGTCAATTTCTCAAAACGTCTTGGTATACAACATTTCTGGTTTTCTTACTTGGTGCCAAGACATAAAGATTGCTTGGTTTTCCAACCCTCGAGCAGCCCACGTACAGCTGGCCATGGGAAGTACCCGGCATTGTCGGATGGGGGAAGGGAGGGGAAGGGGAAGGGGAGGGGAGGGGAACGGGGGGGGGGGGGGGCGGGGATATATATATATATATATATATATATATATATTGTTGCGGATATGAGGATTGCATTTTTTTGATTGTGTGTATTGTAGTGGTAAATTGTTGTGTAACATTGGTTGGATATGGCCCCTCCTGCCTCCAGAGTTGTGTAAAGGAAAAAAGGGCGTCTCGGTAGTTAATTCCATGAAACACCACATTGAAGGACCCGATAAAACCCTTGTTTAGTAGCTTATATCTTATTATGTGTTTTAGGGTAAGGCCTTGTCTTCCATTAAAATAATACTCCATTGCACCGAATCAATTAAGAATAGCTCCCCTTCAATACTTCCATTTCCCAGCCAAACTCTCCATCTGCGGGTAAAGCAGTTCACAAGCGTGGGGTGCACGCCCTCTCATTTCGCTGCTATAGTGAATATGTGCTCCGTGCTCCGTGCTCTGTTTGAACAGGAGGGGTGGGGTCGCCCGGGAGAGGCAAGCCCAGGGCGCGCCACGAAGGGCGGGGCTGTTCAGCCCCATGCCCAAATAAGGAAACAAGCCCGTGGCTCGCCACGAGGGGCGTGCCGTCGGCGCCATGCCCAAATAAGGAGACAAGCCCGTGGGGTTACCATACAAGGTCACGAAACAGAGCACGGGGGGGGAGGGCGGTACCGAAACCGAGGAGGGCGTGTCAGACCCGCGCTGAAGGTTTGGACAGAAGGGTGCGACGATCGCTGGGGACAAGCTACACCAGGGATACGGCAGATGAGTCCAGGTGCGTGAGAGGGTTGGCAGTCCACCGGGAGAGAGTTCAGAGTTGCACCGAAGTTGCGTGAGAGATACGAAAAGCCTTTGACAAAGAGCCGTTTCAACCAGCCCCGTTTCAACCAGCCGCGTGAAGCCCTGACGGGGCAGCGAGTGACCCTGCCGGCGTGCGCTGTAAAGCCGAATACAAGGAGCTGCCGGCGTGCGCTGTAAAGCGGTATACAAGGAGCTGCCGGCTCCCCGCTTCCCGCCCGGAGTGGACCTGCTCGCTGTGCCCTGTGATCCCACCTGCTCATCCCTCCAAACGATTCCTACCCTTCCATCCATTTGCGTACGTGAGTTTGTTCTGTTCGTGCTGTCCTGGGTAGTAAACTAAGCCAGTATAAGCTCGTAATTTGCACTGTGTTACCTGCTTTTTCATGTCCGCTGTAAATACCCGTGACTGCTCTTTTTGCTTATGTGTGTGTAAATAATAATAAACCCCGTTACTCTTCTGTACGTCTTCTTCTTCTTCCTCTTTGCATTCGTCGTCTTAGTCTTTTCCACATTGAATATCTGTGGCGCGATACGGCCAACGTTTGGGTGAATCGGGTTTAGTCGGGGAACAACTGTTCGGCCGCGGTGCCTTCGCTCGGCAAACAACATCCTTATCCGCGGACCGTAACAATATATATATATATATATATATATATATATATATATATATATATATATATATATATATATATATATCTATAATTCCAGTAATCTCTGTGTGTTTGTTTGTTTGTACGTTTGTACGTTTGTTTGTCTGTGACCGCTGTTTCTCGACAACCACGGGTCCGATATACTTTAAACTTGCCAGGTATATTGCTGGGGACCCGAGGATGTGCCTTTTCAAGGTTTCATATTAATCGGACAATTACTTACCGAGCTATGTCCAAAAAACGATTCAACCAATCAGAGAGCAGCGAGCTATCGCGTGTGCCGAACGTGGCGGACACACTCTGCCTCGGATGGCACATTTGAGAGCGTATTCATTTATTTCACGTTTGCAAACTATGTTGGCGCTATGTTGGCGTTAAACTATGTTTTAAAACTAATAAAAACCCCGGGGGGATTGTCACTGTACTCGCAAGCCGTTCGCCGTTCGCTTTGGCGTTGCGAATGGACCAAAACATTTCATGCACCAAACCATTTCATGTAAAGCGTTCGCCGTTCGCTTTGGCGTTGCGAATGGACCAAAACATTTCATGGACCAAACCATTTCATGTAAATAGAGGGGGGGATATAATTTTAGATATAGATATAGTACGGGCATGCCCTAGTATATATAATATGAAACAAGTGTATGTATGTATGAATGTATGCATGTATGTATGTATGTATGTATATATGTATGTATGTATGTCCACTCTTCACCCATTGGTTGGACAACTGACCTGACTCCACCCACAAATGTAACCTGAAATGCTGAACCTAAAGTACCCAGAGGACCCAAAAGACCCCCAAAACAACACCCCAAGGACCTACAAGACCGAGAAGACCCAGAGGACCCAAAAGACCCGGAGGACCGAAAAGAGCCCGAGGCCCCAAAGGACCCAGAGGAACTAAAGACTGAAAAGACCCTGAAGATCCAATGCATCCCAAAGACCTAAAAGACCCTGAAGACCTAAAAGAACCTGAAGACCTAAAAAAGTGAAAAGACCCAATGAACCCCAAAGACCCAAAATAGCCCAAAGACCAAAAAGACCCTGAATACCCCAAACACCTAAACTACCCCAAAACTGAAAATATTCCAATGACCCTTAACAACCTCAAAGACCCAAAATACCCTGAAGACCCCAAAGACCCAAAAGACCCCAAAGACCTAAAATACCACAAAGACCTAAAAGACCCTGAAGACCTAAAAGACTGAAAAGACCACGAAGACCTAAAATACCCTGAAGACGCTTTAAGACACAATGGACCCAAAATACCCTGAAGACCCATCTATATATAATGGAGCAAGTGTTTGTATGCATGTATGTCTGCTCTTCACCCATTTGTTGGACAGCTGACCTGACTCCACCCACAAATGTAACCTGAAATACTTAACCTAAAGTACCCAGAGGACCCAAAAGATCCCCCCCTCCCCCCTCCTCAAACCCCGAGGACCTACAAGACCGAGAAGACCCAGATGACCCAAAAGACCCAGAGGACGCAAAAGACCCAGAGGACCCAAATACCCCAAAAGACCCCGAGGCCCCAAAGGACCCAGAGGACCCACCTCGATGTACTATAAGTAGGGATCCGGTTGACCATGTGTTCGGATTAAGTGTATCTTCATCCCCATTATGAGAAGTGGGGTTTGCTAATTATCTCAGGGATTATGGATAATTTATCCCTTGTATGTCGTTACCTCTGTAATGTATTGCCTATGTCCCTTTTGATACCACACCATAGACACTAGCCAAAATCGCCCATTAAACAGCTCACTATTAATAAAAACCTACCGGAAGTCATGCATCGAGCCGTACCACTGACAACCCCCACTTGGGAGGCACACAGGATGGGTGGGCCGAGGGCCACGCCCAGAAGGACAGTGATTGGTCAGGGTTTTTATTGGCACCAGCCCGGGGTAAGATGGGACTTGCTGATAGGAGCAGGGAAGGACGGGTAAGATACGACTCGCTGATTGGCGGGGAACCCCAGATGACGTCAGAGCCTGTGTGATGAAGGAACACGCGGACATTTTCGCTCTTCTCTTTGCTTCTTCTTCTTGGCTTTATGTGCTAGTGGACATTCTCTGTTCTCTTCCCCTTGGCTCCTTGCTCTGACCGATTCCCTCTTGAGCCTGCTCGTTTTGAACTTTGTTGGTGAACAATCGCATTTTTATCTCTCTCCGCATCAATGCCATTCTGGTTCTTCTCTGATTTTGGATCTCATCGTGGGCGGCTATGCGCCGATATCTTGCTGGTGGTCGTGAGGATGAAGAGCCGCGGCTTTCCAAGCAAGAGCGTCGGGTGGACGAGCGCTGCTGGCTCGCTGCAGTGCAACACACAGTGAGGCCTGGGTTCCCGCCAACGAATGAGCGCATTTTACCATGGGGGCCTGGAAGAGTCCTGATGAGACGCACCGGTCGAGTCGAGCTAAGTGCAATTAAATAACCAGACACATTTATTTGCAGTTATTTTATCCTTTGTCTGTGTTCGGGTCTGTTTGGGACTGCTCCAAATTAGGAATTTATTATTATTTGACAGTGTTCTATTTTGTTGGCTTAACGCCAACGTTTAACGGAAGCCTGGTGTTGGCTTAACGGTTAGGGTGCTGGCTTGGGATCCTAGGATCTTGGGTTTGTATCCCGGTCGATCGTTGAATTAACGCCAGGGGGTTGACTCAGCCTGTCATCCCTCTGAGGTCGGCAAATTGAGTACCAGTTCACTGGTAATTCCCTGCATGTCGTAAGAGGTGACTAACAGGGTTGGCGGCAGGAAGGGCATCTGGCTGGCTCTCTCTCTCTCTCTCTCTCTCTCTCTCTCTCTCTCTCTCTCTCTCTCTCTCTCTCTCTCTCTCTCTCGGTTTGAGTTGATTTATTGCAGGATTGAAGACGTCGGGTGGAATCCGTACAGGTAAGGCTCTGGTTTCCTCTCTCCCTCTTGCTCCCCCATGTGTATTATACGCCATTTGATTGAACACCTCGGAGTAACAGCTCGTTTGGTCATCTGTGCTACCCTACGGTGTTCACGTGACACAAGGTTGTCAAGCGACTGTATGTATGTATGTCCGCTCTTCACTCATTGGTTGGACAACTGACCTGACTCCACCCAGAAATGCAACCTGAAATACTGAACCTAAAGTACCCAATGAACCCAAAAGACCCCCACCCTCAACACCCTGAGGACCCAAAAGAGCCTGACGCCCCAAAGGACCCGGAGGAACCCAAAGACTGAAAAGACCCTGAAGATCCAATGCACCCCAAAGACCCAAAAGACCTAAAACACCCCAAACAACTTGAACCCAACAACTTGCCTTTGCCTCTTGGAAGGCGAATCCAACTGAAGGCAATCTCAGTTCCTTCCACCAAGCTCGGAACAAGTGTGTGTCTACCCTCAGGAGTGCCAGGAAGCACTATCTCTCCTCACTCAAGAAAGAACTCTCAAACCTGTCTCCTTCCTCCAAATCCTGGTGGCGTCTGGTCAAATCCGTTTCTGGTGTTTGTTCCCCCTCCATCCCCTCCCTTACCTCAAATGGCCACACAGTTGACATCGCACGTGACAAAGCCGAATGCCTCAACTCTGTGTTTGCCTCAAAATCTTTAGTCCCAAACCCATCTCTCTCTGTTCCCACCTTTCCCAGTCGAACCCAACTGCTCCTGGACTCTGTGTCCTTCTCTCCTGACAAGGTGGAGGAGTTTTTGTCTAACCTCGACTCTGATTCTGCAACTGGACCAGACGGCATCAGCCCACGGGTCCTAAAATCCTGCTCTGCCGCTCTATCTCACCCTCTCTCTGTTCTTTTCACCCTATCTTTTGCTCAAGGTCATCTGCCAGCATCCTGGAAATCAGCAAACATTACCGCTTTACACAAAAAAGGTGCAAAAACAGATCCTTTTAACTACAGACCAATCAGCCTGCTCCCAATTATCAGCAAAGTCATGGAATCCATCATTGCTTCGGATATGAAATCTTTCCTCTTCTCCAATGGCTTGATCTCTGATCATCAATTTGGATTCAGACCAGGTCACTCTACTCTGGACATGCTGCTTCTCCTGTCTCAACAATGGATGGAGGTCCTCAATGCCAAACAGGAAATCAGAGCTGTCTCCCTCGACATATCACGTGCCTTCGATACGGTCTGGCACCCAGCTCTGCTCACCAAACTCTACTCCTATGGTATCCATGGAAATCTCTATGCATGGCTTGCGGACTTCCTCTCTGGTCGTAGTCAATGTGTGGCCCTGAATGGATTTCTCTCATCTCCCCTTCCTGTTCAGGCTGGAGTTCCCCAAGGCAGTGTGCTGGGCCCTGTGCTTTTTCTGGTCTTTATCAATGATCTCTCCGACTCTCTGGAAAATCCTCTCTATCTCTTTGCTGATGACTCCACTCTCTGCCGCTCCATTCCTCTTCCCTCAGATCGGCAGTCTGCAGCCTCCTCACTCTCTGAAGACCTGGACAAAATCACAGACTGGTCAAACAAGTGGAACATGTCTTTCAATCCTGACAAATCTCACACTCTTACTATGTCTCTCTGAAAAGATCGACTGGACAACCCTCCCATCTACTTTCTAAACAATCCTCTCCAAGAAGTTCTGTCGCTCAAGCTTTTGGGTCTCACTATCTGCCATGATCTTTCTTGGGAAAACCACATTTCCAAGCTGGCCTGCAAAGCCAGTCGCCGAATGGGCATCCTCCGTCGTGCGAAGTCCTTCCTAGGCACACCTGAGCTCCTCACCACATACAAGGCTTTCATCCGCAGCTCAATGGAATACTGTTCTCCCCTATCGGCTGGTGCTCCTGCCTCACACCTAGCTCGGCTTCACGCTGTTGAAACCAAAGCTTTCAGAATCATTGGAATCTCCCGCGATGAAGCTATCTCTGAGGGCCTTTCACTCACTCACCGCAGGCAGGTAGGTGGTCTTTCTGTCTTCTACCGACTCCTCTCCGGCCTTGCTCCCCCAGCTCTCTCTGTGCTCTGTCCCCCAAATATTCCTACAGGTCGCACAAGATCTGCCAGCAAGCCTCTGATGGTTAAACTGCCAAAATCTCGGCTCTCTGCTCACCTTCACTCCTTCATTCCTCTTTTCTCCCGCCTCTGGAACAAACTCCCACACTCCCTTCAATCCCACTCCTCCCTCCAGGTCTTTAAAATAGCTGTTCACCACCATCTCTTATCTTCCCCCATCCAAAACCTTGATCTTTTCTACCCCCACTAATTCACCCCAGATCCACCTTGTTTGTAATTACAACTTCTTTCCTGGTAGTCCTGGCAGTGTCCATATGTTTTATGCCTCTCCCACCCCCTTTCCCATGCCTCTCCCCCAAAGCCCTCTCCCTCCCACAGTTCTCTCGATGTCTCCATGTCTCTCGGTTCCTGCTCTCAAATGTTGTGTTTGTGTCCTTCCCCCTCTCTCCCCATCTTGTCTACCGCTCCCGATGCTTTTTGTTTTATGTGTCGGTTTGTAGGTTATGTGTCGGTTTGTCGGTTTGTCTTTCTGTGTGATAAATGTTCGCTCCTTCACGAGCCTCGATCTTGTATACAAAAAAAAAAAAAAAAAAAAAAGACTGAAAATATTCCAAAAACCCTTAACAACCCCAAAGACCCAAAATACCCTGAAGACCATTAAATACCTTATTACTTGTGGACACTTATTAGTACTTAATCTCTTTTTCAAGTGATATGAAGTTCAAAGTGGATCTATGAGATAGGGCCATAATTGAGAGATAGGGCAAAAAACGATATATAGCACAATATCTCAAAAAGTTGCGGAAAATCATAACAAAACTAGATGGAGAAGTTGGGTAGGCTACAAGGACAAGCCGATTACATTTTAGTTCAGGTACGAATCCAGATCCGACCTATCAGTGGGATACAAACTGCAGACAATGACAGTAGACAATGGACAAACATGAGGTGGTATGGAGATTTGAACCTGGGTTCGCCTGTGTCGTGAGTCAGGGCTTCAGACGGAAACACTAACAGGCCAACTCAAACAAGTACATTGTTTATTGTAGTGTCGGCCACGACATTCCTCTGGTTTATAAGCGCTCCTGTTCTTTAGCTCACCTGGAACGTAGTTCAGGGAGCTTATGCGATGGCGCCTTGTCCGTCCGTCCGTCCATCCGTAAACACTTGCAACTTCTTCTCCGAAACCGCTAATGGGATTGCGACCAAATTTGGCACAAATGATATTTTTGTGTTGTGACTAAAGTTTGTTCACGACATTTAAAAAGTCGGGGTCTAAGGGGGTTTACCGGGGTCAAAATGGATCCATGTTTGACCCCCCAAAATAGGAATTTGCTTTTTCCTCTGAAACTGCACACACTATTTCGATGAAACTTGACGACAACCTTCATCCGCGTGATGTACCGAAGTTTGTTCACGGCACTAAAAAAAATCAAAGTTTGGGGGGTTCACGGGAGTCAAAGTGGGCCCCGGTTTGACCCCCCAAAATAGGTATCTGCTTTCTTTTCTGAAACTACACACAATTTTGATGAAACTTGACCACAACCTTCACCACCCGTGATGTACCAATGTTTGTTCAGGGCACTAGAAAAATTGCGGTCTTAGGAGGTATATGGGGTTGGGGGAGGGGGACTTTGCCCCCCAAAATAGGTATTTTTTTGTTTGTTTGTTTAAAGTCTTATGATTATGTTAGTATGATTCTACATGCTGCCCTGTCTTCTAGCAACAATTGAAATTGGTTTAAAATACCTTAGTCGGTGCAGTATACTGTTTATTCTACCATGTGAGCGCCAAGGGTATTACCCCTATGTTTAGTGTGTTGCCTTCGAACCCCTATGTGTCACCTCACTTTTTGCATGAGCCTAGATTTTGAATACAGAATACGAACTAACTGACATCCTGATTTAAGGTGATTGTCACAAGCATTTTATGAAACGGCAGTTGACAATGTGGATCAATTATATATTAGCAAAGTTACACCGAAGTAGCAATCTTCTCTATCCTGACAATGCCCTGCGCAAATTACTTGCAATTATCTGGCAACCCTGGGGGGGGGACATTTATTTCTCTACCCAGTCCTCTTATTTTAGACTTGGCAATAGTAGATTGATTTTTTCTTGTTACCTGAGTCAACAGCACAGATTTTTGATAGTCTTTGGGTCTGAGAGCATGTTCACTAATTCATGATGAGTACATTCAAATACAACAGTGGCAGAAAGTTTATTGACTCATAAGGAGCTGAAATTAAAGGGTGGTTAAAGCTTTACTTATATTGTGAACTACCTCCGCCACAGATGTTTGATGTTTTCCACCCTGTCTGTTTGTTACTTGGTAAAAAAATATTTTTGACAAGTATGTTGACCCAGTTTTGTGTGTATATGTGTGTGTGTGAGCGTCTCCTGAACCCCATCGGGGTGTTTGTATGCATGTGTGTACGTGTGTACGTATGTACGTGTGTGTATGCATGTATGTACGTGTGTTTATTTGTGTGTGTTTGTTTGTCTGTCCGCTCACTTATACTTGCCTACAGCTCACAATTTTCAACCGATCTTCACAACACTTCACCAAATGGTAGAGTTGGTGATCCGACAGATTCCAATTTATTTTTGAGGTCAAAAGGTCAACATAGGCCAAAGGTTAACCACTTTTATCAAATTTCTAAAATCCTCAATTTTCATCCGATTGACTTGAAATTTGAATAGGATTTTCATATCAGCAAACTGAATTCAACCACCAACTATTTTTGAGGTCATCGGACGCCAAAAGATCAACATGGCCAAAGGTCAACAACCTTTTCAAATTTCTAAAATCCTCAATGATCATTTGATTGACTTGAAATTTGAATAGGATTTTCATACCAACTTACTGAATTCAACCACTAAATATATTTGAGGTCAACTTAGGCCAAAAAGGTCAACATAGGCCAAGTTTCTAAAATTGTCAATTTTCATCCGATTAACTTAATCTGAAGACGATTTGCATATCAGCTAACTGAATTCAACCACCAATTATTTTGGTGTCAAAAGGATGCTCTACAGAGTTCCATTCTACTTTGTTCTCTTTTGCCAAGTGTCGCTCTATGACTGATTTTTCATTTGTCTGTTTGTTTGTTTGTGAACAGAATATCTCAAAAGGTTGTGAACCGATTCGAACGAAATTTGATGGACAGGTTGGCTGTGTGACGAGGACGAAATAATCCGATTTTGGTGAAGATCCAGATCCACATACGAGAATGATGAATTTTTTAAAAGTGATTCTTCACCATTGAGAGATTGAGCCAAAACGACATACAGCATGATATTTCAAGAAGTTGTGGCTGACATGACAACACTTGGTAGATGAGTTGATAAGGCGACAAGAACAAACAGATTAGTTTTGGTTCAGGTCCCGATGCAGATCCGACCTATCAGTGGGATACAAACGTAAACTATTCAGCCTGGCGGAGATATGCTCTCTACTGAGTGATGTTCTAGTTTTTAATGATTTATGTCCCCATTCCTGGAAAAAATAGATTTGTCTTAAACTGCAAAAGCCCTCGGAATTATAGATAGAGGTATGTATATATATACAGTCACGTGAAAAAGTAAGTACACCCCATGTAAAGTTTTGACTTTTTCAACATATTTCAACATACAGCTATTTGATCTTCATTTCAACAATATTGATAGATAAAGGTGATATAATAAAACAAATATCATGAAACATTTACATTTTGTAGTCCATTGTATAATTTAAATAAACATAAATGCAAATTTTGCATGTGGAAAAAGTAAGTACACCCCTACATTTATCACTACTACAAAAACCTAAAATTAGAATCAGCTGCACCAGTTCAGGTGCAAATGATTAGAACATCGTCAGAGAGGATCTTGGAGGAACCTGTCTTATTTAAACCTCAGACATTAAGTTTGGTTTGCTCTTTGTTGTTGAAGTGTGCGGCATCACCATGCCTAGATCAAAAGAGCTCTCTGAGGCATTCAGAAAGAAGGTTATAGATGCCTACGAGTCTGGGAAGGGATTTAAAAAGATCTCCAAACAATTTGAAATCAATCATTCGACTGTCCAGAAGATCATCTACAAGTGGAGAAGATTCCAAACACCTGCCAACTTGTTCAGGCCAGGCTGCCCCAGCAAGTCCAGCCCGAGAGCAGACTGCAAGATGCTGAAAGAAGTCTCTGAGAACCCCAGAATGTCATCACGGGACCTACAGGTAGCTCTTGCCACTGTTGATGTCAAAGTGCACGAGTCTACCATTAGAATGAGGCTGCACAAATTTGATCTGCATGGGAGGAAACCAGGTGTGCCAGGAGGAAACCTTTGCTGTCCAGAAAGAACATCAGGGCAAGACTAAAGTTTGCCAATGAACACCTAGGCAAAGACCAGCACTTCTGGAACAATGTGCTCTGGACAGATGAGTCAAAGGTAGAGCTATTTGGCCACAGTACCAGAAGACATGTTTGGCGAAAACCAAAGACAGCATTTGACCACAAGAACCTGATACCAACTGTAAAGCATGGTGGTGGAAATATTATGGTTTGGGGCAGCTTTGCTGCATCGGGGCCTGGGCAGCTCACCATCATAGAATCCACTATGAATTCTTCATTGTACCAGAGGGTGCTTGAGGATAATGTGAGGCCATCTGTTGGAAAGTTTTAGCTCAACCGAAGGTGGACCTTGCAACATGACAATGACCCTAAACATCTATCTATAATTCCAGCAATCTCTGTGTGTATGTTTGTTTGTATGTTTGTATGTTTGTATGTTTGTATGTTTGTCTGTGACCGCTGTTTCTCGACAACCACGGGTCCGATATACTTGAAACTTGCCAGGTATATTGCTGGGGACCCGAGGATGTGCCTTTTCAAGGTTTTAAATTAATCGCAGAAGTAGTTACCGAGCTATGTCCAAAAAACGATTCAACCAATCAGAGAGCAGCGAGCTATCACGTGTGCCGAACGTGGCGAACAGACTCTGCCTCGGATGGCACATTTGAGAGCGTATTCATTTATTTCCCGTCGGCAAACTATGTTGCCGTTAAACTATGTTTTAAAACTAATAAAAACTAATTTGCGATTCATCGTATTCATCGCTTCACATTTGCGACAGTGAAGACTTCACTTCCGGCAGCCAATCACAGGACGCGTTGTTGCGAGCCCGAGAGCCTGCGCCATTACGGTTCGTAATTCGATTTCTTCCGGAGAAAATAATAATTTCTCGATTTCTTATGCGCATTATTTCTCCCAATTCAGTCAGAGCGAAGGGCGGAAGCGAAGAGCGTTGTTTTTTTTGTTTACGGGCGTACGGGCGGGGTAGAGCGTACGGGTAGCGTTTTTTTTTTTTTTTGGCAAGGAACGGGCACCCACGTACGGGCATGCCCTAGTACCAGTAAATCCACCAAGGAATGGCTGAAAAGAAAGAAATGGAGGGTTCTGTAATGGCCAAGTCAAAGCCCGGATCTAAATCCCATCGAGATGTTGTGGGGGGATTTGAAACGAGCTTGTGCATGCAAGAAACCCCTCAAACATCGCACAGCTGAAAGAATTCTGCATGGAGGAGTGGGCAAAAATTTATCCCAGTCGATGTCAGAGACTGGTAGACGGTTATAAGAAATGCCTACTTGAGGTTGTTTCTGCCAAAGGGGGCAATACCACCTATTAGAGCCAAGGTGTATTTACTTTTTCCACATGCAAAATTTGCATTTATGTTTATTTAAATTATACAATGGACTACAAAATGTAAATGTTTCATGATATTTGTTATATTATATCACCTTTATCTCTCAATATTGTTGAAATGAAGATCAAATAGCTGTGTGTTGAAATATGTTGAAAAAGTCAAAACTTTACATGGGGTGTACTTACTTTTTCACGTGACTATACATACAGTGCATTCAGAAAGTATTCAGACCCCTTCACTTTCTTCACATTTTGTTATGTTGCAGCCTTATGCTGAAATCGTTTAAATTCATTTTTTCCCTCATCAATCTACACTCAATACCCCATAATGACAAAGAGAAAACAGGATTTTAGAATGTTTTGCAAATTTATTAAAAAGTGAAGTGAAGGGGTCTGAATACTTTCTGAATGCACTGTATATATGTATGTATGTATGCATATGTGCATGTGTGTATGTATGTATGTATGTATGTATGTATTTATGTGTGTATTGTCGTGTGTCTACCCTTTAGTGAACACTGCAGGGTGGCAGATGACCAAACGAGCTTTAACTCTGAGGCGTTCAAATCAATGCCGGACCTTCGTTATATGCGTGGGGGGGGGGGGGGGGGCTGAGAGTGGGGGAATACCCGCGGGCGCTTACCTTCACGGGTCCCACCGGCCGTCTTTGAACTTGCGATAATCAACTCAAATCGACACGGGATTTAAAATGTACAAAAATACAGGCTTTATCTATCTATAATTCCAGTAATCTCTGTGTGTATGTATGTATGTATGTATGTATGTATGTATGTATGTATGTATGTCTGTATGTCTGTGACCGCTGTTTCTCGACAACCACGGGTCCGATATACTTTAAACTTGCCAGGTATATTGCTGGGGACCCGAGGATGTGCCTTTTCAAGGTTTCATATTAATCGGAGAAGTAGTTACCGAGCTATGTCCAAAAAACGATTCAACCAATCAGAGAGCAGCGAGCTATCACGTGTGCCGAACGTGGCGAACAGACTCTGACTCGGACGGCACATTTGAGAGCGTATTCATTTATTTCACGTTGGCAAACTATGTTGGCGTTAAACGATGTTTTAAAACTAATTAAAACTAATTTGCGATTCATCGTAACTGCGATTTGCGACCTTCCGGACAGTGAAGACTTCACTTCCGGCAGCCAATCACAGAACGCGTTGTTGCGTAGGCGTGGCCGATGTGAGAGCGAGCCGAGCCGAGCGCGTGCGCCATTACGGTTCGTAATTCGATTTCTTCCGGAGAAAATAATAATTTCTCGATTTCTTATGCGCATTATTTCTCCCAATTCAGTCAGAGCGAAGGGCGGAAGCGAAGAGCGTTGTTTTTTTTTGTTTACGGGCGTACGGGCGTACGGGCGGGGTAGAGCGTACGGGTAGCGTTTTTTTTTTTTTTTGGCAAGGAACGGGCACCCACGTACGGGCATGCCCTAGTTGAAGAAATTCCGGTATCAAAGGAATGCACAATAAAATTAAGATTCCTAAACGGGATGTCCCCATAGAGACTCAAATACAACACAAGGGGAAATATAAAAGAACGAAAGTAAAAATGTGTTTGTGTGGGTACTTAACTTTGAGCATCTCCTGAACCCCATCGGGAATCGTCCAGGCCCTGAGCGCGCAATCCGGGCGCGGCGCAGGCCCTGGCGGGAAGAAAGCCTCAGCGTGCCCTCGTTCACTCAGCCGCGCTCATCCTCGTTGTCCGCCTCACCAGCACCTACGTCTCCCAGCGCAAGAGCACTATGAACTGTGGCTGCACGGCACCAATGTTCCAACACAAGAGCTTATCGGCGACCGTTTACCTCTGGTTCACAAGCCGGGAGAATGCCAAGAGCTCTCGTGAACTTCGACCATTCGTTGTGAAATCCCGAAGCAGAGTGAGATATAAAATCGTGACCGTTCTCAATGAATGTCCCTCTCTCAAAAGTGCACCGTCTCTGTGACCATTCGCATTGGAGGCCAGCCTGGAGAGAGAAAAGCCACGAGAGAACAAAATGTCAGGGGGAGCGTTCTTTTGTACTGAAGGCTCTGACGTTATCCGATGACGTCTGCATGTCGGCTCCTATCAGCTAGTGCCATCTCATCGCTCTTGGTGTCCTGACCAATCACTGCTCTTCGGGGGTGTGGCTTCACGGGCCTGCCTGCTTGTTGTGGTGATGTGGCTGCTGGCAGCGCCAGCGGTATTGTTCAATGTCTTGTTCCGGTCACTTTTATGTTGTGTTATAAATGCGCGATTGCCTGGCTTTGTGTGTGTGCTGCTGGTGTCATGAGGAACAGAGGAAAAATATCAGAGGCCATTACATACAGGGGATTAATTACCCATAATCCCTAACTAATTAACATAACCCCAGCCCTCATGATGGGGATACGATACGTTTAATGATGATTTTTTTTTGATTTTTGAATGCATGATGATTTTGATGATTGATTGATGATTGATCATGATGATTTTGATGATTTTTTTGATGATTGATTTTGATCATGAAGATTTTTTTTTTAATGCATGATGGGATTTTTTCATGTTGGGGATACGATAGTCAAAGATACGCGTTTACACGACATCCGGTCTAAACGAATTTCCTACTTATAATACATGGGGTTCTTCTTCATGACAGTCAAAGCACACCACCTATACAATTCTACTTGGCTCCAAGGTAATTGTTGTGTATCCCCCACAAACGTAATAGTATGTATATATGGATTGTGTGTATGTATGTATACATGGTCGAGGCTCGTGGAAGAGCTAGAGCAGAATGGAAGAGAACAAAACGGAACCTGGGAAATACCAACCACAGAGTATGGGTGAGAATGAGATCAAGGGGAGGGGGAGAAGGACACATAGGGGTGACTATGGGAGAAGGATACATAAGATTAAATGAGTTGCATTTGAACGAATGAGAGAAACATGTCCAATATTTTTGGGCGAGTTTTCACTTAATCAGACTCTCTTATCTATGTTATCTTCGATGTAAGGAAAGGAAACCTTGTGTTTTTACAGCAGCACAGACATCCAATGTAAATGTAGTAAATAATTTTAATAAACCTGCCTCAATTAATGTGCGCACGTGCCAATTAACCAAGCTCGACCGAAATGTGTTTGAGTGCACCGGGGTTGTTAGGGAATGGGAGCAGGTGGGGGAGAGTGGGAGGGAATAACAACGAGGTTTGTGCAAGTGCGTCGGACGTTCAAAAAGTTCTCGGAACGAGATGCTCAAAAAAGTCAAATTAACGAAAACTTTTTTAAAATTTCAAATCACAAGTGAAAATATTCGTGATTAGCAAGAAAGGTCGGTAGGAAGGTACAGAGGTACACACACTCACCTCTTGGCTGTCTGGCTTGGGTTCGAATCCTGACCGACTATAAACTGGTGTTTCGCAGGCAGATTCGTCAATGCGAGCGCCGTCCCTCGGATGGACGATAAGGGGAAATGAAAACCTCCTCTGGGTGACGTTTATTGCAATGTTTCCGTTGCCAGGTGCAGGACCGTCCCCCGTACAAGTTGCCACCGCGAGGGCAAAATGCGCGCGGAATTACAACTAAGGGAGGTGGAAAAGGAATTAATGAGGTGCGGATGATGGCGGTGCGTGGATGAAAGCAAATGTAAGAGGGTCGATACGGAATGGACTACAAACTATATGATATAGATATAACCATATAGGCCTATGGGTCGACTGTTACACCATGTCCCATTGTCCCAGCACCTCTTAAGGGTTCTCGGAGATCCGTGAGCATCGGCCTGTCGAGGTGCGGGTGGATCGCGAGTGGAATTGTTGGTTGGGTACAGTGGTACACCGACACGCGTTACCGCAGTGCGCGCTCACATCGCGCTGCGCCCTGGGGGCTTCATCGCGCTGCGCCCTAGAGGCTCCACCTAATCGCGCGCGCTCACATCTCGCTGCGCCCTGGGGGCTCCACCTAATCGCGCGCGCTCACATCCCGCTGCACCCTGGGGCGTCACCTAATCTTGAGTGCATGAGATCTCCAAGAAGCTCTACAGGTCTGTCAGAGAAGGGGACGTGGGTGCGGCGGCGACGAGGGAGTGGGAAAAGGAAAGCTGGAGGAAGCTGATTGGCCTATTGTGAGTGTATAGCAGTATAGGTGATGGTAGGGGAGGAGAGGTGGGGATTGGGAGGAGCAAGTTGAGGAGCGAGAGGTTTCCATAGGCCAGAGAGTGACCGACAACCGGTAAACAAGCGCCAACATTTGACGGACATGTGTCCACGTGCCAAGGGGGTGTTCGTATTGTAGATCGATGAATACAAGTGACGACATTATCCGGGTAACAAGAGGGTGCACAATCAGCCATGTCACGTGATAACGTCTCAGGGCCCTTGAAGATTATTAGGTCAACCGGGAAGGCAGGGGGAGGGGGCTTTTTGGACATTTTGGCGGGCTTTTGCACACCGATTGGCACAATGCATTTTGCATTCCGAAAGGTCTTTGATGTGCGTCAGGATGTACGAAGGACTGGTCAAGCAGAGGCACGACCGGTGAGGGACAGCGAGGGGTGAGTCCGTATCGCGCGGGATCTCTTCCTCTCCGCGAGTCCAGTCCCCCCCAGCCCCCTCCCCCGCTCTGCCGCCCTCCCCCTCCATTTCCCCGCTCCTCGCCCCATCTCCCTCCGGGAAAAGCGCGCAGCTCGGCCGGCGCGTCGAGCAGGCGACATGCGGGAGCAACAACAGCAGCAGCAACAACAGCAAGGACGTCTGATCGAGACGGACTTGTCGCCGGCTCCGTCCCCGGTCGCGGGCTCCGTGCGGGTGTGCTTCGTGTGCGGGAGCGTGCTGCCCGCGGGCCGTGAGTGGCGCCTCTCCGTGCGGCGCCGTGCTCCGGGCGCCCCGTACTTTCCCTTCTTGTTGAGCCAGGAGCCGGCGCCGGGCGCCGAGGGTTCCGACTCGGCCCCGACCGGTGCGGTCCTCGCGTGCGGGGTCTGCTCCAGCTTCCTGTCGGCCCAGTGGACTTCCTTCGAGAGAAGCCGAACGCCCATCGAGAAACGGCTCTACTGGCTCAAGCGGCCGCACGAGTGTGAGGCCGCACGCACGCACGGGACGCCTTCGGACTGGGACCTGTTCCCGTTAGACTCGGCACCCGGATCGACCGGCAGGAATCGGGACGACTCGGGCTCCGAGGACGCCATGGACGCGTTGTCCGAGAACGGGTTTGCGCAGCTCGACAAGGACGCGAGGCTGTGCGTGTCCGTGGGCGGTCGAGACCCGGGGGTCGAGTCGGAGGCGAAATGTCGAGACCCGGAGTCCGACACCAAGGTCGCCGTTTTGGCGGGCGCGGGTTGCCCCGGTGATCGGGCCGCGGTGTGCTTGCTGTGCTGCACCTCGCTGCGCCCGCACGGACCCCGCTGCACCGTGCAGAGCGAGCCGAGCCCGAGGAGCCCCGACAGACCCTTCTTTCCTTTCCTGCGCCTCGTGGTGCCGCCCCCGGGGGCGAGACCCCTAGTCCCGGGGGACGGCGGCGAGGCCCACCTGTGCTCGCAGTGCCACGGATCTCTGCTGCGCCAGTGGCACGCCCAGGTGACCGCGGGGGTCCAGCCCGAGCGTCACCGATTTTCGGCGAATCTCCGCGGTCAACGAGTCGAGTTCGGTCCGGGATCGTTGCTGCAAATGCACCTGATGCAACCCGAGGTGGTGGAGCCGCTGCGGGAACCCAAGAGCGAACGATGCACCGACGACGGTCACGATGAGGTTGCGGACGCCAAAGGTGCGGAGCCCTCGGGGGTTTGCTACCTGTGCGGGGAACCCGGAAGTGTGTGCTTTGTGCGCTCGTTCCCCGACCACCACGACACGGTCCAATCCGCCGAGACCCCGATGCACTTCCCCCTGGTCCGTGTTCTCCGACGACCACCTGGTGCGGCGCCCATGGACGTGCAGGGACACGTGTTGTGCTGCTCCCGCTGCCGCCTCGTGCTGCGGGAACTATGGCGGTCGTACCGTGTCACAGGTGACGAAAGTTTGGTGCGTAACCCAGGTGTGTTCGCCGAGCGATTGCGCAGCGTCACGCTGGCGAAGCAACACCACCTGCAGCAACAACAACAACAACATCGATCCCGACGAAACAACCACCCAGAGGGTCCAGAACCCGAGTCGTGCCGCCTGTGCGGGGTCTCCCTGGACGCGGGGTCGGAGCGGCGGCTCCGGGTGACCCCACCTGCCAACATCGGAGACCGTGAGCCCTTCTTCCCGTGCCTGGCGGTCGCCATGGGGTCGTGCACCGCCGTGTACGCGCCGGCGTGCGCCCTGTGCGCCGCGGACCTGCTGTCCCAATGGCGGGCACACACCTCCGGTCCCGGAGCCAGCAGCGCCTGGTCTCGGTCCTACCGCCTGGACACGTTCACCTGCTACTTCTGCAGGTGCGAGAGGCCTCGCCGCGGCGGCTTGGTCCCGGTGACGCTTCCCAGGGTCCCGTTGCCCCCCGTGCCGGGCTTGGTGGTGCTCGATTCCGGGTCGGGTACGGTGGTGGCCTCCTGTTCAGGATGTTCCACTCGGATGGGTCGGAGTCTTGCGTTTCCTGCCGAACACGGGACCGACACGCAAGAGAAGCAGGTGAGCACGTTGTACCTGACCGTCTTGCTTCCTCGTGTTAATGTTTGTCCGTTTCCTTATAAATGCAGTTCTTCTAATTCTTCCTCTAATTGCCACGTTCTTGTCGCGTTGTCTGGTGGGAAAAAAATTGTCCAAGTCTTTCACGAACCGGCTGGCCAGTCCTGACCGGCTGGCCAAACTCGACTAAGTAGACAGGAAGTTTTAATTTGTTTATGGTGCCGGCGATAGCTCATGTACTCTTCGCAAATGGCACCGTGGGATCTTTAACGCCCACCAGGTCACCCACTAATGGCGGCACACGGGACACAGTTTAACGTCAATTCGAGGGATGCCCTCCCTGTGAAACACCTGGATGACACTTTATACCTGGGTCAGGATTCAAACCCAGGCTAGACAGCTCGGAGGCGAATGTGTGTACCTGTATGCCATCCTGCCAGCCCTTCCATGTAAATAAAGTCTGTAATCATATGCTGGTGTTTCACTTTCCATGACAGGAGTTTACGCTGCCACCATTGGAGCAAGAATTAGTTATCATTCAATACCCATTCAATACCCCTTCAATGTGCGTCACTTTGGTGTTACCACTTGACTCGAATTCCGGTATAGTAGCCTCTGCCACTTTCTTTACTCCAGATGGTGGAGTTTTGTGATTTAAAAAAAAAATCGTAATTTCCTCCTTTTGCCAAATCTTAACATTATTTCACCCTAAATCCCCATGTGCTCGTTCACCAAGTTTCAGTGTGATTGAAGAGTTGTCCATCAATACTTATGCTTGTTCACCAAGTTTCAGTGTGATTGAAGAGTTGTCCAGCAATCCTTGTGCTTGTTCACCAAGTTGCAATGTGATGAAGGGTTGTCCAGCAATCCTTGTGCTTGTTCACCAAGTTGCAGTGTGATTGAAGAGTTGTCCAGCAATCATTGTGTTCATACACCAAGTTGCAGTATGATTGAAGAGTTGTCCATCAATCATTGTGTTCATTCACCAAGTTGCAGTGTGATTGAAGAGTTGTCCAGCAATCATTGTGCTTGTTCACCAAGTTGCAGTGTGATTGAAGAGTTGTCCAGCAATCATTGTGTTCATACACCAAGTTGCAGTATGATTGAAGAGTTGTCCAGCAATCATTGTGTTCATACACCAAGTTGCAGTATGATTGAAGAGTTGTCCATCAATCATTGTGTTCATTCACCAAGTTGCAGTGTGATTGAAGAGTTGTCCAGCAATCATTGTGTTCATACACCAAGTTGCAGTATGATTGAAGAGTTATCCATCAATCATTGTGTTCATTCACCAAGTTGCAGTGTGATTGAAGAGTTGTCCAGCAATCATTGTGTTCATACACCAAGTTGCAGTATGATTGAAGAGTTGTCCATCAATCATTGTGTTCATTCACCAAGTTGCAGTGTGATTGAAGAGTTGTCCATCAATCATTGTGTTCATTCACCAAGTTGCAGTGTGATTGAAGAGTTGTCCAGCAATCCTTGTGCTTGTTCACCAAGTTGCAGTGTGAGTGAAGAGTTGTCCAGCAATCCTTGTGCTTGTTCACCAAGTTGCAGTGTGATTGAAGAGTTGTCCAGCAATCATTGTGTTCATTCACCAAGTTGCAGTGTGATTGAAGAGTTGTCCAGCAATCCTTGTGCTTGTTCACCAAGTTGCAGTGTGATTGAAGAGTTGTCCAGCAATCATTGTGTTCATTCACCAAGTTGCAGTGTGATTGAAGAGTTGTCCAGCAATCATTGTGTTCATTCATCTAGTTGCAGTGTGATTGAAGAGTTGTCCAGCAATCCTTGTGCTTGTTCACCAAGTTGCAGTGTGAGTGAAGAGTTGTCCAGCAATCATTGTGTTCATTCACCAAGTTGCAGTGTGATTGAAGAGTTGTCCAGCAATCCTTGTGCTTGTTCACCAAGTTGCAGTGTGATTGAAGAGTTGTCCAGCAATCCTTGTGCTTGTTCACCAAGTTGCAGTGTGATTGAAGAGTTGTCCAGCAATCCTTGTGCTTGTTCACCAAGTTGCAGTGTGATGAAGGGTTGTCCAGCAACCATTCTGTTCATTCACCAAGTTGCAGTGCGATTGAAGAGTTGTCCATCAATCATTGTGTTCATACACCAAGTTGCAGTGTGATTGAAGAGTTGTCCATCAATCATTGTGTTCATTCACCAAGTTGCAGTGTGATTGAAGAGTTGTCCAGCAATCCTTGTGCTTGTTCACCAAGTTGCAATGTGATAAAGGGTTGTCCAGCAATCATTGTGTTCATTCACCAAGTTGCATTGTGATTGAAGAGTTGTCCAGCAATCCTTGTGCTTGTTCACCAAGTTGCAATGTGATGAAGGGTTGTCCAGCAATCCTTGTGCTTGTTCACCAAGTTGCAGTGTGATTAAGAGTTGTCCATCAATCATTGTGTTCATTCACCAAGTTGCAGTGTGATTGAAGAGTTGTCCATCAATCATTGTGTTCATTCACCAAGTTGCAGTGTGATTGAAGAGTTGTCCAGCAATCCTTGTGCTTGTTCACCAAGTTGCAATGTGATGAAGAGTTGTTCAGCAATCCTTGTGCTTGTTCACCAAGTTGCAGTGTGATTGAAGAGTTGTTCAGCAATCCTTGTGCTTGTTCACCAAGTTGCAATGTGATGAAGAGTTGTCCAGCAATCCTTGTGCTTATTCACCAAGTTGCAGTGTGATTGAAGAGTTGTTCAGCAATCCTTGTGCTTGGTCATCAAGTTGCAGTGTGATGAAGGGTTGGCCAGCAATCCTTGTGCTTGTTCACCAAGTTGCAGTGTGATTGAAGAGCTGTCCAGCAATCCTTGTGCTTGTTCACCAAGTTGCAATGTGATGAAGGGTTGTCCAGCAATCATTGTGTTCATTCACCAAGTTGCATTGTGATTGAAGAGTTGTCCAGCAATCCTTGTGCTTGTTCACCAAGTTGCAATGTGATGAAGGGTTGTCGAGCAATCCTTGTGCTTGTTCACCAAGTTGCAGTGTGATGAAGAGTTGTCCAGCAATCCTTGTGCTTGTTCACCAAGTTGCAATGTGATGAAGGGTTGTCCAGCAATCCTTGTGCTTGTTCACCAAGTTGCAGTGTGATGAAGAGTTGTCCAGCAATCCTTGTGCTTGTTCACCAAGTTGCAGTGTGATGAAGAGTTGTCCAGCAATCCTTGTGCTTGTTCACCAAGTTGCAGTGTGATTGAAGAGTTGTCCATCAATCATTGTGTTCATTCACCAAGTTGCAGTGTGATGAAGGGTTGTCCAGCAATCCTTGTGCTTGTTCACCAAGTTGCAGTGTGATGAAGAGTTGTCCAGCAATCCTTGTGCTTTTTCACCAAGTTGCAATGTGATGAAGAGTTGTCCAGCAATCCTTGTGCTTGTTCACCAAGTTGCAGTGTGATGAAGAGTTGTCCAGCAATCCTTGTGCTTTTTCACCAAGTTGCAATGTGATGAAGAGTTGTCCATCAATCCACATGCTTGTTCACCAAGTTGCAATGTGATGAAGAGTTGTTCATCAATCATTGTGTTCATTCACCAAGATGCAGTGTGATGAAGAGTTGTCCAGCAATCCTTGTGCTTTTTCACCAAGTTGCAATGTGATGAAGAGTTGTCCATCAATCCACGTGCTTGTTCACCAAGTTGCAGTGTGATGAAGGGTTGTCCAGCAATCCTTGTGCTTGTTCACCAAGTTGCAGTATGATTGAAGAGTTGTCCAGCAATCATTGTGTTCATACACCAAGTTGCAGTATGATTGAAGAGTTGTCCATCAATCATTGTGTTCATTCACCAAGTTGCAGTGTGATTGAAGAGTTGTCCAGCAATCATTGTGTTCATACACCAAGTTGCAGTATGATTGAAGAGTTATCCATCAATCATTGTGTTCATTCACCAAGTTGCAGTGTGATTGAAGAGTTGTCCAGCAATCATTGTGTTCATACACCAAGTTGCAGTATGATTGAAGAGTTGTCCATCAATCATTGTGTTCATTCACCAAGTTGCAGTGTGATTGAAGAGTTGTCCATCAATCATTGTGTTCATTCACCAAGTTGCAGTGTGATTGAAGAGTTGTCCAGCAATCCTTGTGCTTGTTCACCAAGTTGCAGTGTGAGTGAAGAGTTGTCCAGCAATCCTTGTGCTTGTTCACCAAGTTGCAGTGTGATTGAAGAGTTGTCCAGCAATCATTGTGTTCATTCACCAAGTTGCAGTGTGATTGAAGAGTTGTCCAGCAATCCTTGTGCTTGTTCACCAAGTTGCAGTGTGATTGAAGAGTTGTCCAGCAATCATTGTGTTCATTCACCAAGTTGCAGTGTGATTGAAGAGTTGTCCAGCAATCATTGTGTTCATTCATCTAGTTGCAGTGTGATTGAAGAGTTGTCCAGCAATCCTTGTGCTTGTTCACCAAGTTGCAGTGTGAGTGAAGAGTTGTCCAGCAATCATTGTGTTCATTCACCAAGTTGCAGTGTGATTGAAGAGTTGTCCAGCAATCCTTGTGCTTGTTCACCAAGTTGCAGTGTGATTGAAGAGTTGTCCAGCAATCCTTGTGCTTGTTCACCAAGTTGCAGTGTGATTGAAGAGTTGTCCAGCAATCCTTGTGCTTGTTCACCAAGTTGCAGTGTGATGAAGGGTTGTCCAGCAACCATTCTGTTCATTCACCAAGTTGCAGTGCGATTGAAGAGTTGTCCATCAATCATTGTGTTCATACACCAAGTTGCAGTGTGATTGAAGAGTTGTCCATCAATCATTGTGTTCATTCACCAAGTTGCAGTGTGATTGAAGAGTTGTCCAGCAATCCTTGTGCTTGTTCACCAAGTTGCAATGTGATAAAGGGTTGTCCAGCAATCATTGTGTTCATTCACCAAGTTGCATTGTGATTGAAGAGTTGTCCAGCAATCCTTGTGCTTGTTCACCAAGTTGCAATGTGATGAAGGGTTGTCCAGCAATCCTTGTGCTTGTTCACCAAGTTGCAGTGTGATTAAGAGTTGTCCATCAATCATTGTGTTCATTCACCAAGTTGCAGTGTGATTGAAGAGTTGTCCATCAATCATTGTGTTCATTCACCAAGTTGCAGTGTGATTGAAGAGTTGTCCAGCAATCCTTGTGCTTGTTCACCAAGTTGCAATGTGATGAAGAGTTGTTCAGCAATCCTTGTGCTTGTTCACCAAGTTGCAGTGTGATTGAAGAGTTGTTCAGCAATCCTTGTGCTTGTTCACCAAGTTGCAATGTGATGAAGAGTTGTCCAGCAATCCTTGTGCTTATTCACCAAGTTGCAGTGTGATTGAAGAGTTGTTCAGCAATCCTTGTGCTTGGTCATCAAGTTGCAGTGTGATGAAGGGTTGGCCAGCAATCCTTGTGCTTGTTCACCAAGTTGCAGTGTGATTGAAGAGCTGTCCAGCAATCCTTGTGCTTGTTCACCAAGTTGCAATGTGATGAAGGGTTGTCCAGCAATCATTGTGTTCATTCACCAAGTTGCATTGTGATTGAAGAGTTGTCCAGCAATCCTTGTGCTTGTTCACCAAGTTGCAATGTGATGAAGGGTTGTCGAGCAATCCTTGTGCTTGTTCACCAAGTTGCAGTGTGATGAAGAGTTGTCCAGCAATCCTTGTGCTTGTTCACCAAGTTGCAATGTGATGAAGGGTTGTCCAGCAATCCTTGTGCTTGTTCACCAAGTTGCAGTGTGATGAAGAGTTGTCCAGCAATCCTTGTGCTTGTTCACCAAGTTGCAGTGTGATGAAGAGTTGTCCAGCAATCCTTGTGCTTGTTCACCAAGTTGCAGTGTGATTGAAGAGTTGTCCATCAATCATTGTGTTCATTCACCAAGTTGCAGTGTGATGAAGGGTTGTCCAGCAATCCTTGTGCTTGTTCACCAAGTTGCAGTGTGATGAAGAGTTGTCCAGCAATCCTTGTGCTTTTTCACCAAGTTGCAATGTGATGAAGAGTTGTCCAGCAATCCTTGTGCTTGTTCACCAAGTTGCAGTGTGATGAAGAGTTGTCCAGCAATCCTTGTGCTTTTTCACCAAGTTGCAATGTGATGAAGAGTTGTCCATCAATCCACATGCTTGTTCACCAAGTTGCAATGTGATGAAGAGTTGTTCATCAATCATTGTGTTCATTCACCAAGATGCAGTGTGATGAAGAGTTGTCCAGCAATCCTTGTGCTTTTTCACCAAGTTGCAATGTGATGAAGAGTTGTCCATCAATCCACGTGCTTGTTCACCAAGTTGCAGTGTGATGAAGGGTTGTCCAGCAATCCTTGTGCTTGTTCACCAAGTTGCAGTGTGATTGAAGAGTTGTCCAGCAATCATTGTGCTTGTTCACCAAGTTGCAGTGTGATTGAAGAGTTGTCCAGCAATCCTTGTGCTTGTTCACCCAGTTGCAGTGTGATGAAGGGTTGTCCAGCAATCCTTGTGCTTGTTCACCAAGTTGCAGTGTGATTGAAGAGTTGTCCAGCAATCCTTGTGCTTGTTCACCAAGTTGCAGTGTGATTGAAGAGTGGTCCAGCAATCCTTGTGCTTGTTCACCAAGTTGCAGTGTGATGAAGGGTTGTCCAGCCATCCTTGTGCTTGTTCACCAAGTTGCAGTGTGATTGAAGAGTTGTCCAGCAATCCTTGTGCTTGTTCACCAAGTTGCAGTGTGATTGAAGAGTGGTCCAGCAATCCTTGTGCTTGTTCACCAAGTTGCAGTGTGATGAAGGGTTGTCCAGCCATTCCCCTGTGCCCATATGGTAGTGACATGGGAAGCCAGGCACTGTAATTTACTAAGGTCACGTGATTGCCATTAAGCTTCGATGTAACATGCTAACTTTGTAACATCTCTTTTCTTTATACACCATTTTCATGTAATTTCAAACATGTTTTCAAAGAGTATGTCTTTCAGGTTGTGGTTAGAATGGGACTCGAGGGAGTGGGAGGCCTTCTTCTTCTTCTCTCGGTAAATGTAGCTTCTTCGCTCCCTTGGAAGGATGTAATCATAATAGTAATAATATAACTACTAATAAAGCAGTAACAGTATTTAATAATCCAATTGTAGTATCTATGGGTTAGGGGAGTGGGAAGGGGAAGATAATCCTTCCCCATATCCGCCTCCAAACCCACTTCCCTGCTGTGAATGTGAAAACTCAATGCCCATGCTCAGTGTGCTTCTCTAATGATTAAATTCCCATTCAGATATCCCATGGAGTAAATAACTCCAACACGAGGAGCTCTTCCAGATATTTACATATTACGTACACAGAAATGCTGGAATTTTTGGCCTCCCCCATTCTCCATAACTATGTGTTACTGCTCATTAATCACATGACCGTTTTTGCACAAATAAATAGACAGTTAACATGACTTGACGGATTGTTTGGATGAAATTGTTCAGATTACTAGTGGTCATCGAAAACACAAGAGACATGTTTGTCTGTCTGTCATTCTGTGTGTCACCATGTTTCCCAGAGATGACCAAACGGATGTTCATTGAACTTTCAGAGGTTCACCAGTGACTGCCGGGGGAGTGTTGTCGGCAAAAAAAAGTTTTGAAAGTTTTTTTTTTTTTAAATTGGATTTATTTGGATTTTAAAAAAATCTGTCATGCCTAGGTTTTAGGCCCCCACAAAAAAAGAGGAAAAAAACAAAATTGGATTTCTTGGAAATGCCAACAGGATTCGAACAGCACCGGGCAACGCCGGGTACCCCTGCTCGTGTGCTATAAATGTCAACATTGTCATTTGTTTGCCAAGTGAGGCTAAGTGACTGTTTCTCAATCTCACTCCTTTTTTTTAAAACCACAAAGCTTTGGTGTTTCCAAGCTCTTCTTGTATTGGCCAAATCTCTGTGCCTTGAGCGATATCGATCACAGGAAGTTAGGTGAACTGACCAACTTCCGAGCTCGTGCTTTTGGGATTGCGATTGGAAGCTAGAGGTTAAGCGATTGCATCTGATTGTATATGTAAAATACGTTTCTCCTTCTTTCCCCTTCTACAATGGAACCTATAGTACAATATGCATATCAAGTAATTAATTAATTTTACAACACATTTTGAGCAAATTATGTCAAGATTTGTCACACGCTCTGGTCGATGTCTGATGACTTGGTGAGCATGTTATTCGACGCACTTATTAGTCTTTTCGCTCTCACGGCAGAACTTTTTACCTTCACCATTAGACCTTGGAAAGCTGGTTTGACAGTTGGGTCGGATTGCTGCCACATGCCACAGCAGGAACCTGGCTCAGTTTGGCCAAGGCTAAAATCATCTTGGTCAAGTGCCAGAGTCAGGTTCATTCTGCAGCTCACCAGGCTGAGGAGAAGATGGAGGAGATTATGGCTTTTACCACTTGAAAGCAGTGTATTTTTTTTTATCAGTAGTGAGGTTTAAGCTTCACACCAACCACATAGTTGTTGCAAGGAATGTTTACTTTACATCAACAGTATGTTGATCAGTTCGGAGCATACTTGCTTCTGAATTGTCTATTCTGTGTTTGATTCCTGAGAGAAGAATATTCAACAATGAGCTAATGTTTTTTCTGGCAGAATATGCTGTCTCGATGGGCTGGCAGGATGGTGTAGACCTATTGGTACACACAGTCATCTCTAAGCTGTCGACCCTTGGTTTGAATCCCGAACCAGCTATAAACTGTCATCCCGGTGTTTCACAGGCGAGGTGCTTCTTTGCTTCATCAATGTCTGTGCCGTCCCTCGGATGGAAGTTAAACTGGATGCCCCGTCATCCGACATTAGTTGGTCTGTATTAAAGATGCCATGGTGTCTTCGCGAAGATTAGGCGAGCTATCGCTGGTGCCATGGCCAACTTCCAAATTCCTGCCCTAACTGCTTGGTCGAGCATCAGGCCTGGCCAACCCGTTCATGAAAGGCTTGGCCCAAAAACTTCTCCTGATCAACCTCACAAGAACTGGGGAATAATTGTGGCCGATAAAGAATAAGAAGTATACAGCTGAAACAAAAAGATGAAACATTAGAGCAAGAGGTCAGAGTTCACTTGACCTCAATATAAAACATTTCACTCTTTATTGGGTCCCATGTGTTGGTTGATGCCCACTTGTGGCCTCTGAAAATCTCGTGATGTCATCAGAAAGGGATAGGCAATCGATGGCGGTACTCCAGATAAATTCACAATTCTTGCTCATGACCGAGATTCAAAGCGGAGTTCACTCCCAGGGCGCCCACAGGAACTTCACAAGCACATTTAGAAACACAACAAGGCAAATGACAATGTTAACCGCAACCACAGATCACATTTGCTGATCTATGTGTTTCTGACAGGTTCTTGGTGACAAGCTCTCCCACACAAAGCTTTCAGGCTACATTCTTGAGGGAACTATTGGATATTTTATGTCTATCAAATGGCCTTTTCCATCAATTTGTAGGTCAGTACAAACATTGAGTAAACAATTTTTTTACTTGCAGCGTTTTGAAGCTTCAATGTCGTGTTTACTGCAAATATGTCAACTTATTAGGTCTTCAAAGTGACAGCTCGCGTCCATGTTCTGCCACCTCCTGTGACTATACATGATCGTGATTGTCCAACCTGATGGTGCTCGTTTGTTAGACCCATGTCCACTTGTTGCCCCCCCCCCCCCATCTCCGTCACAGCGTAAGTCTTCATTCTTCAGTCATTCAACTCTTCCATGACTGCCATGAGCCTTGATATCTCTATTTAATTTTTTTTCGATGTAGCTGAACTTCTTTAACTACTTCAACACTCTCCCAACAAGGGAGGTTTCTGAAACATTATGGTATCTGGAACAATGCCCGACATCTTAGTCGTCTCCTCGATTGCCTCCTAGGTGGTTGGTTAGCTGGCTTTGTGGTGATCTGGTTGTGCAATTAAGTGGATAATGCAAGGAGGCCTGGGTTCATTCGAGTAGCAGCTGAAACACAAAGATGAAACATGAGAGCTAGAGGTCAGAGTTCACTTGACCTCAACCACTCCCTAAGGGCATGACAGGCCAGGCACCCTCACCTATTCCGTCTGGTCATCTCGCTGACTGTCTGTTTCATCTCTTGGTTATCTCTACTTCCTTGCGTGGAAAACGCATTTTCATATTCACGATGGCATCGTGCGTACATCATCATGCACTATGTTGCATTCTTTCGGAGGGATTGATTCGAATTCATTTGTAACCATTCATTGTGCAACTGTTACCGGGTAATAAGTCTTTTTGTGTTGAGTTCAGGCAAACTTAGTGGCTGCTTGGTCGGGTGAGCAGAGCTCGACGCTTTTCGGCCCTGTGCCCGTTCAGAGCTGGCAACTTTGACATGCCAACGCCAACCGATAGAATTCCTGAGGGCTAATTTAGGGTGCCAGGCAGAAGGCTAAACCTCCATTACATAGGCAACTTCCCATCTTCCTTACAGCTGCCGCCGAACCCCCTTCAGTTGTTTTCCAGTTGGGTTATTAAAAACAAAAATAAAAAAGATAAATATCCGTTTCACTTCGCCACTTCAATGGCAACACATCTTCGTCTCTATGGTCAGTACAACAATTACAGGAAGCCGGGGTGCTTTTTGAACTCTTGTCTGCAAAACGTTGTGCACCGTGTGTTGAAAAAACACGCTCAGTACTTATAGCCGGGTTGAGTGTACAGGGCTGTTTAACAAGCTGAACGTGAACTCTTGAAGTGCAGACACTTCCAAATGTGTCGTTTGACACGTTACTGAGTAACCAACGCGTGTTTGGTAAAGTACACATAAAATCGAAACCTTTGTCTATCACTTTTCGGGTGAACTTTTAACATCAGCTAAATACAATCAACACCCATTGGCCCATTGGATGTACTGTATACAGTACCTGCCTAGCTAGGGCTGCTTACACAATATGTGACAACCACTACCCTATTCTTATTTTTTTTAAACGATAACAGCAATTCATTTATTTGTCTTTAATGACAAATAGTTATGTACTTTAAAAAAATTCTGTCTTTCTTTGTGCAGGGATATAAAGACGGACAGACAGACTGACACAAAGACTGATGCCGCAGGGACTGTGGGTCTTGTTTACACTTTGGTCCTGACCTGATGACCCTGAACGGCCACACAAGCCTCGATGGAATGCGCTCGCCTGCCCTCTCCTCCCCTCTTTTTCCCGCTCCCCTTGCTCTGTTTTCGGACCATCTCCATGTCTCCCTTTTTTCGTTTATTCTTTCCCAATGTGCAATGTGCTGTCTGTTTGACTTTTAGTGAGTTACAGGTTTTAAGGAAACCGCCATTTCTCTTGTTGGCAGATCAGAGATATAGGGAGTGGGGTAGGATGAGGGAGAGGGGAGGCAGAGAGACAGAGAGAGAAAGAAGCATGTGTCGGACCAGGTGCGTGTCCCCCTCACCCCCCAACCACATCTCCTTCCCTCAAACTACCCTTCCTTCGCACCTGGCGGTGCTTGCCCGTGCTACGGCTGCTTCTGTTTAAGGAACACTTCCCAGGTCTCACCCCAGCTCCCCGTTATTCTCACCCTCCCTGTGTCCACTCCTCTTTTTCTCTCTCATCTTTCTTTCTCTCTCCTTTCCCATTTCCCTTCGCAACGCGCCCGGCTGGCGCCGCTGCTCGCCGATGGGAACCAGGCGTCGCCACCATGTGCCACGCGCGAACTCCACATTTTTGGACTTTGACATCATATGACGTCATGAAATCGATGCAGAGTTGATGCGGAGCTCCCATGTCTTCTTTTTTCATTCGGTATTCATGCTTATGGATTGTACCACTTTGCAAATGATTTCACTGCTGATATGTAATGGGCTCATGGGCCACGTGCACCACACCACCTTTCAGCCTACAAGCTTTCGGGATCCGAATGTACTCGGAAGGCTTGAAGTCGCCGCAGCGGAAAGGGGGGTTGGGGTGGGAGTATAAGAGAGAGAGAGAGAAAGAAAACTAGGGAGATGGTGGGAGGGAACTGGAGCCGTTTTCTCTGCTTGGTTTTTTTCTGCTCCAAGGCGCCAGAGAGACGCGCCGCTTTCTCCCCCCCGGGGAGCCGGCTCGCTGCCAGCCAAGCAGCAGCTACGCTGTCCTTCCCTGCCTCTCGCATTCTCCTTTCCTTTTACTCTCCTTCCTTCTTGATCTTGCCTTCCACTCTCTCTCCCCTCTGTCATAACCTAACCCACTTAGCCCACCTTACATTTCCCCCTTGCCACCATATCCGACTTCATCATATTCTCGATTATTTAACCTCCTCCAGAGCCTCGTCTCTTCTGCACCCAAACACTCCCTCCTTCCTATGCACTTTAGACCCTTTTTATCCCTCTTCCTCTTTGCTTCTCTGACCACACCCCACACCCCTCATCCATCCCCCACCTCTCCACACCATCGACCTCAATTTTATGTGTAATGCTTTAGATTCAGCTTCTGCTTTTTTACTGCATCCATTGAGAATAAAAAGATGGAACTTAGCTGTTAAACCATTTTCATCACATAGACCTCCCATTTTTGTGGTGATCTGCAATTCATGGCGATAGGAGTTCTCTTGCCTCACCAAGCTGCTCTGCCTTTTTCTTCTTCATCCCTCTTGTTCCCCTCCCTTTTAGCCTTGGCGTAAAGCTAACAGCAGCAGTGCAAGTTCCCGAGTGAGTTTTCCTATTCATTTGCAGTGCACGTTCCTGTTCAAGTATAAACGGGGCTGGTGGGGAAACCCTGGGCAGTGATCAGAACTGGAACTCAGAATCCCACAGAAAGCTCAGCTGGATACTAGTACAGGCAGGGGGTTGTCCGGCACATCCTTTTTTTTTTCTTTTCTTTTTTTCTTTAAATATCAGAATGAAGGTAAAGGTGCGTGGTGTCAGTTTTAAATGTCGTTTTTACAGCCATGATATCTATATGGCCCCTATTGCTATGTCGCTCCACCACGTTTGCAGCAATATAATCACTCCGCAATACTTTATATACAAGATACAAATAACCGGTGTTTGAAATTTGTAAAAGCAAAAGATTTTCCTTTGGCAATGTCGTCTTTGACAGCGTCCAAGGGCCGTGAATGAGCTTACACGTATTACATTGCACAGTCATTACATACGCACAAGGGCATTAAGAGACAATAGACAAAGCAACACAATATATGGGACTTAAGCTCAGCGTTCCGCCATCATAAACTATGTGCTGAATGGAAGCACCAAATAAGCTTAACCCAGAAGTTACAATCATTTAATTGTTATATATATATATATATATATATATAATATATATATAATATATATATATATATATATAATATATATATTATATATATATATATATATATATATATATATATATATATATATATACGTATATATATATATATATAGTTGATCAAGGCACCTCCTAGCTTTAATGGTGAGCACCAGCTACGAATTATGTCTCACACGGTAAATACCGCATAACCCGCAAGGAACCAACAGCCTGTCTGCCACACAGACCATCGTTCCCGCCAGTGCAAACCAAAACCAGGGGGTGCGGTGCGATCGGCGGGGATAATAATCAACGACATAACAGCGTGACGAGCGCTGTCCCGATCTGCTGTGGACCGAAGTCCTAGACCAAAGCGTCACCTCCGACCCGGAAGCCTCAGCCCGGCCACTCTGTCAACAGACAGAGATTTATTCATTGGTCCCCATTGGCTAAACATCAAGCAGAGCTGCCAATCCAGATTTCGGGCTTATTAACCCTCATCAGGACGGCATACTGCAAAAAATCTAACCAATGAGGACCAAAATCGTCTATTAAGTTGATCAAGGCCAATTAAGTTGATCCAGGGGACCAATGAATAAATCTCTGTCTGTTGACAGAGTGGCCGGGCTGAGGCCTCCGGGTCGGAGGTGACGCTTTGGTCTAGGACTTCGGTCCACAGGAGATCGGGACAGCGCTCGTCACGCTGTTATGTCGTTGATTATATATATATAGATATATATATAGATATATATATAGATATATATATATATTTCATCAACTGGTACATAAAATTGGTGATGACTGTCCTTTTTGGCACATGCTCTGCAGTCTTTGAACATTCATTGGACTTCAATGAATACTAAAAACTTTCTGCCAATATGAATCATGATCAGTGCACACTCATATTTGATGGCTGCAAGCCTTGTTTTACATGGCATTGTTTCACCATAAACTGATTTCCCCATTCCCCATATCCATCTCGTAAGCCTTGGTAGAGAATGGAGTAATATGGATCTCTTAAGGACTTTCCCAATTCCAATCTTCCCTGGGCTAGACGGAGTAGATAGTCAATGTACTGTGTTATTAATTAATCGGTACGTATTACCTATGAGCTGCGATACCAAAACAGTGCCCAAAGATATACTGGTACTCAAAACAATATCCAATAGTCCAAGTAAAATAAAAAATTGCTAGTTTGATGTGCTTATAGAATATATTGGAAACCATTGATGTTTTTCGCAATGCTGTGTCTCGTTCCGAGAACTTTCTGAACGATTTATTTATTTCCCGAGTGGGCCGAAGTTGCAGGATAAGCTTTATGAAGTTTGTGGAACCGTCTCCTGAGGCTAAGTCTGCTCCTTCTTAGTTGTTTCAAATTGGTGGAGTAGAGCTTAGCACTAATTGTTGGTTGGCTGTGCCCCTTTTTACGAAACAATGTGTGTGTGTGTGTGTGTGTGTGTGTGTGTGTGTGTGTGTGTGTGTGTGTGTGTGTGTGTGTGTGTGTGTACACTAAGTCATGCTCCATGCTCAGCCTTACAATATATAATGGGGCAACAGCCCGGAAAACATCCACGGATGGTGTTCTCTACTCTCCTCTCCTTGGTTGGATTGGTAAATGTGCCATGGAGGTCATTATTATGAATAACCCTTTGTAGTATAGCGTAGATGCCTTTGGGGGTTGCAGTGAGTGCTCCTGCATTGTCAGGTTGTGTTTAAGCTGGATAACTATATTTTTTAATGATAACACTGCCAGCTATCATTTAGTATCATCGTTGTTGTGGTAATTACAAACAGTTTGGTTGTGTGGGAGACACCAGCTGTTGGCCTCAATCAAAGCAGTCATTTAGTAGCAATTCGGTCCGAATCATCATAGCAGTGAGGATATCTTAATTTCATACATCGAAATATTGACACTTGGCACAAATGAAGGTAACTCTACGTTTTACAACCATTTAACTACCGAACCGGATTTACTGCAACTTGGCGGATCATCAGCAACTGTATAGGATCAAACATCAAAAAGGCAACAGCAAAACAAACAAAAATTACAAAACAAAAAAATTAATATTTTGATATTAATTTTAATATTAATATTAATATTATTTTAAAAAAACAAAAATTTGCAGCAAAAAGACAATAAAGGCAACATCAAAGTTACAAGTGCCCTACCAAGCGCCAGAAACACTTTAACCTCCCACATTATAAATGTTAAACGAGCAACTGGTGCAACTCTCCTAGATCAGAAAACCAGTGTCGAATTGGTGGAGCACCAGATCCCTGAGAACAACCTTAGGGTGACTGAGTGTGCGGCCAGGATTGCCACTCTGCGAAGCCTTGCCCGTAGACCAGACCAGCTTAGGTCCGTGAATTACAGGGCAGCACCTCCTTATTTGAAATATCAAGCAGAAGCAAAAGTTTTTGATTTAATGTAATTCATTCCATGATTTCAAAAAGAATATGGTTAATTTTCCTGAATTTCTTGGTGGCAAATGACTGCCAGTTTGAACGGACACCTGTGGGTCTGGTTGGAGAGGCTGCAATTGTTGGGAGTATGGAATGAGGAGGTGAAGCTGCAAAGCGTGGTCGGGCCTGCGGTGGTGGCAGTTTCCCAAAATATTAAAGTTTTGGTCTTTGTACAGTGGCCCAAAGCAGGTTAACCTCATGGTCTTGTGGTGTATTTAAACCATCAGGCAATGGAGGGCTTATTGGTAGGTCAGACCCTCATGGATATGTGAAACTGAAGTAGGAGTATGATTGTTAAATGTGTGGGTACAGAACCACAGACCATGAGCTCTGTTGTTAAAGGTAGCCAGTTGTACACCATTTTGGGGAAATAACGAAATTGAGGACAGATGGTGCATTGCAAATCAAGCACAGAGGAAGGCATTAACTGAATTGAAGCTTGTGGTCATGCAGTTTGATTGACCTGGAAAACAGCAATATTCGGTTGAGGGAAGAACATAAGGGAGCTTTGCACAATCTGAGGGCAGGATGGATAGGTTCAACAAAATCTTACTCACTCGATTGGCTTTATTCACTTCAGAAACTAGTTAAGAGTGGGTTGAACATCTTACATTCATAACTAGAGGACTGCGATCCGAGATCCCTGATGGTTCCCATTATAGCCAACTCATAATATTGTTTTGTATTGTTTTTTCCAAAAAGCAGTATACCATGGAACACCAAGACAAAACATTTAATGCCTCCCTCCGTGAATCATAATAATTGAAAAAATGGTATTAAATTGAAAAAAATATATAAATGAGCAATTAAATAATTGCATAATCGAAAAAAAAAAATTTGAAAATGAAATAAATGAATATCGCAAAAAATAAATAATTGACAATTAAGGAAAAATAATTAAATAGTTAAAAAAATTAAATAATGGAAAAATATTCTTCAAAAAGCGGGGATACCATGGATACCACTTGACGAAGGACTTAAGGCCTCCCTCTGGGAACCATAATGATGGTATATGGGACCACCAAGCATGAGACTATTTGTTGTATTCCAGATTTGTGGGTGTTTGGTTGCGGAATGCGAGTTCCTGTATATGTGTTACTCGGGAAGCCTTGAAGTCACCACGATGGTGAATCCTTGGAAGGGTATGCATGTGAGCTAGCGACCAGGGTAGGAAGGGCTCATGAGTACAGAGTATGTACAGTGCCTTCAGAGTTCAGAGTCACATTCACACCCCTTGACCTTTTTCACATTTATTTGTGTTCCAGCCTGAATTTAAAATGTATTAAATTGACTTTTTTTTTTCACTGATCTACACATAATACCCCATAATGACAAAGTGGTAGTTTTTTAATAGAAATTTTTACTAAATAATAATTGTAACTGAAAAGGTGAAATGTCTTGAGTCAATAAGTATTCAACCCACTCCAGCTGTCCATCTACTCCAAATTGAGCGTAGGTGCATCCATTTTCCTTTGATCATCCTTGAGATGTCTCCACAACTTGATTGGAGTCCACCTGTGGCCAATTCAATTGATTGGACATCATTTAGAAAGAAATACACCTTTCCATATATATACACTACATGACCAAAAGTATGCGGACACCCATTCTAATTAATGCATTTGGCTATTTCAGCCACACCCATTGCTGACAGGTATATATAATCAAGCACACAGCCATGCAATCTCCATAGACAAACATTGGCAGTGGAATTGGCCATACTGAAGAGCTCATTGACTTTCAACGTTGCGCCGTCATAGGATGTCACCTTTTCAACAAGTCAGTTCGTCAAATTTCTGCCCTGATAGAGCTGCCCCGGTCAACTATAAGTGCTGTTATTGTGATGTTGAAACTTCTAGGAGCAAAAACAGCTCAGCCGCGAAGTGGTAGGCCACACAAGCTCGCAGAACCGGATCGCCGAGTGCTGAAGCGCGTAGCGCGTAAAGATCGTCTGTCCTCGGTTGCAACACTCACTACCGAGTTCCAAACTGCCTCTGGAAGCAACGTCAGCACAACAACTGTTTGTCAGGAGCTTCATGAAATGGGTTTCCATGGGTGAGCAGCTGCACACAAGCCTAAGATCACCATGCGCAATGCCACTATCTGCCGCTCCATTCCTCATCCCTCAGATCGGCAGTCTGCAGCCTCCTCACTCTCTGCAGACCTGGACAAAATCACAGACTGGTCAAACAAGTGGAACATGTCTTTCAATCCTGACAAATCTCACACTCTTACTATGTCTCTCCGAAAAAAACGACTGGAAAACCCTCCCATCTACTTTCTCAACAATCCTCTCCAAGAAGTTCTGTCGCTCAAGCTTTTGGGTCTCACTATCTGCCATGATCTTTCTTGGGAAAACCACATTTCCAAGCTGGCCTCCAAAGCCAGTCGCCGACTGGGCATCCTCCATCATGCGAAGTCCTTCCTTGGCACACCTGAGCTCCGCACCACATACAATGCTTTCATCCGCAGCTCAATGGAATACTGTTCCCCCCTCTGGGCCGGTGCTCCTGCCTCACACCTAGCCCGGCTTCACGCTGTTGAAACCCAAGCTTTCAGAATCATTGGAATCCCATGCGATGAAGCTAACTCCGAGGGCCTTTCACTCTCTCACTGCAGGCAGGTTGGTGGTCTTTCTGTCTTCTACCGACTCCTCTCTGGCCTTGCTCCCCCAGTTCTCTCTGTGCTCTGTCCCCCCAATATTCCTTCAGGGCGCACAAGATCTGTCTGCAACCCTCTTATGGTTAAACTGCCAAAATCTAGGCTCTCTGCTCACCTTCACTCTTTCATTCCCCTTTTCTCCCACCTCTGGAACAAACTCCCCCACTCCCTTCAATCCCACTCCTCCCTCCAGGTCTTTAAAACAGCTGTTCCCCACCATCTCTTATCTTCCCCCATCCAAAACCTTGATCTTTTCTACCCCCGCTAATTCACCCCAGATACACTTTTTTTTGAAATTCCAACTTCTTTCCTGGAAGTCGTTGCAGTGGTCATATGTTTTATACCTCTCCCACCTCCCCCCAAGCCCTCCCCCTCCCACATTTCTCCCAATGTCCCTGCTCTCAAATGTTGTGTTTGTGTCCTTCCCCCTCTCTCCCCATCTTGTCTACCGGTCCCCTTATTTTTTGTGTTTTATGTGTCGGTTTGACTTTTTGTGTGATTAATGTTAGCTGTTTTACGAACCTCGATCTTGTATACAAAAAAAAAAAGCGTCGGCTGGAGTGGTGTAAAGCTCGCTGCCATTGGACTCTGGAGCAGTGGAAACGCATTCTCTGGAGTGATAAATCATGCTTCACCATCTGGCAGTCCGACGGACAAATCTGGGTTTGGCGGATGCCAGGATAACGCAACTGCCTGAATGCATGGTGCCAACTGTAAAGTTTGGTGGAGGAGGAATAATGGTCTGGGACTGTTTTTCATGGTTCGGGCTTGGCCACTTAGTTCCAGTGAAGGGAAAGCTTAATGCTACAGCATACAATGACATTCTCGACGAATGTGTGCTTCCAACTTTGTGGCAACAGTTTGGGGAAGGCCCTTTCCTGTTTCAGCATGACAATGCCCCCGTGCACAAAGCAAGGTTCATTCAGAAATGGTTTGTTGAGATCGGTGTGGAAGAACTTGACTGGCCTGCACAGAGCCCTGACCTCAACCCCATCAAACACCTTTGGGATGAATTGGAACGCTGACAGCGAGCCAGGCCTAATCGCCCAACATCAGTGCCTGACCTCACTAATGCTCTTGTGGCTGAATGGAAGCAAATCCCTGCAGCAATGTTCTAACATCTAGTGGAAAGCCTTCCCATGAGAGTGGAGGTTGTTATAGCAGCAAAGGTGGGGGACCAACTTCATATTTATGCCCATGAATTTGGAATGAGATGTGTGATGTTCGTTTGTCCACATACTTTTGGTCATGTAGTGTATATAAGGTATATATAGAAAATATACACAACTTTTCTATGAATACACACCTTACATAAGCTCCCACAGTTGACAGTGCATGTCAAAGCAGAAACTCTACCATGAAGCCCAAGGAACTGGCCGTAGAACTCCGAGATATAATTGTGAGGAGGTGTAGATCTGGAGAAGGAGATAAAACAATTTCTAGAGTGTTGAAAGTTCCCAGGAGCACAGGGAGCTCCATCATTAGGAAATGGAAAAAATATGGAACTACTTAGAGTTTTCCTGGAGCTCCGTCCAACCAATCTGAAAAAACCGGGAAAGAAGGTCCTTGGTCAGGGAGGTGACCAAGAACCCAATGATGACTCTGAAAGAACTACAGAGTTTGTTGGCTGAGATGGGAGAACCTGCTGGAAGGACAACAGTCTCTGCAGCCTTTCACAAATGTAGGCTTTATGGTAGAGTGACCGGACAGAAGCCACTCCTGAGAGAACGGCACATTACAGCATGCCTGGAGTTTGCAAAAAAGGCACGTGAAAGAATCTGAGAGCATGAGGCAAAATATTATGTCCTCTGATGAGACGAAAATTGAACTCTTTGGCGTGAATGCAAAGCGCTCTATCTGGCAGAAACCGAGCACAGCTAATCACCAATCTAACACCATCCCTACCGTGAAGCATGCTTTTCAGCGATTCTCCCAATCCCTGCCGCTGCTTTTCAGCGGCAGGGATCGGGAGACTTGTAAAGATAGAGGGAACAATGAATGGAGCCAAATACAAGCAAATCCTCGAGGAGAACCTGGTTCAGAGAGCAAAAGACCTTAGACTGCGGTAAAAAATTATGTTCCAACAGGACAATGACCCCAAGTATACAGCTGAAGCAACACTGGAATGGCTTCAGAACAAGAACATGAAAGTCCTTGAGTGGTCCAGCCAAAGCCAAGACTTGAATCCCATTGAGAATCGGTGGAAAGACTTGAAGATTGCTGTTCGCCGACGCTCCTATGCAAGAAGACTTGAAGCTGTAATCGCTGCCAAAGGCACTTATACTAAGTGTTGACCCAGGGGGTTGGATACTTATGTAAATTAGATATTTCTGTATTTCATTAGCTCACCTGGAATGAAGTTCAGGGGAGCTTATGCAATGGCTCGTCGTCTGTCCGTCCATCCGTAAACACTTGCAACTTTTTCTCCAAAACCACTGAAGGGATTGTAACCAAACTTGGCACAAATGATTTTTGTTGTGTTGTGACTAAAGTTTGTTCATGACATAAAAAAATTAATTGGGGTCTAAGTGGGTTGGGGGGGGGGGGGCAATATAGGTATTTTTTTTGTTTGTTTATTTAAAGTCTTATGATTATGTTAGTATGATTCTACATGCTGCCCTGTCTTCTAGCAACCATTGGAATTGGTTTAAAATACCTTTAGTCAGTGCAGTATACTGTTTATTCTACCAGGTGAGCACCAGGGGTATTGCCCCTTTGTTTTTTAATTATTTTGTAAGAAAAAAAAAAAATCCACTTTGGCATTATGGGGTATTATGTGTAGATCATTGTATTGACAGAAAATCTCAATTTAATCCATTTAAAATCAGGGGGTTGTGAATACTTTATGAAGGCACTGTGCTTACGGATGGAGTTTCCTTGTAGCAACATTAACTGACAGTATTGATGTCAGTGCTCAGTGTAAGAGATTTGTTCCTGAGGATAGAGTATGGTGCTACTTCTGGAAGTAAAGAAGAGAAGTCTGCCCAACCCAACTTCAGCTAGAAAATGGTCTGGCATGGTGCTAGAGCAGGTATCCAATGTGGTCTCTAAAATTCAGATGAGCCCTTGTGTTCTCCCAATGATTGTCCATTATGACCAACTAGATTCTCCATAGTGGTTACGAAACCAAATGGATAGAAAGGATAATGGAAAGGGTGAGTAACAGGACATGCTCTCATGATGTTGAATAATCCATTTAGGTTGGACCCAGGGCCATTGTCACGGCCATTGTCATCCCCATTTACAGCATCATCATGACATCAGAAGCCCATCAATGAAGTCTGAGTTGTAAATCATGTACACATGTAGGTGACCTGTACACATGTATCAGAAATGTTTGATGTCATTGAGGCAGTGTGCATGCCTGCATGTTGGGTTGGGATGCGAATGGATGAGTTTGTAAAGGGAAATTGCGTTAGAAATGTGAATCTATTTGCCACCAGTACTCTCTCCCCAAGTGGACCCTGAGAAAATGACAGGACTACAGAAGGCCTTAATTGAAGGCGGGATTGAAAATGTGGTTTGATGATGGCGAAAGCTACACGGTTTTGTTGTAGTTTTCCTTCTCCCCAGTCCTGTACTCTTGTCAAAGTGAAATGTTGTGTGGTAAGTTCTCATATTGTTTATTCAAAGTCATGTTTTGTGTGTACACAGTTCCATGTAGGTGTAAAGGTTCATTGATAAATTTGTCTAGAGACATTGATGGGAAGCCAAACTGTCCAGAGGAGGTGGAGGGACCAATGTTACGAACATGGTGATTTTGATATATCTCGTTCATTTTGTAAGTTGTAAATTTTCATGTAGAAGGTCAGCAGGTGATATTTCATGCTCTGTGACTCTGTGACTGCTTCAAACTGACTATTGTTTGAACCGGCTGACTGATTGTTGGTGCACGGGGCTGGTGGTGGAACATGGGGACGGGGAACTTCATGGGAGACAAAATGGTGGCGTCACAGGACGTTGGGACTTGGTCGCACCCTACCTTCCAGAGTTAGTGTGTCTGGCATTTTTGGAGTACATGGCGACATGTTTCTCAGTCTGGCTTGTATTGGCAGCATTCGCTCCGAACACATGGGTCCTATGCTTGCCACTGCACCACTCCGCATGCTACGGTTGCCCTTAGGGCCTGAACGCCAGTGTTCACGAGCCATCATTGGCGTAGCACTTCATCAAGCAGCCTTGGCTAATAATGGTCACTCTCCTAAGCCTTGCCTTTTGACAAGCCTTGTGACAAGGACAGATTTGATTTTGTTGATGATCCAGATCTGGATACGAGAATTTTAAAAGTGATTCTTCACCACTTTCTACCCCATTACCCCATTCATAGCATCGTATTAGGCCCTTCTTCTTATTTCACCCCCTCCTTCCCCCATACCCGTTATCCCTTTCTCGCAATTTGATTTTATTCCTCTCCCCTGCTCGTTATGTTCCCCTACTGGCCAGTAGCAGGTAGTTAGTTTTGCAGTAGGTTATTCATCAGCCTGCATTTTTTTAGTTTTGATTTCCGTATGTCTACAATAAATTATTAGCTTCAAACGAAGGTGGTGCTCAACTATTCATGAAGTAAAGAAAAGAGGTAGTCACTCAACCTTTTCACATTCTGACCTTGTAATGGTAGCTTTCATGTTTCCTTTATGCAACGTTTTGGCCGCACAGCATATACTGCTGTGCTGTTCAACTTTATGCAACGTTTTGACACACACATATATATATACTTCACTCTAGATGAACAATATCTGACAAAAAGTAACAGGCTATGTTATTCTAACAACAGGAGAATGAGCTTTGGCACATGGACATTTATTATCTTGTCCGACCACATAATTTCTGATTCACAGCCTGAACTGTCAGAATGCTAATTGCAGTGTAACATATACTACTAGTTTTTGATAGGTTGCAAGTAGGATTTTCATCATTATTTACAAAGTGCGTTCCCTCGCTCATTTAGTTTTTGTGGTCATGATTGTCAAGGCATCTCATATCTGACATTCCAACTCATCTCACAGAACCTGTCATCATATTTAAACAATGTGTTATCCACAAAACTAATTTATCCACAAAACCTACTTCCTTTTATTGAGACCCTGGATACCTGTTCATTCCATCACTCCCTGTGATACTGTGCATTTACGACACCGATGGAAGGCTTCTGTGCAGCTACCCTTCCATTCTTCCTCATGGACGCATGATGTAACTGTAACAGTGCTTGGAGGACGATGCAATCACTTTTTTGTATACACAGTCAAGGCTCATGGAAGAGCTAGAACACAGAACGGATCAGGACACAACATAACAAAAGGAACAGCACAACATAACAAAAGGATTACAACTGGAAAATGATGTCCCTTGATTTAATACATCAGGTTCGTGCATGTGACTACAAATATCAAGTTAAAATGTGAAGTTAAAATGGAAAGTTTCTTCTTGTTATTTGACCCTTAGGTGCACAAGAAAATATGGAGGTATCAAAGCCTGAAATATGTTGTAAAGTCTTGAAAATACGCAACGTATGATGATACATAACAATGTACAGTAACTTATAGGGAGTTATAGTAAAAATTGAAAATGACAATTCTACAATAATCTGTGACATCATGTTTTTTTTTCTTTTCGAGAATGCTATTTGCGTTGTCTGTTTGTCTGTGAGTAGGATAGCTCAAAAAAGTTATGGATGGATTCGGACAAAACTTGGTGGACATGTTGGGTGTGTGACAAGGACAGATTCGATTTTGGTGATGATCCAGATCTGGATACGAGAATTTTAAAAGTGATTCTTCACCATTGAGAGATAGTGCTAAAACCGATAGATAGCACAATATCTCAAAAAGTTATGGACAGATTCTGATGAAGCTTGGTGAATGATCTGTGTAGGTGACAAGAACAAGCCGATTCGATTTTGGTTAAAGTACAGATGCAGATCTTGCCTATCGGTGTGCTATACTGTTCTAGTTTCCTCTGTTCTTTGTTTTATATACATTCTATTTTTTCTGTCTCTATCAGACAGGATTGTACAGACATAGCTCACGATATAGCTCATATAAGTTTGAGCTGTCAAGTCTGGGTTCGGTTCCCAACATCACTGTAAATTTTCGGTTTGGTGTTTTTGCTGGAAATTACATTTCATTACAGAGTGTGGCGTCCCTCGGTTGGACGTCACACTGGATGTCCCGTCTGCTAAGATTAATTGATAGATGTTAAAGATCACATGGTGTCTTTGAGGAAGAGTAGGTGCGTTGTTGTAGGCACCATGAAAAAATGACAAATTCCTGCGTTAAACAATTTTGTTCTAGTGTTGATGGGAATAATTTGGGCCTTTACATCGTACATTCTTCCTTCCACTCTGCTTTTATTTTTTCTTTTGATTACATTATTGTGAGGCTATATCCTTTTCAGGTTTTTTTTGTGGGTACATTTATATCAGTGTTGTAAATAATTAATGTGGGGTTTCCCATCCTCCCTCCTTTCAAAATATTTATATAAATTTATTGATATGCCTGCATTGTCACAGGATAAAAAACAACAACCCAGAATTGCAAAAGTTTCTCAAAAATCATTTCTTGGAATATTGCTCTTCAAAGAACTGTATATATAATCAGTATATGCCAGATGTTAACGTGAAACAAAAGTCATATTGCAAAAACTTACTGCACCTGACTATCCCCTTAATTTCAAAGGAACCATTTCACGGAATTTCCTAGTGATTTCTATTTTGTATGCAGGCCGCCGTATCTTGTCCACAATTAGCCATGAAACACGTGCAACACAAATGCATTTTGGCCATTCGTGGTCCATAAATGGCTGCTCCACATCTTGTGATCCCCATTTTGTGAAATTTTAAATACTAGCAACGGTACCCGCCCTATGGTCGGGGCTTCAATTGGGAGGCCCAAATGAAAAGGCAAAATATCAGAAATTGAAGGCTTTTTTTATTTTAAACGATTCATATAAACATCCGTTGAATCATATCACACGAAAATCATCAAAATCTAAACAGTACATGGCACCCATTTTGAAAAAAGATTGAATTCTGCAAAACGGAAGCGGCTGCTGCACGTCTTTCTCAGTCGCACGTTTATGTGTGAAGAGTGCGCGCCGAATCTGTAACACGGAAGCGGCCGCTACACCTGTTTCTCAGTCGCTTTGCACACGCTGCCATGTTACTTAGGAGCCACACATTTATATAGGAAGAGTTTGTCAGGAGTCGAACTACTCTCTCCTGGTACGTAGAATAAACAGTATTTGTAGAATTTCAACAAAAGCCACATCACTGTTCATATCGGTAAATATTATTCCATCGTGTTTGGAAAAACTGGAAAATTGGAAAACTTGGAAAACTTGGAAAAACAATATAGCCTATTTTACTCCCAGGGGTCCCAGGAATACCCACCCAAAATATCGTTGCAATCAGTTGAGCCGTTTTTGCGGTACCTTCGAACGGACGGACGGACATTTGGTGAATTATAGTAAGATGCTTATGGATTTGGCAGCACTTTGATAGATTTAGAGGCACATTTTTTGGCATTTTTGCTTGTTCAGCATAGAGCTATCAGATTGATTCCAGTGTTTGTTAGGCCAACCTACGAGCAGCGACTGAAAGATGCAGAACTTTTAAAAAACAGTATAAAGGAGGCTATTATGAGAAGATATAGTCCAGGTTATCAATAAAATCGAAGGGGGACCGTTTTTTTCCCAAGACGGACAGTGCATGACAGAAGCAGATGGAGAATGAAAAACAGACGGGTTAAAACAGAAGCAAGGCAAGGGTATTTTTAATTTTACATCAGGAGTTGTTCACACATTGGATGGTATAATGGGGATGTGGTAGAAACAGGACATATTAAAACTTATTAAAATGGTAGAATTGACATATTAAAACTGGATTTGGATAAGCACTTGGAAGCACTGGGCATTGAGGGGATAGTAGTATGATTGGTTGGTGGCATAAGATTATACAGATGTGATTAATCTGTTGTGATCTCTGTAAGTTGCAGATGTCCAATTGTTTTGTATGTTTATCATGTCAAGTGGGAATGTGTAATTAGTTGTTCTTTGTGTACTTAGGAAAAATGAAAAAACTAGAACTGCCACTTTATAACTGCTGGCAGTGATGACCGGTTTCCTCCGCCTTCCCGCTTTCATACAACCCCACTTTCATTGGACATGGTTTGATACAACCCTGCTTTCATTGGACACGCTTTGATACAACCCCGGTTTGATACAACCCTGCTTTGATACAACCCTGCTTTTATACATCCCCGCTTTTATACATCCCCGCTTTGATACAACCCCATTTTGATACAACCTTACTTTCATACAACCCCACTTTCATGATAATTAAACCTACACTGAAAAGTCACATGGCTGGAGATATAAAATGTTGAGTTTCTTCTTCTTCACACAATAACAGCTGCTACATTCCTGACCGTTCCTGATCGTACAACCAATGATGTTGAAATTTTTAAACACTTATTCCAATTGATGACATCTACATTAAGTAAAAGTTTCACGTTGATCAATCAAGCGGTTCAAGAGAAATTGTTTTTTTAAGTATCCCCCTTCAATTAATCTATGGCTGCCAAATGGAACAACCAATCATTTTGAAAATTTACACACTTGTTCCCCTTCACGACTTCTACTTTATTATAAAGTTACAGGTCAATCAATGAAGCAGTTCAAGAGATATACCTATTTAAAGATTTTTGTTCAATTATTTATCGCTGCCAATCAATTGTGAGCAATTGCAAATTCCCAAAGGTCATTTTAGCTTGCAGACATGGGGAACATAATTGTGAAGTTTCCACTCGATATGATAAAAAATGAGGGTGGACGTAGGTTTTAAAGGTTTATGCTTCAAAATGCCGTAGCTCCTAAACCATGTGACTTATGATGTCATGGTTGCTGAACTTTTTGTTCATCATGGGTATGCGATTATGCATACAAAGTTTGGCCTCTCTGTTCAACAGATTAGGAGAAAAAGGCCTTTCAGTGTATTCATATCATATTCGTGGGATCAACGGTTCTATTTGTCGAATTCTAACCTCGTAATGTTAGCTCTTTTGGTTATCTCGATGAATATTTTTTTGGTCCCAATACAGAGTTCTTTAGTATGAGCCATGATTCAACTTTTTCCATTCAGCTGTTTCGGAGATATAGTGACAAAGTTGAAGGTTTTTTCCAAGATGGCGCCCATACCACGCGATCTATGATGTCACAATTAGCAGTAAAGAATTCTACATGTCTAGCCAATCACTTGGTGAAAATTTATTGTCAATCGGACTAACGGTTCCTGGGAGCATTGATTCTAAATTTTCGGACATGGAAAATTGGGGGGTGGGGTTGGGGGGGGGGGGCAAGATGAAGAATACACTCTAGCAGTAACAATAGGTATTCTTCTAAATTGTATGTAGAGGAAACCTAATAAGAGGATACAGGAGTAGTGTTGGCTGGCAGGATAGACTAGAGGTATGCACACTCGCCTCTAAGTTTTCTAGCTTGGGCTCAATATAAACTCTTCCCGATGTTTCTCAGGCAGGGTGATTCATCAATGTGTGTGCCATGCCTTGGATGGACATTAAACTGTGTGTCCCATCTGCCGCCATTGATTTTTGGACGTTAAAGATCCCAAGGTATCCTTCGTGAAGAATAGGCGAGCTACTGCCGGTACCCTGACCAATTGCACATCACTACCCTAACTACTGCTGTGAAGGCAAAGGCAAACCACCCAGTGTAATCCTGACCGTGGGCTGCGCTGGCAGCACTGAACCTGCTTTCGGACAGAGCATTAGAAAGAAGTCAGGAATAGTGCTGTGTCCCTGGATTGTCAGGAATGTGGGATATGACACAGACATGATGATCTGAGTTGTCTCCTCCTGTGTCTGTGCTTCCTTAGTGTTTCCTTCCATTTTTCATAGAGTGAGGGAATACTTAGCAAAGTTATAAGTAATTGCAGTATATATTAATTGAGCCTTATGCCCTGGAGGAGAAAACAAAATTTGCAAAAATGATTGAATTCATTAACCAATGTATTCTGAAATGAAATATGGGCTTCCAAGGCCTGGATCCCCCATTTTGGTGTGAGCTCATGTTTTATTATGCATTTGCATCTCGACGATCCTTCTAAGTTTTTGTTTTTCTTGTTTATTTTAACTTTTTACAAATGAACGCTTCAGTTGGCACCCTGGCAGTGCACATTATGTGATCCTGTTATCAAGTAAAGTTATGTCATTGCTGTGTATAATTAGTTCAGGTAGATTTTCCCATTCATATCTCAATTCAAAGTTTATTTATTTAGTTTGTGTTTCAGTTGAAGTTAATCTATAATGTGAAACGATCTATTGTGAGGTGCAGCTTAATGTATAGAAATACTAGAACAGCACTCGGTAGAGTGTATACCTCCACCACGCTGAACAGTTTACGTTTTGTATCCCACTGATAGGCCGAATCTGCATCCAGACCTGAACCAGAATCTAATCAGCTTGTTCTTGTCACCTTACTAACTCATCCACATATGTAGTTTTGTCATAGTACATGCACAAATTTTTGAGATATCGTGCTACATAGGCCCGTCATTTTTGGCCCCATCTCATATTGGTGAAGAATCACTTAGAGAATTAATAAACGGTCGTATCTAGTATCTATCTAGTATCTAGTCAACCCCCCTGGTGTTGGGCTAGCGGCTAGGGTGCCAGCTTAGGATCCTAGGATCCTGGAGTTCGAATCCCGGTCGATCGCTGAATTAACACCAGGGGGGTTGACTCAGCCTGCTCATCCTTCCGAGGTCGGCAAATTGAGTACCAGTTCACTGGTAATTCCCTGTTTGTCGTTAAAGGCGGCAAAAAGGGTTGGCGTCAGGAAGGGCATCCGGCCGTAAAACATTGCTTCAAAAAGGGGACCAAAAAACAACAACAACCACGGTCCCCGAAAAAGGCCAACCCCCGCTTTGCGGGGAAAAATGGCCTCTAAAGGTGGTTATTTTTTTTTGTTTATCCGGATCCGGAGTCGGATGTTCACAAAAGTCCAATCTCACCCTTGTCACACACTCAACCTGTTCACCTAGTTTCATCCGAATCATCGATAACCTTTTGAGATATCGTGTGCACAAACAAACAGACAGACAGACAAAGAGGGATGAAAGATAACCTTTGTCCACCTTTGGTGATGGAGGTAATTTGTAAAATGCTAAATATTTAACAGCTGCACGTTTATTCACCAATATTTGTTAGTCCCTGTTCAAATCTGTTAACCTTTGTGAGAGAAGCTCATGCTGTAACCGCTTTTTGTGTTAGTCGTACCCTTCTGGAACTTGTCCATTTTTGCGGAATATATTGTATTACTGTATTAAATCAAAACATGCTAGCATATTCCTTGTAAATACAGTATTGGAAAATCCACTTCAAACGTGGCATTGTGCCAGTTTTGTGGACAAACATCTGTGCTTTGCTGAAGAGAGAAACCAAAACAAGAGTTCGTGTGGCCAAGTATTATTCCAGGCTTTCGATGATGTCAACACTTCTTGCTCTTCTTCTGAAACACGATGCAATCCTTTTTCCCTATGGAATTATGCTACTCCGTGTCTTTCATTACATCAATGACGTTTAATTGAATATAAAACATTTTATTTTTCTGACTTATCCGATGCCCCTTTCACACTCCCAAAACTCACCCCAAATCTAGCTGAGAACCGGATCATGTACAGGATGGATGGACGTTCTCCGTTCACACTTCTGGGAACAATCCGTCGAGTGAAGTGGAGAATGCGCAGAAAGGAATATACACCGAGAGAAATATATATATATATATTTCAAAATATATTTCAAAATATATATATATTTCAAAATATATTTCAATATATATATATATTTCAAATCATTGTCTTTACAACCGGAGCCAATTTGATTTCCCTTTCGGATTTTTGCCGCAGTGTTGAAAGCCAGTCTTATTTGCCTCCAAATCGTTCCCTCTTCCCCAAAAAGCGTGTTTGGATCCATTCATACCGGCAACACATGTCATTGACACATGACTCTTTCACTGCCCCTACATTTAAGCTGGAGATCCATCCCTTTGCTTTTGCACAACCATGGCGGTGTCACCGAAGATGCATGGAGGGAATGTTTTCACCCCTGTTTGCCTGTTTGTTTGCCTGTTTCTTTGTCTGTCTGTTTATCTGCGAGCAGGATATCTAAAAAAGTTGTGGACAAATTTGGAGGATACTTTGTGGATAGGTCGGGTGTGTGAATATGGATCCGGATGCGATAATTTTTTAAAAGTAATTCTTCACTGTTGAGAGAAAGGGCCAAAAACGATACATCGCGTGATATTTCAAAAAGTTGTGGATGGATTATGGCAAAACTTCATGGATACTTTGGTTAGGTGATAAGAACAAGTGGATTAGATTTTCGTTCTGGTCCGAATCCATATCCGGCTTATCAATGGGATACAAAACGTAAACTGTTCAGCCTCTGCCAAATGCCGTTCTTGTTACCCTCGCCAGAGGAGACGGCGTTGCATTTAGTTCCATTTGTCTGTTTGTCTGTTTGTTTGTCCGCACAGAATAAATATGATTTTCTCTGCAACCGTTGGTCCAATTGACAGGACATTTTCACCATCGGTGCGCCTCCTCCTGTATATATATTTTTAATGATAATGATGACGTCATAGGTCACGTGGTATGGGCACCATCTTGGTAAAAATGAAAAACTTTGCACCTCTATATCTCCGAAAGTGCTGCAGAGAAAGAATTGAGACATGGCTCATTGCAAATAACTCTCCATGGGGAATAAGATATGTTAATGATGATGTCATAGGTGCCTCCATTATGACGTCATAATTCAACAAGTACAAAACTTCATCCGATCAAGATGAAATTTCTTGAGCATAATCTAGGAATAAATTAGTGTAGAAAAAAAAATAATGATGACGTCATCAGCCACGTGGTTCGGCCGCCATATTTGATTGAACACAAAAGCCTTAAAAACCACTGAAAATACATCCTGGCGAGGGTTTGCAATCTCTGATTGCTCTTTTTCTTGTTTTTCCATGTAATGGTGTTATTTATTTATTTTTTATTCGCTCTTTGTTGTGAAATGTCTGGAAGCTAACTAGCACTTCAACTTCTGGTCTATGGAGGAGGTAAAACAAGCATTTACCAGCTTTTATCAAGAAGTCATGATTGGAATAATGACGATCATGATGATGATGAGTGTTATTATTGTTGGTATTCTTGGATATTCATTGGGTGATCAATGCAAAAGGCTCCAAATTTGAGGAAAATTCCCACAGGCTCCCCCAAAAAATATGGATGAAATTCGGCTTTAAGAATATGGATTATTTTTGTATAAGTGTGCTTATCTCGAAAACACCTTTGGCTTCAACCATATGATCTGATTTATGAAGAATGACAATAGAGGAAGGGAGTGCTGGGTTCCAATGAGGAAGAGAAGAAATTAAGCATTCCAAAGGTTGATTGTGGATGTCAAGGAAGCTTCTATTAAATATTACTAGTATAAAAGCCCGTCAAAAATGACGGGTTGGAACAGTTTATTCGATGGTACAGCCTTGTGAGCATGCCAAAGTCTGAAGCCTCGGCCTTATTAATTTTTGGGTCCTCTAGGTCTTTAAGGGTTTTCGGGGTCTTTTGGGTCTTTTTGGCCTTTTGAGTCATTGGGATATATTTTGGGTGTTTAAAGGTCTTCATGGTCTTTTCGATATTTTGGGTCTTCAGGATCTTTTGGGTCTTTAAAGGTCTTTTGGATATTTTAGGTATTTATTGTATTTCTGTATTTAGGTATTTAGGTATTTTTATGTATTTAGGTATTTATTGTATTTCTGTATTTAGGTATTTAGGTATTTTTATGTATTTAGGTATTTATTGTATTTCTGTATTTAGGTATTTAGGTATTTTTATGTATTTAGGTATTTATTGTATTTCTGTATTTAGGTATTTAGGTATTTTTATGTATTTAGGTATTTATTGTATTTCTGTATTTAGGTATTTAGGTATTTTTATGTATTTAGGTATTTATTTATCTTTTAGGTATATTGCTCCTGGAAATAACTTTTTTTTTTCAGCAATAGAAGGCACTCAGATTTATTTTTGCTCAAGACTTTCAAATGACTAATCCTGGCTAAGGTAATTATGCGAGCTTGGGCATCTATCTATCTATCCCTCGATTTATCACATATTTGACTCTCTTTCAAATTATATATTCTTAGTTCTTCATTGCAGATTATCTTATAAATTCTCAAACCCCTTGAAGGCGTAACATGACACTTACACCCAGGGCCGGCGCTACCATTAGGCCAACTAGGCAGCCGCCTAGGGCGCAGACATCAGAGGGGCGCATTACTGAACCTTAAAGGGTCACAGTTTTATACAAATTATTGTTTTAAGACCGGTCACAGTATACCGAGTGCCCTTTAGTTCAAAATGATTTGTGTGCCAAAATATTTTCTTTTGTATTTGCGAAAGATAATCAAAGATTGATTATTTAAAATTTTGATTTTGCATATCTAAAACTTATTGCTCAAACCAAAAACTGTTTTGTTTATCTGTAATTTCCAATCACACACTCATAAAGGGCCCACTTTCTTTATTTTGCATTGCAAACCACATGGAGTGTCATTTTTTTTTAAAGTGAAAGCCAATTTGCCCCAAAGCGTGGGGTAACAGGGCCACTGCCATATTAATGGACATTGCGCCTTTAATATTGGTGCTGTTGGCATCTTGCGGTATTTATTCTTGCAATTTAAAATAAATTTAGCAGTTTCAAGTTTTCTGCTTTTTTTTTTTTCTACAAAACATCTGTTTTTAAAAATCGAAGTTGGCAATTTTTCACCAAGTGGTGAATGTGTTCCACGGTTGAGAATCAACACTAGACTGGTGACCTCTCACCACTCTGTTGCAAGGCTGTCATAGGTTAGGGCAGGAATTTGGGATTTGCCTGGGATGTCGGTACACAATGATCGACTATTTTCAGGTCTGCAATGAAAATAAATAATTGGGTAATGGAAAAAATTAAAACAGAATTAGGGACCCAGGATTAAATACATAATGTATTGCTCTTAACTCCTGAAATCTCATATATAATCTCTATGAATATGTTAGTGCACAAGGTAGTCATGGCCAAAAATATTGGCACCCTTGCACATTTTTCAAATAACTCACAATTTTCTCGAAAAATAAGTTGAAATTGACAACAGTTTATGGTCTCCACAATTCTTTATTTCACTGTTAATATTACAGAACCTTTGTTTTTGATTCCAAACTTAATATATCCTTTAAAATCAGAAAATAAAAAGAAATGGCATTGACAAACTTATTGGCACCATAGACTTAATATTTGGTAGCACAGCTTTTGGACAAAATAACTGCAGTCAAGCACTTCCTATAGCCATGAAGGAGCTTCCTACACCTCTCTACTGGCAGTTTGGCCCACTCTTCTTGTGCAGACTGCTCCAGTTCTCCCAGATTTGAAGGGCGCCTTCTCCCAGCTGCTGTTTTCAGATCACCCCACAGGTGTTCAATGAGATTTAGATCTGGACTCATTGCTGGCCGCTTCAGAACAGTCCAGCGTTTTGTCTTGAACCATTCCTAGGTGCTTCTTGGAGTGTGTTTGGGGTGATTGTCCTGCTGCAAGACCAATGACCTTCAACGGAGACCCAGATTTCTGACACTGGGTTGAACATTGCGCTCCAAAATGCATTGGTAATCTCCTGATCTCATGATGCCATGCATACATTCAAGGCACCCAGTGCCAGAGGCAGGGCAGCAACCCCAAAACATCACTGAACTTCCTCCATGTTTGACTGTAGGGAAGGTGTTCTTTTCTTTGAAGGCTTCATTTTGTTTTCTGTAAACATAGAGATGATGTGCTTTACCAAAAAGCTCTAATTTGGTCTCATCTGTCCACAGGACATTCTTCCAGAATAATTTTGGCTTGTTCAGGTGTGTTTTGGTAAACTCCAGTCGGGCTTTCTTATGTCTCTCTCTCAGCAGTGGGGTCCTCCTGGGTCTCCTACCAGAGAACCCCATTTCATTGAGTTGGCGACGGATGATGCAAGTTGAAACTGTCGTACCTTATGTCTGAAGGTCAGCTTGAATCTGTTTGGCAGTTGATCGAGGTGCTTTCTCCACCATTCTAACAATCCTTCACTGCAATCTTCGATCAAATTTTCTCTTGCGGCCACGTCCAGGGAGATTGGCTGCAGTGCCTGCAGGTTGGTTGCAGGTTGGCTGCAGATTCAAGCTGACCTTCAGACCAAAACACACCTGAACAAGAATGTCCATGTGGCCTTGAGAATGTCCATGGGCCTTAAACTTCCTGATAACATTGCGTACAGTGGTATGAACATCAAAATCTCTGGAGATGGACTTGTAGCCTTAAACTTTCTGATAACATTGCGTACGGTGATAGGAACATCAAAATCTCTGGAGATGGACTTGTAGCCTTGAGTATGTCCATGCTTGGCTACAATCTTGTGTCTGACCTCCTCAGACAATTCTCTGGTTTTATTTCTGTTCTCCATGCTCATTGCGGTACACACAGTGACACAAAACAGCAGAATGACTCCTTTTCTCCATTCAAACTGGTTGAATGAGTGATTTTTATATTGCAGGCACCTGCAACTGACCACAGGTGAGTTCAATTCTAAAGTAAAGGAGTCATGTTAACAATGGCATGTTAACAATCAACTGCTTGAAATCTAATTATTTCTAACAACTACTAAAAGGTGCCAATAATATCATCTAGGCCATTTTAGGATTTCTGTGTGGAATACGCTAAGATTTAGTAATTTTGTCAGCTTTTTTGTTTTGTTCCACTGCAAACCAAAAAAATACATAAGTGGATACCAAAATATTTTTTAATTTCAACTATTTTATGGAAGGAATAGTGCATTATTTGAAAAAAGTGCATGGGTGCCAATATTTTTGGCCACGACTGTAAATGAATAATTGGGTATTTAGTTTCCAAAAAATTTAAATGTCAAGTCCAGGGGTATAGTCCAGAAACTTGTATAGTCCAGAAACCACTTTTGTAATTCCGATAACATTTTCACAAGTTGTTCACTCCCTCACTGGAAATTATTTCACATGCCATGGACCTGATGACAGCAGGTAATAAGGTAATTATGGCATGTTAACAACATTCAGGAAACAATGACGTGTTAACAGTACGTTTGACTTTGGCTTTGGTGGTTGGGTGCATGCATTTTTGTCCGTATTTATGTATTTTAAGTCCAAGACTCATTTGTACACTTTATTTACATATAGTACTAGCAAAATACTCATCCCGTGACAGGAAAAGTTTAAGTTAATCTATCAATATAAATTATTTCATGGACTTTAAAAAGGTTAATTGCAATGCACTCCAAAAATCTGGCCTTTTCAATTTGAGACCAATTGCTCATCCTGTTTGCCAAAAATGGCTATATTGGACACTTTGGCCTCAATTTGCGGCCTCAAAACCACCTCTGAGGCTTGCAGCCACAAAGCCCATGTTACTTCCCACACAAAGTTGTATCTGTACCTTGAGTATGGAGTTTGTAGCTTTAAAGATGTGGCTGTGCATAAGTAACAGACCCACAGAGAAAGAGAGAGAGAGACATTCGTGCATATATATATATATATACATATATATATATATATATATACTGTATATATGTATATATGTATGTATATTAGACAGAGTATTGAACTTTGCCTCGAGTCATAAAACACATTTAATTAAATAATCCGTTTTTCGATGGTGATGGGGGTGGTGAAATTACTGAGAGGACAGGCAGACATGGCATAATTTTTGAATATCTATCTATAATTCCAGCAATCTCTGTGTGTCTGTCTGTGTGTCTGTGTGTCTGTGTGTTTGTCTGTGACCGCTGTTTCTCGACAACCACGGGTCCGATATACTTGAAACTTGCCAGGTATATTGCTGGGGACCCGAGGATGTGCCTTTTCAAGGTTTGTAATTAATCGGACAAGTACCTACCGAGATATGTCCAAAAAACGCTTCAACCAATCAGAGAGCAGCGAGCTATCACGTGTGCCGAACCGTTAATGCAATGCAAGCGTTAATGCGTTAATGCAAGGCTTTTCTTTTTTTCCCTCTTCTCTTTCTACTTTTCCTTGCGATTAAATTGCAAACAGCCAAAATACGTTGGCGCTAATTGAATAATTGGCCATTAACACTAAAATAATCGTAACTGCGATATGCCAACTTCCGGACAGTGCAGCCTTCCATGTTGTTGTTGTTTGCAGCAGCTGTTTGCAGCAAGGCAAGGCTTTTCTTTTTTCCCCTCTTTTCAAACTGCGATTAAATTAAAACGATTCATCCTAACTGCGATTTGCGAACTTCCGGACAGTGACGACTTATCTTCCGGCAGCCAATCACAGAACGCTCTGTTGCGTAGGCGTGGCCGATGTGAGACGAGCGGAGCTGAGCGCGTTACGAGCTGACCGCCATTACGGTACGTAATTCGATTTCTTATGCGCATTATTTCTCCCAATTCAGTCAGAGCGAAGGGCGGAAGCGAAGAGCGTTGCTTTTTTTGTTTACGGGCGTACGGGCGGGGTAGAGCGTACGGGTAGCGTTTTTTTTTTTTTTTTGGCCACGGAACGGGCACCCACGTACGGGCAATGCCCTAGTATTTACAAATGAGGCTTGTGCAAACATGAGATGATAGAGTATAGAGGCGTAATATTCCGACATTGAGACAGCATGGAACATGCTGACACATGGAGATAAATTGAGTGGAGTCATGAGTGTTGGTAATCTGAAAGTGATTAGAAGGTAAGTGACCAGGGAAAAGGGTTGGCTATAGTTTGTATGGGTTATTGGGTCAGACATAAAATCTGTAAAAGAGAGAGGGGAAATCACCAAACTTGGTGTTTCATCAGAAACTGAATGACATGAGGTAGTAGTGAATGATATGGTAAAGTGGATAAGAGAAGTAAGAAAAGTGTAAGAAGAGGGAGAGGGCTCGAAGAAGAGACGGGAGTTTCTGGCTCCAGGCTGGCGCCTGACGCTGGCGCAGATGGTAACCCGATCTGTGGACGGCCAGGCGGTTCCAGTTAGCAGCTTGCCCACACAGATGGCCCCTGCGAATGAGAACAGGGAGGGAGAGAGGAAAAGAGAGCCAGGCGCCAGGGATACTGACCATGTGTGTGCGTGTGCGTGTGCGTGTGTGTGTGTGTGTGTGTGTGTGTGTGTGTGCGTTTGTATGTTATGCCAGCCGAGGCTAAGATAAGATGCTTTTTCAAAGTGCAACCTCAATCATAACTGGCGTATCATAGGATAGAAGGCCAGTACCAGAGTGCCATCTCTTCTGGCCAGGACCACAGACCACCATCACCTGCAGATGTGGCAGTATGCAATATGCTCACAAGTATATGCAAACACAGACATAGGAAAAAGCTTTGGATGGTCATCTTGTATACAATGCTCTCTGAAGCCTAAGGGTGAAAACATTGCAAGTTCAGCAAAGCCAAAGACATGCATTTCAATGGCTAAAAAGCCAAGCCATGAAGGTACTTAAAATTTGACTTGGACTTTCGTTTATACTCGTTAATTAACGAGTTTGGTACATATAATACAAAAATGATACTTCTACTACTCTTCAGGGTATTCCCTAGCTCTGGTGACACGCTTGTCCCATCGGAGTGGAAGCTTCCGTGCGAGGTCATTGTGGAATCCTTCATTTCGGCCTTTAGTTCTGACATTTAGGTACAGACCAACTATCAGCAGCTTAATCGTGTCTCGTGCAGTGTGGTGGTTATCTGAAGGGAAGATATAGTTGATGTTGAAATCAGAGGGCTTGCCTCATAATGCTGTGACCATAGGTTCAAATCCCCGACATTAATATCCATTTGCTTCGATTGTCTTTGTTCATTCAATACACGGTTTGTGCAAGGTTTTCTTTTTTCTTTTTTCATTTGCCCGAGGCACGAGCAAAAGTTCTCCTTCACCGTGAACTGCATTACTGGATATAAATTGGAAGAGTCAGAGCATGTCTCCACATCAGGCCTTTTGAAATCAAGGCCGCGAAGCAGCCAAGTTACATATCTCGTCTGTCGATTGAAGAAAGTATACTCGACCACAAGAATTCGATATGAACTCGTAAATTTTATGTTGCGCAGTCGAACTGCTACAAAATGGTTGACAACTTTAAACATTTACAGCGATGCCATGGAAATGTAGACAAAAGAGGAAGCCTTTTGGCCTGTGCTGAATCCATGACCAATTAATATAAGTTAATCCTTTGACAGTATTTACTTGGCTAGTTCAAGGTTGCTGTGGGCCTTTTTTTTCTCTAGACAATCGAAAAGCACATGAAAAGTGACGAAACTTCACCTATTTCTCAAGGTATTTCCTTGCTACAGGTAACAACTTATCCTATTCATGTGTTCGCACCTCAATGCCATATATGTATACATATATGGGAAAGGTACTCAGCCATTTTAGGACATGTTCTTTGACGTCTTAATCATTCATAAACTTAATGCCACACAGATGTTCTTCGAGTTATCCAAAGAGGTGAACAAAACAAGGTGATAAGTCTGGACTATACGGGGGATGATTTGGAACTTCCCACCCCATCTCCGCGAGAGTAGTGAAGGCGAGCATTATCGTGCACTAAAGTCACACCCTCAGACAGCATATCTGGCTGTCATCAATGTCTTGCTTGTCCAACTTCATTGCGTATCAAGTCACTGTAGTACTGTGCATTGATGATTTCCCCACTCTTGAGAAATCCCACATGAATTAAACCATTAAGGTCCCAAAACACGATTGCCATATGTTTCCTGGTTGATCGCCGAATCTCTGATCTTGTTTTGGTGGTGGTGTCCAAGAATGTCTCCACTCTTGGCTAGCTTGCGTTAATTGATGGGCCCAGGTTGCATCCCAAGTCACGCTCTTCTTCAATAAAATGTCTTTCTCCATCTGGCAGCGTATCAGGAGATCTGTTGCAATGGCCGCACGATGGTTGCAGTCACCTTTTGATTGAACGTGAGATCATTTGGTTCCTTCCTTGTGCTTACCTGATTGAATTCCAAATGAGAATGAATGTTTCCACACTGGCATCCAATTCTTTGGCGATTTCATGTGCAATATTCCAGCATTTGTCCAAAATTATCTCTTCAACATGTTTCATGTTTGCTTCAGCGAGAGTTGGTTTATTCCGAGAATGCTGAAGATCACTTACCAATCTGGGCCTTTTCGAATATCACCGAATTGTGCAGATTGTTTCCTGCAAATTTTATATCGTTTAATGATCTTATTCATTGGACTTAATGTTACACCTCTGTTCCACAGCCAACTTCACTGTTAACCACCATCTTAGTTTTACCCAAAATGCTTTGGTCAGTTTTGGTCTCACTTCCTGTAAAATTTACTACAGGGAAGTAAACAAATAGAACAAAATTTCACCAAGTTGAACTCTTATTGCTACATGTTATACATAATAAAAAGTTCATGTAAACATTGAACCATCTTCGTACAGTACTTCTTTTTATGAACCTCAGTATCACTATTAACTTAATCCAACTGAACTTCCAACTTGTCTCTAATTAATTAACGCATACACTTTCATTTCTAGCCTGGTGTTGGCTTAGCGGTTAGGGTGCCGGCTTGGGATCCTAGGATCCTGGGTTCGAATCCCGATCGATCGCTGAATTAACGCCAGGGGGGTTGACTCAGCCTGTCATCCTTCCGAGGTCGGCAAATTGAGTACCAGCTTGCTGGGATGAATGATCCCGGTGTGTGCCCCGATTTAGAATAGGTACACCGTATCCCTGCGCATCGTACGAGCGTGACCAAGGGTTGACGTCAGGAAGGGCATCCGGCCATAAAAACATTGCCTCAAACAGGGAACCATGATTGTCATGGGGCCCGCAAGGCTAACCCCCGCTCTAGCAGGGAAAAATGGCCTTAAAAACGATCATTCATTTATTATTATACTTTCATTTCTAGCTCTGGAATATAGACTGGGTGTGTTCCAAGATGGTATTATATCAGAATGGCGGTTGCAGTCATATTCTTCTCCACATGAAAATATTGGAACGGCTCTCAGTAGGGCGCACACCTCCGCTAGGCTGAACAGTTTACCTTTTGTATCCCACTGATAGGTCGGATCTGGATTCGGACTTGAACCAAATCTAATCGCCTTCTTGTCACCTAACCAACAAATCCCCCAAGTTTAGTCATAACTCGTCCACTACTTTTTGAAACATCATGTTGTATATCGCTTTTCGTCCGATCTCTCAATGGTGCAGAATCACTTAAAGATTAAATAATTCTCGTATCCGAATCCATATTCACATCTTCACCAAAATCGAATCGATTTGTCCTTGTCCCACACCTAACCGGTCCACCAAGTTTCGTCCACATCTGTCCATAACTTTTTGAGATATCGTGCTTTGTAACGGTTTTAGCCCTATCACTCAATGGTGAAGAATCACTTTTTAAAAAAATCTCTGATCTGGATCCGGATTCGAATCTTCACCAAAATTGAATCAATTCTTCCTTGTCACATATACAACCTCTCAACCAAGTTTCAGCCGAATCCGTCCACAACCTTTTGAGATAACCTGCTATATATCGTTTTTAGCCCTATCTCCTAGTGGTGAGAAATCACTTTAAAAATTCTATCAGCCGGATCCAGATCCGGATCTTCACCAAAATATAATAATTTCGTCCTTGTCACATACGCTACCTCTCTGCCAAATTTCGTCCGAATCCATCCACAACCTTTTTTGAGATATCTTGGTCACAGACAATCAGACAAACAGACAGACAGAGAGTGGTGAAAACATAACCTCCATCCACCTTCGGTGGCACAGGTAATCATTCAGAACAAGCTCAGCTTATAGAGGTCAGGAAGCTATGGGCTGAGCTATCTTGCTGCTCTTAAATGGTCTCAACATCCTCATGGAGGTGTAGAATCCAATTGATATTTGATCTTGAATCCCCTTAGCTTTCAAGATCTGTGGATGAAAGTATGAAGCTAAAATTTTAAAATTCGCTCATTTGAGTATGAAGTATGAAGCATCCAGCATCCCATCGCTGAAGAATGAAAATTAATGATGCAACCAGCCGACCTCTTTTTGGGATTCCAGTTTTCCTCCACGAAGCTCAACACTGTATACGAGAAAACGATTTTTCCAACCTTTATGTCTTCTGAAATCCTTACCTTCTTACTCTCCACAAGGCTAAGCTAATCGCTCTCCTCCATTCATTCATCCCCTTCTTCTCTCAGAAGTAGGCCCGTCCTCCTGGGCCTGTTGTCTAGTGCTCTTCCCTCCGGGCCGAAGGTCTGCTGCCCACCACCATCTCAACATCTCTCCCGTTTATACCTCTGAGTAATTATACACCCGCTGGGACCCTGACCCCTTTAACCTCCAACCCCTCACCTCATGCTGTGGTGCATTGTTGCATTCTTGTCTAGCTGTTTCCCTTACACCCCATTTCTTTGTTTAACTCCATGTCCCCTGTTGTTCTGATCCTCCACTGGCCTCGAGAACTGCATAATAAATTTTTTTGAAGGGAGATGTTGTAAATCGTCATCGAGAAATGGAACGCATCCGCTGTCCCTCAAGGATGCCTCCACTCCTCTGCAACTCTTCAACTGCCATCATGTATTGAAATGTTAACCGCCCAGAGACTAAGTCTTTTAACGCATGTTAAAAACATTGATTTTAGTGACTTTGGTTAATTCCAACAATAATCTTCTGTTCTCCGGCTTATTTCATCCAAATTTGCAATGTAGTACCTACAGACGTGTAAGTGGCAGACACACACTTTTTTTCATTTGGTAGACTTCAATATCATGGTTGTTTACTGTGACGAGGAAACTAATTTGAGGGGTATTAAAGGTGGTGAATAAAAAATAGAAAAAAGTGGAAAAAATAATGTTCAAAACTATGAAAGTGTTTCTTCTCATACAACACATTTTAATAGAGATATCCCATTTTGCTGAACATGATAAACACAACAAAATGTCTTTCTGCGTCTTCTTCACAACAAAAATATCAAAATGTCTTTCTGCGTCTTCTTCACAACAAAAATATCAAAATGTCTTTCTGCGTCTTCTTCACAACAAAAATATCAAAATGTCTTTCTGCGTCTTCTTCACAACAAAAATATCAAAATGTCTTTCTGTCTTCTACCGACTCCTCTCTGGCCTAGCCCCCCCCCCCCCCCCCAGCCCTGTCTGTGCTCTGTCCCCCAAATACTCCCATAGGTCGCACAAGATCCCTTCTGGTGAAACTGCCAAAATCAAGACTCTCTGCTCACCTTCACTCTTTCATTCCTCTTTTCTCCCGCCTCTAGAACAAATTCCCTCACTCTCTTCAATCCCACTCCTCCCTCCAGGTCTTTAAAACAGCTGTTTACCACCATCTCTTATCTTCCCCCATCCAAAACCTTGATCTTTTCTACCCCCGCTAATTCACCCCAAATCGACGTTTCTGAAATACCGACTTCTTTCCTGGAAGTCCTGGCTGTGTCCATGTGTTTTTTTTACCTCTCCCACCCCCCATCCCCTTCCCACACCTCCTCCCCCCAAGCCCTCTCCCTCCCACAGATCTCCCGATGTCTCTGCTCTCAAATGTTGTACTTGTGTGCTTCCCCCTCTCTCCCCATCTTGTCTCCCACTCCCTTTATTTTGTTTTATGTGTCCATTTGTGTTTTTGTCATTAATGTTAGCTCTTACACGAGCCTCGATCTTGCATACAAAAAAAGAAAAAAGAAAAAAAGAATATTTGGCTGGAGCCATTACCTTGTGATATATATGTAGTTGCTTTGATGTGCCGTAGTCTTTATAGAGTGTCGGTGCTGCCGAAGCAGTTTCTTGGCCAGAGTTATACTTTGTGGTTTGCCATTGCCTTCCTTGCGTTGTTCGTCCGTGCTCTATCTTTTTTTTAAATGCTGACCATCAAGTAAGGAGGCAGCACGTACCATTTTTAATGTCTTTGGTATGCCTCGACCCAGAGTTGACCAACCGACCGCCCAGACTCAGAGCAGACGCCCAAAGCATTATGCAATCGAGTGTGGTACATAATATACATATGCACATATACATATAGTCATGTACATACAGGGAGTGGGGGGGTTTGAGTTTCTGGCCTATCAAGGAAGAGTCAAAACCTGATGAAACTTGCTCGATATGTAGTACAACTTTATTGATGAATAATGAGAATTTATTAAAATCTTGATGTCTCATTTTTCACATGGTGGCTGAGTTTCCATAGGACACCCTCCGGTTTTATCAAATGGAGCACATTGAAAATCAATACGTCATCAAATAGTTGCATCTCAAGGAAATGCATCTCAAACCCAAGTAAATGAATGCTGATATGGTGCAAGCATTAGGTCAGGATGTCCTGCACAGTTAAGCATCGCAGAGGGAGCGTAGCAGATGAGTCAATATGAGGACGATATATTGAGGTGCCATTGAATGCCGTTATGGCAGACAGGTGTATCACCATTAGACAATTAGCTTGTGTCCATGGCATAAGCAAAACATCAGTTGAACAGATTATTTGTGAAAAGATGAAATATGAACAGGATCTCAGCAAAATGGGTGTCCAGACATTTTACTCCAGAGCAAAAGAGCACATTTTTGATTATGTCAACTGCTTGGTGAATTTCAATGTGATTTACAGGCTTTATTTGGCCACGTTGTGATGCTGTATGGAATATGGCTACACCAATTTGATCCCAAATCAAAAACAAAGTAACCAGAGGAAACCCACAAGTTCTACATCCCCCATGAACAAGGTCAAGACAGTTGCCTCCAGTTGGCAGGTCATGCCATCAGTGTTTTGGGACTGTGAAGGTGTTATTGTGGTGGACTAACTGTATAAAGGCACGACTATTAATGGCCGCTGTTATGTAATAGAGTTATGGTAAATTTGGAAAGTGATTATGTAAAAACATCACGGAAAGCTCACAAAAGGTGTCTTGTGTCCCTGGGACAATGCATCTGCACAAGTTGCACAGTAGATGCTGCGAAGGATTATGGCTTACAGATTCTTTCTTCCACAACTCACTTATTCACCTCATCTTACTCGCTCAGACTTATACCTCTTTTCAAGACTAAACTCTGAGCTCAGGGCAAAGAAATTTGAGTCTAATGAGACCATCATTACTGCTGCGGAGAGGTTTTGGAGGCAGCAGGATGAACATCGGTCATTGTCGTTCCTATGCAGCACGTGGCCGCCGCGGGTCAGTTCTTGCAGGGGCGAGGCAGTGCCATCGATGTAGTTTCCTTTGTAGGTTAGAGCAGGAATTTGGAATTTATTCAGTGTGCTGTCGACAGCTCACCTACTCTTCACGGAGGACACCATGTGATCTCTAACTTCCACCGACTAATGCTGGCAGACGGGGCGGTGGACAACAGTTTCATGGAGGTCTAACAATGCTGGAGAAATTGATGTATAATGGGTTTTTACATAAAATTCCAGGGTGATGAGTTCCAGAGGGAATTCTGTTATCATGGAGAACTGTTAGTACGGAATCATTTCCTGTCACACAAAAAATTATTCCTCTCTGTAACTCCACTGCCTATTGCCATTCAGCTTGATAACTGCCCATCTGGATTGTTGGGAAGTAGAGTGACTGTTGTTCCAGAAGACTCGGGTATTGTGGGATCCGAATAGTTGACATTCTAAGCTGTTTGAAATGCGAAACAATTCCGTCGTACCCAAACCTCTACCAACAACACCATCTGCACGACACATTCCATGTAAGTCGCTGTCCGCAATGTTTTTTCCTCCTGCCACATCGTACAGTTATTATATAATCTTCCATTTTCTGATCACTCCATCCCGCTTACTAAAAGCCGTCTCCAAAGGCTGCACAGTGTACACTCAACATGATACATCCTCTGACTTGATTACTCAATTTGCAAGTTGTGAGATAGAAAATAGACACGGGGAAAGGGGAGAGGAAGAGAGAATAATTGAAGGAGAAGAAAAGAGAAAAAATAGCACCGGCAATGGAGAAAAGAGTGAAGGCAAAAAGCGAGGTGGGGTAAGGAAAGAGTGAAAGCCAAAGAGATCTACAGAGGAAGCGGCATCACTTTAAAGCATGCCACATGTTTCCTGGGACAGGAGAAAGGGAGAGGGAACTAAGGGAGGCCGATTGAGGGAAAAATAGCGGCTTGGTTTGTTTGCCTTCATGGTGGCAATGCGCCCAGAGAGAAGATGGGAAATGGGCATTTCGACAGGGAGGATCTCTTTTTCTTTGAGTGTTATGTCCTTGTTTTTGTACTTCCATATCATTTTGCCCATTCCTGCTTGCCGAAGGCAGCCTCTGTCTCTCAGATTCTTTTCCAGAGGCTTTTCCTTATTGCTGTGATTAATTTTTCTCTCTGCATGTCTGTTTTTGTATTCATTTTGCACTCTCTGCCTGAATGGATGACCTTCGGAAACAACTGAGGTTGTGGACTCGCTGTTCGGAGAGACTTTGGGATTGAAGGTTTGAAGCCTCGATGATCGGTTTCTAGCTAATGAAAGGATGGACACTGAATCAGGCGCTCGATAAGCTGAAGGAATTCCTCCAAGATCTCTCTTTCTGCTTTCTCTCTCCCACATAGTCCCACTTGACTGATTTGCATTGCTTATTTGGCTAGATGTTCACGAGCTAGTCCATTCAAATCTTTCATCTGCAAGCTTTTTCCTCTTCCTATCCTGGCACTCCTCCAGCTCCATGCTGTTTTAGTGTCCTGCTGGACTTGCCGCTGACCCTTGGTTAAGGGGAGAGGACAATAAATGAAACTATGGTTCTTTTATTTATTTCACTCCATCACTCAGTACAATCCCTGTTCTTTCAGCCACCACCGTACTCAAAAACAATATTATTTCAGGCAGACATAAATATGGATATAGACAGATAATAAGTATAACAGAGCTTACACATTAATTCTGTCGTGTGTGAATAGATGAGTGATACAATATTTAGAGAGAATGAGGGAAGAGTGAGAGAGAGGAAGAATATCCAAAGACAACAACTCTCAAGTGGAAGTGCACAAGCTCAGCAATATAAGCATCATCCCAAGACATGTGTTTCTCCCTTAAAGCTTCATCAGCTAGCAACACAAGATCAGCTTAAAATGGAAGGCATCCCCATGAAATTAAGGAGATGGCGAAGCAAAAAGGTTTCCTCCTTTTGTAAAAGTTTCAGAGCCAAAAGTATGACTTCTATATTATTATAATCAGGAAACTCATGCTGCTGGGGAAGCGTGTGACACTGGCTGGAAAATACAACGAAAAGGAATAACATGTGCTGAATTTCGCTGGCGCAGGTTCATTCCTTCATTGTTGGGGGTAAAACATTTTGACTCCCCCTTGAGGGACTCGGGAAGTGAAATGAAACAACGACTCATTTGCAAAGCACAACACTTCATCACAAACAATATCCCTGACTTAAACTTGGATTGACCAATCAATGGAAAACGAGACAGGGAGAGATGGAAACGAGCTATCTTTGACATATCATAGTAATAAGAAGACATATATATTTTGCTCTGGCCCACCACCCATTCTGCCAACAAAAGTTATTTCATAAAATAAAATTTGAGAATCATCTCTGCATTATTTGATGGACGTGCACTTCAAAATTAAAAGTTAAGTCCTGTTTTTAAAGCTTTTATAGACTATATGGCCTTCTTTGTTGGAGTATGAATCTTGGTTGCAATTAAATGACCTGTGAGCCATGAAGAACAGGAAGTTGGATGTACTGGACCATATTGATGACCTTGTGCGAGTTTAAGTTGCATACAGTTGTGGTAGTCGTGGAACAGCCTCGATTATAACGTTATTGATGAACATTGGGGTTAATAATGTTGTTATATATATATATATGTATATATATATCAGTCACTATAAAAAAAAACAAACAAACAAAAAAAAAACCACCTTTAGAGGCCATTTTTCCCCGCAAGCGGGGGTTGGCCTTTTTCGGGAACCGTGGTAGTTGTTGTTTTTCGGTCCCCTTTTTGAAGCAATGTTTTACGGCCGGATGCCCTTCCTGCCGCCAACCCTTTTTGCCGCCAACCCTTTTTGCCGCCTTTAACGACAAGCAGGGAATTACCAGTGAACTGGTACTCAATTAGCCGACCTCGGAAGGATGACAGGCTGAGTCAACCCCCCTGGCGTTAATTCAGCGATCGACCGGGTTTCGAACCCAGGATCCTAGGATCCTAAGCTGACACCCTAACCGCTAGCCCAACACCAGCAAGCATACAGTAATTTCTGATGAGTATGTGCAGCTGGAGCTTGCTGCTGAGGAGCTTTTGTTGTTTTCAGGAAATGGTTTTTTCAAAGTTTATTATCGTGTAAATGCATTTTATTAAGTTGGTTACAGCTAAGGATTTGTTTCTGTGGAAAACCAACTATTACAACAGTTGCCAGTTTCTGATGAACTGGTTGAAGGCATCGAGTTGTTGATGAAGTCATTCTTTGGATGCTTTTTGCTTTATATCTTGTTGCTGGAGACTGTCTTTCTGAGGAACCAGTTGCTGAGGAGCTTGGGAATGAGGGCACTGGCAAGTTGGAGATTTATGGAGCTTAGGAGATGGGTAGTAGAAAAAAGAGTTGGGACACCAGGGAGTTGAGGGAGAGGCAAAGGGCAGTTAGCAAAATAAGTACTTATTTAATTTTTTAGCAGCCGATGCTCCGTTTATTTTCAATAGAATTCAAACTTCATTGTTGCTGAGCTGTTTGTGTATGGTCATGCACTTTTTACAACTAGATTGCACCCTCGCAGATTCCTTTTTCTGCATCATCTATGTTTGTTGTAAGTTGTCCTTGCTTTACCAGGCAGTGAAAGCCGTGTTGATTGCGGCAATGGAAGCAGACGTTGTTTGAGATTTGAACCAGAGACCATCGAATTATGCTGTGTTAGTTTTTGAGGCAGCTGGCTCATTTCAGCCTCTGACTCAGAAGCTCTACAGTGTGTGGGAGGAAAGGAAGAGCCGCAGAGGCAGAAACATTTCAACAACATTCTTTGTCCTTTTTCCCCTTCTTCTTTTTCATTCTCTCTCTTTCTTCTATAAAGTGGGATTCAGCACTCAGATTATCGAAGTCTTTTATGAATCTTTTTATTGTCAAATAGAGGTTACTAACAAAAAAAGAGATGCAAGACTGGTTGTTTAAGCAAGCTTTACACTTTACTTCTGGTCTAGTCGTCCACGATATTGGTCCTTTGAAATGCTTCTTTGCAATTCCTCTTTCTCATAACTGCGATGATACTCGTGGGCGCCCTCTACCCTATAAGAGAAGTACCAAAAAGTTGTTTTCTCCTCTCTCAGCACATTTCGTTGTCCCCTTTTCAGAAAGTTTCAGAGCCAATAAACATGATTTATATTTCAATGGCATTAGGGTACTCACCAACAAACAGTGAGAAAAATCTGGGACACTGACTGGAAACAACATATAAAAGGCCGAATGAATGTGCGAACCTTTGCTGGTGCAGGACCATTTCATCATATTTGTGGACAAAACCATTTGAACCCCGCTCCCCCCCACCGCCCCCCCCCCCCCCACTTGTACTAAGACTTCAGATTGGTGCTTCATTTTTCATGCTCAACATATCATTCCCTCAAATCCCCTCCCATTTCTCTTCCCTACCCCCATCCCTTTCCTGCCTACCCAATCCAATTCCTCCCTGCCTATGCTTTATGCTTATTTTAAACTCATAATTGGAACTTGGAACTCGTATTAAGAACCAGGCACTGTCATACTGAAGCGGCAGTGCTATGCCAGCTAATAAACAGGTCCGTGCTGATGATACTTGTGGTTTGGTGTTCCTGGCTCTGGGTGAGGCTAGTTGACTATACGCTCATGACCATTCTATAGTAATAATTAAATATTCATTGAATATACGTTCATACATCATATCAATTAGTTTGAGATTCCCTGTTTGAGACAAGGACAAATAAGTAGCCCAATGTTATGCTTTGCATCATCAAATAAGGAGGTTTTAATCGTATTTATATGATGCAATGTGTTTATTGGACGAACAGCTGCTTTCTGATGGGACTTTTTTTTGGTTTCACCAAGGCATTGCAATTGGTCCCAAATCGTGATCTGCTGTTTCCCTCTGCTGGCAGTATATGGGAATGGTACACAAGCTCACAGTTTAATTCTGTTTCAAGAGCTCTGCACTTGTGAAATTCAGGAATGTGCGGAGTTTCTGCTAAAGTGGATATGCACACGGCAGGACACATTATTTTTCAATGTTACACAACTGCCAGACCTGCACAAAAAGTTTACTCCACTAATGCTCCCCACACCCCATTTCCCACTCATTAACCATAAGGCATAACAAATTGCACAAACATGAGCTACAATTGAGAGTATGAATTTAAATAATTAATGGTACCAATTATTTTTTCACTTATTAAAGTTTGTTATAATATAACTCACCGAGTTTTTAGGCATGTTTAACAGTTTTAAACTGGAATGGCACTCGGTAGAGTGCATACCTCTGCCAGGCTGAATAGTGCGGACCTGAACAATAAATCGAATTATCGACAACTCATCCATCTACTTTTGTTATAATCCATCCACAACTTTTTCAAATATGCTATGTGTTGTTTTTGGTCCCATCACTCAATGGTGAATCTGAATCACTTAAAAATATTATCGGATCCAGGTGCGTATTCAGATATTCACCAACATTGAATTGATTTGGCCTTATCACACACCCAACCTGTCCATGAAGTTTCATCTGAATCCGTCTATAACTTTTTGAGATATCCTGCTATTTATCGTTTTTGGCCTTATCTCTCAATGATGAAGAATCATCTAAAAATTCGAGTAGCCAGATCCAGATCTTTCCCCATGTCTAATCATTTCGTCCTTGTCACACACCTAACCTCTCCACCAAATTTCGTCCGAATCCGTCCACAACTTTTTGAGATATCCTGTTCACAGACAAACAAATATGGGTGAAAACATTACCTCCACCCTCCTTCGTGGCAGAGGTTATGATGTGATTTCCCTTCCAATGAACTTTCATGCAGGAGGCCATGAGGCCCATAAAATCCTGCGCTAGTATTGCCAGCATATGGATGTTTGTCCATCCTCTATACTTTTTAAAAAAATGCTGAGCGTCAAACAAGGAGGCATCATGTACCATTTTAAAAGTCTTTGATGTGACTCAGCAGGGGTTCGAACCGCTGGCCTCCCAGACTCAGAGCGGACACCCTAACCATTACATCACCGAGGCTTGTTTCCCAGACCCATGGAGGAGTTGTTACATGCAGAGACGTTAGACCTCACAGGACTTGACTTCAAACAAGCATGTGCCAGCAACGCCTCCTGTGATGTCACCTTTTCTCTCTGGACAAATGAAGTGTATCCTCGCTCTATTCGATGAATGCTAAGTGCCAAGTGAGGAAGCAGCATATACAATTTTGGGAGTGAGGATCCACAGTTGGTTAATTGTTGTTGGTCTGTCCAGAAGTAGCATCAATAAAGGTATGTTGGATTATCTCTTTTGTTAGCTGTTTTCTCTAGCGATTTAATGTCCTTCATTATAACTGTTGACAGAAAGTACTGTTGGGAGGCAAGAGAGCTCGAAGTGGACCAAGAATCACTTAGATGACCAAACAAAGCAGTGGAGTAGACTGAGTTATGTGGAATGCTTGAGGCTAGTGGCCAGACGAAGGGGTTGGTGAACCATGGCAGCATACCTCCTGGATGGAAATGGCACCTGACCTGACCTGACCTGCGGTGGTTCAAGGGGGAAAATGACTCTGCGTCACATGATGGGGATTATTTCTGGGGGAAACACAACACACAAACTTTACACTGAGCTGGTTTTACATGTTATTTGTTGTTCAAGTTCTTAAAGCATAAACCAATGGAAGTCAGTGCTTTATTTTCTCCTTAGATTGGAAATCATAGCCAGTGACTTGTAGATGACATAATACTCACCGGTAGGTTGACGAAAATAGTGCTCGGCCAGCAGAACCTCCATCATGCATTCAAACGGTAATTTATTTAACAGTAATAGCTGTTGGTGGCCTGGTTTTCATGGAGCAAGCATCCATCTTTGATTGATATGTATTGTTCAAAGAAATCTATAACTTAGAAGCTCGTACAGAATATAGATGTGTTGGTGAATTATTCTGAAAATGGTGGTTTTTATAAGCTGTTGCCATTGCACATGCTAATATAAATAATATATCTGTCACTTCTTTGCAAGATCTGAATTTGGCAGATTGGCTTTAAAAATTCCACAAAGATGTATTTTTATTTTTTTTAAATACAAGATCAAGGCTCGTTTAAGAGCTAGTACATCAAACACATATTAGCACATGAAACACAATCAAGAGAAAAATGACCACAGTGTGGTCACCAGCTGCGACGTGTAGAATCATAAGGATATCCGTTGCAATATGCGCTACCAAATTCGACTAGTCATTAAATTATACGCATGCACTAGCGTCTTTTTGTCTTTCAGTTCTGGTCTTGTCCTTTGTTTTGCGACGCAACATGCTTCATCAACTGATTACATATAATGTATGGACGTGAATGTTATTTCTGTTGATGTTAATGTTAATTCATTAATGTTATTTATTAATGTTAATTCTGGGTGGCAAAGGGATAATTTGAAACGGGCTTGGGCGGTAGGGGAATTCCGAGTGTATACACATGCGCTATTCAATAATTACACCTAATTTGTGTCAAGTTCTGTGAAACGAGATTGATATGAAAACATTCATGTTTTCTTTGTTGCTAAATTGATTCTGGTCTCTTGAAACAAATCGCGATTTTAGTCCGCAATGTTCTTACCTCATACCAACGCACGTCCGAGTGTATGCGCATGCGCTATTCAAAAAGGCACCCCAACAACAAGAACAACAACATGGTCCTCTCATAGAGCTGCTCGTCGCAGCTAAAAACATAAATGGACACATAAAACAATAAAGGGAGGGTGAGACAAGATTGGGAGAGAGAGGGAAGCACACAAGAATAACAGCAGAGAACAGGGACATCGGGAGATCTGTTCGAAGGGAGAGGGATTGGGGGTGGGAGGGGAGGAGGATGGCAGGGGTACACGGTACAAAACAAATTGACACTACAATGAATTTCAGGAATGAAGTCGGATATTGAAAGATGTGGATTTGGGTGTATTAACGAGGGTCGAAAATATCAAGGTTTTGGATGGGGGAAAATAAGAGATGGTGGTGAACAGCTGTTGTAAAGACCTGGAGGGAGGAGTGGGATTGAAGAGAGTGAGGGAGTTTGTTCCAGAGGCAGGAGAAAAGAGGAATGAAAGAGTGAAGGTGAATAGAGAGTCTTGATTTTGGCAGTTTCACCAGAAGAGGGTTGCTGGCAATTCTTGTGCGTCCTGCAGGAATATTTGGGGAACACAGCACAGACAGTGCTGGGGGAGTTAGGCCAGAGTAGGAGTCAGTGGAAGACAGAAAGACCACCTACCTGCCTGCGGTGAGAGAGTGAAAGGCCTTCAGAATCAGCTTCATCGCAGAGGTACCAATGTTCCTGAAAGCTTTGTTTTCTACATGAAAGCTTTGGTTTGTTGTTTTTGGACGTTGTTACCTCTGCCACTGAAGATGGATGGAAGTTTTGTATTCATTCCTGTTTGTTTGTTTGTCTGTGAGCAGGATATCTCAAAAAGTTATAGATAGATTCCAACAACATTTGGTGGAGAGGTTGGGCGTGTGACAAGGAGGAAATGATTCGATTTTGGTGAAGATCCGAATCCGGATATGAGAATGTTTTTTTAAATTTTTTCAATAACCCTTCACCTTTAAGAGATGGGGCCAAAAACGATATATAACACGATACTTCCAAAAGTTATGCATGAGTAATGACAGAAATAGGTGGATGAGTTGGGTAGTTGACTAAAAACAATCTGATTACCTCCACCACCAAAGGTGGATGGAGGTTGTTTTCACCCCTGTCTGTCTGTCTGTCTGCTTGTTTGTTTGTGAACAAGATATCTCAAAAAGTTGAGCACGGATTCAGACGAAATTTGGCAGAGAGGTCCCGAATGTGACAAGGACGAATCGATTCAATGTTGGTGAAGAGCCGGATCCGGATCGGGTAGTATAATTTTTTTACGTGATCATTTGGAGATAGGGCCAAAATTCCCCATTGGAACATAGGGCCAAACCGATATATAGCAGGATAAAATGGGTCACTGACAGACTGTGTGCACCCTGGAGACGCATATAGTGTAGGATGGGAGGGGGGAAGAAATGTAAAGGGCAGATCGTGTAAGGCCAGAAAGGCAGTGGAAGACAGAGGGGTCACTGACCTGTCTGCAAAGCAGGAGTAATAGGCCCAGAGATTCAGCGCCATCGCGGGAGATTACATTGATTTTGAACACCTTTGGTCTCCATGGCATCATGAAAGAAATAAGACCAGGTAAGGTCCATTCTGCTTTTACAGTTTTACCGGTGTTTCATGAACATGAGGCAGGTGACATGTTTAAATTCACAGATCACATGCCCAGTTTCGACGAATTATATAAGCATTAAATTCATGGAGTAAATAAAATGTATTTGCATTCTTCACTTTTGCTTTACATGCTTATCAGAAGATTTAAAACTTCCTGTAAAGCTCCAACCAGAAGATCAAGGAGTCCCCACAAATCTGCCCTCATAGTCACATTATAATTAGTGCCTCTGGTGAATTGTTGATAATTTCTTGAGCATTTAATAAAACATCAATTTCATAGTTACCTCTGGCATAGACAAAAAAGGTAAAAATACCGCATCCACAATTTTTACAGACACTCATCTACCATACATTCCTATTCTCCAACTACCCAATCCTCATGTTCTACCCTATCCTCCCCTGAAGGATCATTATTTTCTTTCTCTATTCTTGTGTTTTCGGCATTAAGCAGCAGGGACATGTCTGCTAGGATTGGTCATTGTGGACGTTAAAGATCCCACTTTGTCTTTCGTGAAGAGTAGGCGAGTTACCACTTGCATCCTGAATAAATTACAAATTCTTGCCACTTTCAGTCGAGCGTCAGGCATGGCAGTAAATGTTCACCAATGGCATCGCATCATTATGGTTCCCGGAGGGAGGCATTAAGTGATTAGTCTTGGTGTCCATGGTGTCCTGATTTTTGAAGAAAAAAATTTCCATTATTTTTGAAGACTTATATTTTACATTATTTTATTGTATAGTTATTTATATATTTATTTTCTTCAATTTTTTATTTTTTATTTCACCAATTTCCAATGATGCTTTTTTAAATTTTAAATTTGATTTTTTTTTTCAATTTTCAATTATTTATTTTTCAATTATTTTTAAATTTTCAATCATTTATTTATTTTCCAATTTCTAATTATTTAAATAATTTAAAATTTTCAATTATTTTATTTTTCCATTATTTCATATTTTTATTTTCATTATGAGGCAGCATTTCAAGTGCTACCATTTGGATAATATGAGTTAGCTTTAGCAGGAACCATCAGCGATCTTCGATCGCAGCCCTTTAGTCCTTGGCAAGAGACTGCTTCAGCAACACTGGCACTGTCATGAGTATGATACAATGATACATGCATCTATGACCTAATGAGCGAATGTCATGACGTCATCACACACGTATGTCCGCATTGCCTGCCAAGCTCCGCAGGAGCCATGTAGCAGTGCGTCATTATGGATGTTTAATTCAGATACTGTCACAAGTGTATGCAAAACACAGTTACCCACCTGGTTTCGCCCTTGTTGGGGCTTCATCAGGGAAACGCAGTGAGCCTTCCATACACTTGTGACTCTGAAAACCTTTTGGTTAAAAATAAGTCATTATGTGACTTCATACCATCAGTGGGGAACCACAAGTAAGGTTCCCCATACAGCTACTACTGCACCTTACTGGGGGAGCGATAAGCACCGTTAGGTCAGAGTTAAGGGTCTGAATACTTATGTCAATGTGATATTTCAGTTTTTTCTTTTTAATAAATTTGCAAAACTTTCTAAAATCCTGTTTTCTCTTTGTCATTATGGGGTATTGAGTGTAAATTGATGAGGGAAAAAATGAATTTAAACGATTTCAGCCTTCCATTCCATGTATGCTGCAACATAACAAAATGTGACAAAAGTGTAGGGGTCTGAATACTTTCTGAATGCACTGTATATGACTCGAGTCAGCTTACAAAATTACAAAAGATTTTACCAAAAAAAAATTACAAAAACTTACGAAATCTTTACAACCGCTGCCATTATATTAGGCATATTTAAACCTCAAAACTTTTAGAGATGCTGATACAATATATTTTCCATGATTGTTCCTTCTTAAATTTCTGTTAATTGACACATATCAACTATAAGCGGCTGTAGGAGCATTTGCCCATTGCAGCCTGGATGCAGTCAATCGTGCTATGCTGCGCTGTAACCCGTGGCTATGCTTGTGGATAAGCAAGAATCATGATTTAAGTAATAAAAGTCGCAAAGCTTTAATTTTATGACAAAAATATTTTTGCCTTTTTCAGGCTTGCAGGATAGCCTCGACTAGACGTACGCGCACTCACCTCTGAGCTGTCTAGACTGGGGTTGAATCTCAGCCCTGATATAAACTGCCATCCTCGTGTTTCATGTTCAGGAAGAGGCATCAATGTGTGGCCTTCCGTCAGATGGATGTTAAACTGGATGTCTCATCTGGATGTCTGGAGCATACGTTGGTGGAAGTTAAAAATCCCACGATGTCCTTCCTGAAATGTAGGAAAGCTATCGCCAGTATACCGGCCAAATTCCAAATTCCTACTCCTACCAATTGGGGGTACAGCATCAGTGGCACTGCTGTGCCCCTGCGAGAACTGATACTAACACATGCTACATGCTGCATATGAAGGACAACATCAGCCTGTTTTGCCATGTTCCCATCTGAACCCATGGCTCATGATGATAGGTAACTCACACATAATTAAATTCCATATACTATGTCGATTTGCCCATTGATATACTTGCTTGTCAATTCCATTCTGAAGTCTCTGTAATCCACATAAAATACACCAATGTCTCACATGTGACTTATGCACAAACTCTACCCTGAGGCTTTGATCACTGAAATAAAAAAAAAAACCACCTTTAGAGGCCATTTTTCCCCGCAAGCGGGGGTTGGCCTTTTTCGGGAACCGTGGTTGTTGTTGTTTTTCGGTCCCCTTTTTTTGAAGCAATGTTTTACGGCCGGATGCCCTTCCTGACGCCAACCCTTTTTGCCGCCTTTAACGACAAACAGGGAATTACCAGTGAACTGGTCCTCAATTAGCCGACCTCAGAAGGATGACAGGCTGAGTCAACCCCCCTGGCGTTAATTCAGCGATCGACCGGGATTCGAACCCAGGACCCTAGGATCCTAAGCCGGCACCCTAGCCGCTAGCCCAACACCAGGGTCACTAGACGAAGTCTGGTTCGTCCAGGCCGAAGCCCAATTTCAGCTTCGGCGCCTCACCGGCGATGACACGCGCTATTGCCACGTCGTCGCCTCCCTCGGGCCCGGCACGGCCGCTCGAGTTGTGTCCGTCCTTCGCCACCCACCGGACGGCCACAATTTGATCACTGAAATAAACAAACAAAAACATTTGCAGTATATCTGATTAATATATGCAATTTCCTTTTTTAAATCACTGATCTAGGCTCATGGAGGAGCTTAGATATAAACATTGAAATAAATTTCACATTTGTTTATGGGACAAAACTCACCAATAATAAACTATAAATTAAATTTGAATGAATTGGGATTACAAAGGTTGTCGTGATTTGGTCCCTAATGACGTCACGCGAGTTGTACATGATTGGCGGTGGTTAATTTTTATTCATTCATTCGATAATCACGTTATAACTTTGGCTGAAATCAGTACAAGTTTAACAACACTCCTTAATTTGACAATAAAAATGCATTATTTCATCATATTTCATCCATTCATGACAAAGAAACAAAAACAATAGTTAATATACCTCTTCGAGTGTGGTTACATATTGAAAGTATTCAAATTGATCACCTCTATCTTGTTACCTTCCAGGAAGGAAATAATATCCACTGAAGTTTGTTGAGTTCAATTTGTTACCTTTATGTCATTTTGGCTGTTTGACAATTCCCAGATGATGCTGTAATTACACTCATTTGAATTGTTTACATGGTCGAGTCTCGTGTAAGAGCTCGAGCAGAATGAAAGTGAATATAATGTAAAGTGGGAAACATAACTGCAGAGTAGGAGTGAGTGGTGAGAGAAGACGAGGTGGAGAAGGACACATAGGGTGAACAAGCTGAATGAAACAAAGCAAGAAGGGGAAGAGGAAAGCAGGGATGGAACAGAAAAGGAACAAACGAACCGCCAACTCACAAATAGGAAGAGGAAAGCGGGGATGGAGGGAAAAGGGAGTGATTGGGGATGGGGTCATTTTGGGTAGAGGTGATCATGAGTATGGATTGGGGATGACTTGAGGTAGTGGTGAACAGGTGTCTTGAAGACGTGGAGGGACAAATGACACTGAACAGATTGAGGAAGTTGATTTCACAGGTGAGAGAAAAAAGGAATGAATGAGTGGAGGTGAGCAGTGATCCTGGCTTAAATCCCATTCACTCTAGTCATTTTCCCATTATCTCACAATTTCCTTGTATATGCCTGGTGTTGGCTTAGTGGTTAGGGTGCCGGCTTGGGATTCTAGGATCCTGGGTTCGAATCCCGGTCGATCGCTGAATTAACACCAGGGGGGTTGACTCAGCCTGTCATCCTTCCGAGGTCGGCAAATTGAGTACCAGCTTGCTGGGATGAATGATCCCGGTGTGTACCTTGGTTTAGAATAGGTACACCGTATCCCTGTGCATCGTAAGAGGCGACTAAGGGTTAGCACCAGGAAGGGCATCTGGCTATAAAAAAAACATTGCCTCAAACAGGGAACCATGATTGTCATGGAGCCCGCAAGCTCAAACAGGGAACCATGATTGTCATGGGGCCCGCAAGGCTAACCCCTGCTCTAGCGGGGAAAATGGCCTTAAAACGATCATTCATTCATTCATTCCCAATGCCCTTGTAATTCATGTAACTCCTATAGGTTCTCAAGCTCCTCCATTATCTTTATATTTTGTAGAAACAAAAGTTACTCACGCTCTCCCACCCTGCAACATCCACCTCACCTTACTCTGTCCATTCCTCGTTTACCTTACTAACCCTGCTCTTGCCTTCCATGTAAGGCCGACTCTGTTTTTAGGATTCAGTACTTCTCCAACAATTTTTTTTTCAAAATCAAAATTTTAACTGAAAGTCACATTCAAGTTTCATACACGACACATTATTACTAAAAGTATTGGAACAATAAGGATGCGTTTCTCAAGAAACCATCACCTGCTCACCCTCCCCAAGTCCACAGTGGATACCCACCTGTATTCATCCATCCCCTTATTTTCCTGCCTATGGAATCGGCTCCTTGTGCCTGTTGTCTCAGAGTCCTCACATTAGGCTTTTCAAATACGTTGCCCGTAACTTTTGCTCACTTGTGCACATCCATGATTTCTTCTGCACACACTGAATCTTTCTCATTCCTTCCCATTATATTCCTGTCCATGTGATTGATACTCGTTCTCATGTTTTTCCTCTTTTCCTCCTTGTGTATATCCATCCCCCTTCCCTGCCCATCCCACCACCCCCCAAGCACCCAACAATATCCTTTGCTAGTGTGTAACCCTGCTGCTTGTCATGTACCTTCTCCATCCATTGAGACCCTTGTATGTACTATGGTTATTAATATATGGCTGTTTATTAATTTTGTAATAGGCTGATGATCCGCCTTTGCGTCAGGCAGGATCCGAGCTATGCTTGCTGCCAAACATTTTTTTAAACCAGATTTTGGGAGATATTGGGTATTATCGAGAGCATTCATCATTCTGAGAAAGTGCAAGGTCAGTGGTGGATTGTTGTTTGTTGACTCTGGCTGGCCTGAGGCAGCATTCCAAGACATCCCAGAGTACATCAATTGGGTGTAGGTCAGGGCCCTACTTTGGCCACTGCAAATTTTTAACATTGTTATCCTCGAAGCAATTCCTAATGGAGACGATGGTATGGCAAGGTCATGCCGGGAGATGTAAGGGCCGCCCACCAAAGCCAGTAGCGCAGCAATGTCCAAAATTTCACAATAAGACACCATGTGCACATTCACAGCACATGGTACTCTGCTGTGTGGGGAGAATATGCACATTCATGTTGAGAGGCGTTAAGTCTGGTTGTACCGTCCCAAAGCTTTCTCGACATGTGTATTCATTTTAATTGTCATCGTCTTCCAGGTAATACCTTGAGAAGCAATTTGCCTACCTTGCAAAATGTTCTAGATCACGGTTGGGTTAACCTGTGCTTTGTTGTTCATTCATGTCCAGACACTTGCTCTGATATGAGAATGCAGCAAGATTTCAGTGTGATTACATCAAAAGGAAACATTACTGACACCTGGTGTAGTGTTCATACTCATAGCTATAAATATTATTTTTGTCTGTGTTTTGTTGAAGCTGTTTTGTTGAAGAGACAATCCAGATGTTGACAGGTAAGCGGCCATCTATTTTCTACATATGCCAATATGCTGGACTGTTTGCCCCCCTCCATCCTCTCCATTCCTCCAGCCTCCCCTTACGCTCGCATGCCAACTCCCATATGCATCATACCTGCCTCTTCCCTTCCCTTTTTTGTACTCCTATCTTCTCTCGAAGTACCTTTCTCTTCTCTCCTTTGTTACTCTTTCTACACTCTTATTGTTCAAAATTTCCGTTGCTTTCTCATATCATCTCGCTCCCTCTCTCTTTCCTATCATTCATACTTCGCTTCCTTTTCTCAAGTTCATTTATTTTATTTAAATTGACATAATTAACCCCCCTATCTTATTATAGTGTATGCATAAATAGTTGGCCCCTGCCATAATGGAACTAGTAGTACATACCTCGCAAAGGGAATAGGTAGCCACAATATAGTGACATGGCATGCTTAATCAACATGGCAAAGGTTGATGTTATCAAATTTATGTTCTAGGTCAACGTTTCTACCAACAATGTCATATCCGTTAAATTATGAAGGTAAATTTGAAAAAAGGTCTTTCCGGAAATTGCTGATTATGAACACCGTGTTGCTAAGGCCGATTGCTATGGATTTATCGCCTTGTATTAAAATAAATATCACCATGAAAAATGTATTACCGTTCATGCCTTCAGATAATCTATCTTTGATATTCATGTGATGCTTCTTCATTTGCTTTTTTTTTTTTTTTTTTTATACAAGATCGAGGCTCGTGAAAGAGCAAACATTAATCACACAGAAAGACAAACCGACACATAAAACATATAACATCGGGAGCGGTAGACAAGATGGGGAGAGAGGGGGAAGGACACAAACACAACATTTGAGAGCAGGGACCGAGAGACATGGAGACATCGAGAGATCTGAGAGAGGGCGAGGGCTTTGGGGGGGGGGGGCATGGGAAGGGGGCGGTGGGAGAGGTATAAAACATATGGACACTGCCAGGACTTCCAGGAAAGAAGTTGGAATTTCAAACAAGGTGGATCTGGGGTGAATTAGCGGGGGTAGAAAAGATCAAGGTTTTGGATGGGGGCAGATAAGAGATGGTGGTGAACAGCTGTTTTAAAGACCTGGAGGGAGGAGTGGGATTGAAGGGAGTGTGGGAGTTTGTTCCAGAGGCGGGAGAAAAGAGGAATGAAGGAGTGAAGGTGAGCAGAGAGTCGAGATTTTGGCAGTTTAACCATCAGAGGCTTGCTGGCAGATCTTGTGCGACCTGTAGGAATATTTAGGGGACAGAGCACAGAGAGAGCTGGGGGAGCAAGGCCGGAGAGGAGTCGGTAGAAGACAGAAAGACCACCTACCTGCCTGCGGTGAGTGAGTGAAAGGCCCTCAGAGATAGCTTCATCGCGGGAGATTCCAATGATTCTGAAAGCTTTGGTTTCAACAGCGTGAAGCCGAGCTAGGTGTGAGGCAGGAGCACCAGCCCATAGGGGAGAACAGTATTCCATTGAGCTGCGGATGAAAGCCTTGTATGTGGTGAGGAGCTCAGGTGTGCCTAGGAAGGACTTCGCACGACGGAGGATGCCCAGTCGGCGACTGGCTTTGCAGGCCAGCTTGGAAATGTGGTTTTCCCAAGAAAGATCATGGCAGATAGTGAGACCCAAAAGCTTGAGCGACAGAACTTCTTGGAGAGGATTGTTGAGAAAGTAGATGGGAGGGTTGTCCAGTCGATCTTTTCGGAGAGACATAGTAAGAGTGTGAGATTTGTCAGGATTGAAAGACATGTTCCACTTGTTTGACCAGTCTGTGATTTTGTCCAGGTCTTCAGAGAGTGAGGAGGCTGCAGACTGCCGATCTGAGGGAAGAGGAATGGAGCGGCAGAGAGTGGAGTCATCAGCAAAGAGATAGAGAGGATTTTCCAGAGAGTCGGAGAGATCATTGATAAAGACCAGAAAAAGCACAGGGCCCAGCACACTGCCTTGGGGAACTCCAGCCTGAACAGGAAGGGGAGATGAGAGAAATCCATTCAGGGCCACACGTTCACTACGACCAGAGAGGAAGTCCGCAAGCCATGCATGGAGATTTCCATGGATACCATAGGAGTAGAGTTTGGTGAGCAGAGCTGTGTGCCAGACCGTATCGAAGGCACGTGATATGTCGAGGGAGACAGCTCTGATTTCCTGTTTGGCATTGAGGACCTCCATCCATTGTTGAGACAGGAGAAGCAGCATGTCCAGAGTAGAGTGACCTGGTCTGAATCCAAATTGATGATCAGAGATCAAGCCATTGGAGAAGAGGAAAGATTTCATATCCGAAGCAATGATGGATTCCATGACTTTGCTGATAATTGGGAGCAGGCTGATTGGTCTGTAGTTAAAAGGATCTGTTTTTGCACCTTTTTTGTGTAAAGCGGTAATGTTTGCTGATTTCCAGGATGCTGGCAGATGACCTTGAGCAAAAGATAGGGTGAAAAGAACAGAGAGAGGGTGAGATAGAGTGGCAGAGCAGGATTTTAGGACCCGTGGGCTGATGCCGTCTGGTCCAGTTGCAGAATCAGAGTCGAGGTTAGACAAAAACTCTACCTTGTCAGGAGAGAAGGACACAGAGTCCAGGAGCAGTTGGGTTCGACTGGGAAAGGTGGGAACAGAGAGAGATGGGTTTGGGACTAAAGATTTTGAGGCAAACACAGAGTTGAGGCATTCGGCTTTGTCACGTGCGATGTCAACTGTGTGGCCATTTGAGGTAAGGGAGGGGATGGAGGGGGAACAAACACCAGAAACGGATTTGACCAGACGCCACCAGGATTTGGAGGAAGGAGACAGGTTTGAGAGTTCGTTCTTGAGTGAGGAGAGATAGTGCTTCCTGGCACTCCTGAGGGTAGACACACACTTGTTCCGAGCTTGGTGGAAGGAACTGAGATTGCCTTCAGTTGGATTAGCCTTCCAAGAGGCAAAGGCAAGTTGTTTCAGGGCAACTGCCTCACCACAAGATTCGGTGTACCATGGACGGGAGGAAGGGTAAGACAACTGAAGACGAGATGGGATAAATCTGTGCATGAGAGAGATCAGTTTGCTTTGGAAGAATTCCCAGGAAGAATTGATGTCAGAGGCAGTGGAGATGGGAGACCAATCCAGACGATTGATGGCTGCTTGAAGCCCATCCCAGTCGGCCTGAGTGAAATGCCAGACTCTTCGACACTGAGGAGGCTCTCTGAGAATGGCCAGAGAGATGTCCACTTTGACAAGCACATGATCAGAAGAACCGATTGGAGCAGAAGAAGAGCAGCAGACATTGCACATGATCAGAAGAACCGATTGGAGCAGAAGAAGAGCAGCAGACATTAGCAGGGAAGTTTGTCATAAGCAAGTCTAGAAGAGAAGAAACTCCATTGGCTGAGATCCGGGTCGGGAAATTGACAGATTGTGTCAATCCCAGTGAGTCACAGAAGTCCTTTGCTGAGGTGCCATGACTGGTGAGAGAGGAACCCACACCCAACCAGGTGGCATGATGAGAGTTGAAGTCACCACATATGAGGAAGAGAGAGTTGGGATGAGTGGATAGAAGTTGGTCCATGTTGTCAGAGAGTGAAATGTAAATTGAGTCATCACTGTTTGGGGGACGGTACAGAACACATATGAACAAAAGGTGGGAGCGGAGAGGAAGCCGTAGCCAGAGGTACTCCTGGGGGTGAGGAGGAGAGAGGGCAGTGCAAGGAGAATGAGGAAGAGAGTTTTTGATAAAGATAGCCACCCCACCACCAGGACGAGGCTCAGGTCTATCATACCGGAAGAGGGAGTAACCAGGAAGAGATATTGAGGAATCAGAGACATATTGAAGGAGGAAAGTCTCTGTTAAGCAGATCAAGTCTGGATTGTCAGAAGCAACCTGTATGGAGAGATCAGTCAGGTTTGAGCGAAGGCCCCGGATGTTTGAGGTCCATACCGTTAAAGAAGAGAGAGGGGGAGCATTGGGTACAGGACAGGGGAGGGGAGGAGTAGGGTAAGATGAAGGATGAGAGGGGGAGGTAGGGAGAGCAGTTGATAGTGTGTCAGAGATTACAGAAGAGTTCCAAGAAAAGGAAGGATGAGGAGGATGAAAGGTTTGGTGGTGAAGGGATGAGGCAGAGTGAGGGGTTGTTTGAGGGGGGGCATGGGACAGTAGAAGGTTGGGGGGGGGTGGAGGCATGAGATAGAAGGGAGACGAGGTGGGGCAATTTAAAGCATTTTGCTTTAAATTGCCTTTGGAGTTCTCCAATGATCATGACATGATCAAGTGAAATCAGCTAAGGATATTCATTGGTCTAGCCTTCGGTCACAGTACAAGTTACAGTACAAATTAGTGTTCAGATCTTTAAGTTAGGATTCAATTATGGTATTGAACTATTTAACAATAAATACCCACCAGAATGCCATTATATCATGAATGATCGTTTTAAGGCCATTTTCCCCGCTAGAGCAGGGGTTAGCCTTGCGGGCCCCATGACAATCATGGTTCCCTGTTTGAGGCAATGTTTTTTTTATGGCCGGATGCCCTGCCTGACGCCAACCCTTGGTCACGCTCTTACAATGCGCAGGGATACGGTGTACCTATTCTCAATCGGGGTACACACCGTGATCATTCATCCCAGCAAGCTGGTACTCAATTTGTCGACCTCGGAAGGATGACAGGCTGAGTCAACCCCCCTGGCGTTAATTCAGCAATCGACCGGGATTCGAACCCAGGATCCATCGGATCCCAAGCCGGCACCCTAACCGCTAAGCCAACACCAGGCTAAGCCAATGCCATGATCTCATCATGCATGGAAAATGATTTCAAGAAGTGTGTATTTTTGACCGGGCCACACACAATATGAGGTTGAAGTAAATGTAGATAGCAGATGCCATAAGTGGAGTTGTAAGACATTGTTAATTATGCCGACGGAGTTTGGTAACGGCGCGCGAAGCAGTGAGAGAACGGATAGGAAACCAGGCAGACAGACACCGACGTATTATTTATATAGATTCGGGGAAACCACATTTGCTTTCCAATAATCATCACTCTCTCTTTAAGCTTGCAGACCTTGAAATTTCTTGTTCTATTTGGTGCTGTCTGTGGAACCCATAATACATTTTTGTTATGGCCTCAGAAGCCAAGGCTTGTGTGATAAAGGCAGATTCAGCCTTGGCTCCCTACACTTTCAGAACCTGACATTTTAACGCGTACTACCATCATAGAAAGAACTAGAACGCCACTCAGTAGAGCGCATACTCCCGCCGCGGGTGGCCGCTGCTGAGCCCTATCTTCCAATGGTAAAAAATCCTTCAAAAAATTCCTGGATCCGGAATAATATCCTGAGCTTCACCAAAAACTAATCAATTCTTCCTTATCCCAAGTGCAATCATCCCACCAACTTTCATCCAAATCCGTTCAGAACTTTTCCAGAAATCTTGTTCACAAACACACGAACACACACACGGACGGACACGATCGAATGCATTACTCCCTGGCGGGAGTAATAATTGCATATAATTTGGTGTGGTAACATGTATCATGTTACCTCCTGAACTTTTGACGATATACAAGAGCTGTTTTTATTTTTTGATTTATTCCCCATTGTGTCACACCAATTCAGGTTTTCACTTCACTTCGTCTATGGATCTGTTAAACCGATTACAATTAGGGAACGATGACAACACGCTGAAGCGGTCAAACCAACTCTATATTCACACAAAAGGCATTTGGAATTTGTTGGGAATTTGATACTTTAAAGCATAAAGAAAGCGTTTTACATCACAGGCACATGGAAACAGAAGTCACCACCTTGCTCCCACATGCTTATCACAAAGTTTATAGTTTTGCTGTTAAAACAGCTCAATACCAATTGTGTGTGTGTGTGCGTACGTGTGTACGTACTGCCGTACGCATGCATGCACACACACGTGTGTCTGCCACCAGCCACCCACACTTCTTCAGACCTTGGCTCACCCAAAACATGTTTTTTTTTCTTGGACTTGAACTTCAAAATATAATAACAACATGATGTAAGAATGAGCTTCCTTTTACCGTGAATGGCCTTGCTTTCAGTTTGGATTTCAACATTCAGTCTGCTAATATCTTTCTTAAATTTCCTCTTAATTCCTGTTGAATTGGGGCATATATAATATTATAAATATATATATATGTATATTATATTATATTGGTTCACGAGTTATCAAGTGACCACTATATTTGTCATGTGTGTGCATCTGTCTGTGTGTGTGTCTGTGTGTGTGTGTGTGTGTGTCTGTCCGCAGCATAACTACCCGATGATATCATCCGATCTTGATGAAACTTGGGTGGGAGGTTGATATCATGATGTAGTTGTGTCCTGCCCATTGTGGGCGGAGCGACGCCCGAAAAAGATGTCTTTTTAGGGGGGTAATCGAGTTCAAGCTACATCTTCTCCGAGGGGTTTGGTGGAATCTGACAGGGGTTTCGATATTTGGTTAGGCCAATGTCATGTGTCTAGCCCCACGCAGCTCGATTTTTCATTTTCGCCCCAAGGTCAAGGTCACAAGGTCACGAAATTTAGAAAAGTCGTTTTTTGATGGTTTTATAACATTGTTTGCTTCCTGATAGAGTGAAATGTCGTACATGATCTTATATTATCATATACATAATGAAATACAAGTTTTCCAACAAATTTCAGATTCCTCGACCTTTGACCTTTGAAGGTCACAAAGGTCAAAGTTTCAAAGTTGTCGGAATCGAACCGAATTTTCGGTATTGTGTAGCTAACTAACCTCATAACTGATTATACATTATTTACTATCTCATTTCAAGGTCAGTAACCTTTGTTTTGACATTTGAAGGTCACAAAGGTCAAATTTTCAAAGTTGTCGGAATCGAACCGAATTTTCGGGATTGTGTAGCTAACTAGTCTCATAACAGATAATACATTCCTATTTATATATTTTCAATGTTGGTTTTGACCTTTGTCATTGAATACCACTCGCTCGTGAACCATCGTCGTCTCCTGACTTGTGTGTATATATCTATATATCTATATATATATATATATCTATATATATATATATATCTATATATATATATATATATATATATATATATATACATATATATATATATATATATATATATATATATATATATATATATTGTTGCGGAGATGAGGACTGTATTTTTTTGATTGTGTTGTATTGTGGTAAATTGGTGATGATTATTGTTTATTCTGCGCCCCCCTACCTCCGGAGCTGTGTAAAGGTGAAAGGGCATCCCATAATTAGTCCACAAGCATACACGTCAGCCAAATAATAGAATACCCCTGTTTGATAGTTATCTCTTATTCTGTGTTTTAGGGTAAGGCTGTGTCTCCCATTAATTGAAGTACTCCATTGCACCAGTGAAAGAGAATAGATCCCCTTTCATTCCCATCCCCAAAATCTCCATTTCCTTTTACATCCCCTCTGGTGATTGCCAAGCCTCGATTCCCAATTACCTCCCCTCCAATAACCGCCATTGAACATGTGCTCGAATTGGAGAAGAAAGGCGTGCCCGCCCGTCGTCATCAAGGGCGGAGCCAGAGGGTCGCGCGACCAACCAGGGCCGAGGTGAGCACCCCGATGGGCGTGTCCAAAAGGCCGGCGGCTTAATCGCCGGAGGCGCTATAAAAGGCGCGCACGCGAGAGAGTCGTGAGTTGGTCGTCAGAGAGGAGTCAGTCAGTGGAGTCGGTGGTCAGTTGGTTGCGTTGGTTGCGGTGAGGAGTCGGTGGTGGTGGTCAGTTGGTTGCGTTGGTTGCGGTGAGGAGTCGGTGGTAAAGAGTGAGTGGACCAAGAACGAGTTGAGGGTTTGGACCAGACGAGTCGGACAAGGCCTGGCAAAGCACGCGACGTCCACAGCAGCCACAACAGCAGCTTGGGGGCCTGAACGGCGGTTTGGAGCAGGGCCGTAAAGGAACGGCGGCTGCTAAACGCGCCGGTTGTGCTGCAGGACCCCCTTGGACCTTCCTCTCCCTCCAGCCATCCACCTCCTGCTTTTTCCACCCTTCTTGTGTACGTGAGTTTGTTCTGTTTGTTCTGTCCGGGGTTAATTAAGTCTGTATAAGCTAGTATTTTCACTGTGTCACCTGCGTCTTATGTGCTTGTAAATAAACGTGACTGCTTTCTTTTTGCTTATGTGTGTAAATAGTCAATAAATTCAGTAGTATTTCCAAACCTTTCTTTGCCTTCGTTTTCCTCTTTGCATTCGTCGTTTTAGTCTTTTCCCTCATTGAGCAGCCGCGGTGCGATCTGGTCAACGTCGGGTGGAATCGGGTTCTAATCGGGGAGTAACTGTTTGGTCGCGGTTGGACCATCCGCTCGGCCCATCATACCATCTAAACCGCGATCAGTAACAATTGGTGTCTGGGAGTGAGATTCGGGGCCCGAACCAAATTTTTAAAACATCTAAAAAAAAAAAAAATTTTTGGTCAAAATTTGGAGCGGCCGAAATTGGTTTTGTTTTATAAAACCCGAATTTTGAAATCGCGCCATGGCTGGTCAAGGCGACGGGATGCCGGTGGGAGAGATAGACGGGGTAGAATCGACCCAGGACCTCGGGGAAATGTATGTGGATGAAAAAGAGGAGGAGAACATTGGCAATGTGGTTGAGGGGGTATCAGGCGCACCAAATGGCGCTCTCGCGCACGAGGCTACAGGCGCGCAAAATGGCGCCTCGCACATAGCTACGGCGGCCGCACCCGCTGCACAAGTGGGAGGGATGGCCCAAATGCAGGCCCTCATGGAGCAATTTATGGCGCAAATGCAGGCGTCCCTCAAACTGCAGAGTGAGCAATTGGGGGTAATGGGGAACCGGATGGAGGCTCAGAGTGAGCAAATGGGGGTAATGAGGGACGAAGCGAGGGGTACTGGTGAGGGGTTAGACAAGAAATTTGGGAAGTTAGACAATAATTTTGAGGGGTTAGACAACGGGATAAAAGAGGTGAAACAGGGGTTAATGGGGCTAGAAAATAGGATGGAAGGCAAATTGCGGGAAATAGGGGAGCAATCCGCCCGAGAAATTAAACAAATGGGAGAGCAGATAGAGGAGGTAAAAATCGGGGTAGAAACCAAATTGGATGCTCAGAGAGATGAAATGGGACAGATGAGGGTGGCATCTACAAAACAGATGGAGGAGATGAAAGAGGAGATACGACGAGGTGTGAGTGAGGAGGTTTCGGGGCTACGCGAGGAGGTAAAGCGAGGTGAGAAGCGTATGGAGAAGGAGGTGAGGAATAATACGGCGAAGTTACAGGGGGGAATAGAAGATCTGACGGAGGAGGTGGAACAGCTGACAGAGGGACAGACGGAGTTAGTGGAGCAGGTTCAAAAGAACACTGCGGTACTAGGAGGGTTAAAGGCGACACAAAAAGAAATTAAAAACGAATTAATAGCGACACAGAGGCAATGTCAGATGGTACGTGAGGGACTGACAATGAGGGTGGACGAGGTGACAGAGATAATGGAGACGAAGGACCGAGAGGTGAGGATGCACATAGAGACGGTCACGGTAGCCTTAGAGGACGAACTTGAGGAGACGCACCGGGAAATAAAAGAGGTGAAGCAAAGATTAGAGGAAGTGGAAGAAGAGGTGAGTGAAATTAAGAAGGGATGGACAGAAACTAAAAGAGAAATCCAGGAGGAAGTGATGGAATATGTGCAAGGTCGGTGCTCAACTCATGATGTGATGCTCACTAACCAAATAAAGAGTTTGCAGGTGGCAAAAGAGGTGCGGAGACGAGGTGCCAAGGTGAGTGGCGATATAATCGGAAATGTATATGATGTGAGGAAAGCTTCAGTCGGCTTGGGGGTTGCTATGGATCCGGGTGTTCGTGAGAGGCCGTTGGTGAAGTGTGCGACAGGTCTGGTGTGCGAAAAAAGAGGTGTGCGAGAATGTCCGACCATGGGGTGTGTGAGGAAAAAGTGCGCGCCGACCAGTGAGTGTGTTGTCGAGAGTGAGTCGGTAGTAGCGCGTGTGCGAGGGAGCACAGGGAAGCGCGGTGTGGTGAGTGTTACGGAGGAAGTAACGAAAAAGTGTGCGCAAGAGGATGCGCGAGAAAGGTGTGTAACGGACGGGTGCATGGGGAAAGCGCATGCTGTCAAGAGTAAGGGAGAATGCACGCCTGTGGTGAGTGTTACAGAGGATGTGACGGGAGAGTGTGCGCAAGAGTGTGCGTGAGAAAGGTGTGTAACGGACAGGTGCATGGGGAAAGAGTGCGCTGTCGAGAGTAAGGGTGAGTGCGTTGTCAAGAATGGTGGTGAGAGTAGTGAGAGTGACAAGGAGCGTGAGTTGGTTGTGACAGGTGAGCGAGGATGTACACCTGGAATGGAAGGAAGCACACCTGGAATGGTAGAGCGTGTGTGGGAATGCACACTTGAGTTGGTCGTGAGGCACGTGGTTGGGTGTGCGAGTGAAAGCACACCTGTGATGGTCACAGAGGAGGTGACCGAGGAAGGGGCGCGAAGAGGTGTGTTGGTGAGTTGTGCGAGCGACGAATGTGTGCCAAGGTGTTCGGTGGTCAGGTGTGTGACCAAGTCGGTGAGCGGAATGAGTGTACCGAGGTGTGTAAGGAAAGGTACGAGGAGCATGGGAACAGCTGGAGGTATGAGCAAGAAAGGGGTAGCGTATGCATGTAAGCATGCAGGTGAAGCATCGACGGTAACCGGGTTAGAGGTTAGAACGACTTATAGCCGAATCGGGCCCTCGGTGCGCGTCGGGCAGCTTCGCGTGCCACGAGGACCAGCGGGGATCCGAACCACGGCGGTTTCGAAAGAACCGCCGTACGCGATCCACGCTGTGCCTCGCTTGGAACGGCCGCGTCCGGGCTCCACTAGGCGGAGCGGGCAGCCCGATAGGAAGGGTCGTCATGGCGACCACTTTCTATTGAGACGTGCCGGCAGGTCGAGATCGGGACATTGGATGGCTCCACGCCGAGGTGGTGCGTGGGATCTCGGCCCGGGTAAGCCCCCGTCCCTGCCACGAATGCGGGACGTATCCAGCCGCTGGCACAAAACAACCCGTATTCATTGCTCGGCTGTACGAAGCCGAGCTTTAGAAGGGAATTGGCGCACCGAGAGGACCTAATAAGTAGACGGGTGATGAGGTTAGTGTTTTGGCCCCGAAATTAGAAAAAAGCAAAATTTGATGATGGTATGGTGATTAGCAGTAAATGACAAATTTTGGATTGGTTGGATTTAGGTGAGCGAAATTGATCGTAGGACCTCCCCGATGTGGTGGGATGGCAAATCCACCATCCCTCACAGATGGTGGGGGCAAATGCGCTATAGCTTATGGGGTTGATGGCAGTGAAAACTAGCCCGGGTGGGTTAGGATATATTGTGTGTAGGGATCTAGCGAAGATGACATTAGGTAACGTTAAGATTAGTTAGTGACTGATACCTGTAGTGGGGACGCAGGTAGTTTAGTGTGGATGATAATGACGTGGGAGCGCAATAGTTTAAAGGGACGACTGGGAAGCGCAAGTTTCAGAGGGGAGTAGTTAGCTGAGATGATGCCGTGTGTGAGGATTGAACAGGTGTGATTGCACAGGTGTGCAACTGAACAGGTGTGTGGAGCAGTGTATGAGTGAGTGATGGTGATGTGTGTTGTGTTGACCAACTGGTCCAGGAAGAGGAGGAGGGTGCAGGTGGCACCAGGTGTGAGTGCACAGGTGTGCAACGACAGGTGAATGGAGGACAGGTGTATGGAATAAATGGTATGGAGTATTGGAATGGATGGTCGTGGAGTGAGTATGGTGGAAATTGTGGAGTGGAGTGGATGGTGCGGAGGTGTGAATGGGGGAAGAGTGGACCCCCATCACGGATACCCAGGGCGGGTAGTGTAAGTGTTAGGTAGAGGGTACAGGTAAATTGTGGTTGGATATTGGCATCTGTGGTGCGGGTGAAAGAATGGTCTTTGGATGGGTGCATTAGTGTTGTGGAAATGGCCGGGCGTGTAGCCTGTTAGTGTGTGTAGTTGGTTTGGGCACTCCACCACTGTGAGGATGTCGACCAGGTGAGGCCGCAGGTGGGCTCTGGGAGCCGGTAGTAGTTGTTGTGGATGGGGCCCGAGGATCCGGAGGACGGACCCGGGTAGCCCAGTGCCAGAGGGCACCAAGGGGTGACAGAGCCAGGAGAGGGCCTTCCCCAGTTAGTTAGGTTAGGGTGAGGAGCTAGGTAAGCTCGGGTGGCAACTGCAGTGGTGGAGGTGTGCAGGTGGGTAGACCTGCTGGGAGCGCTACACGTCACAGCCCAGAAATTGTGCGAAGGCACCGGGAGATGAATCGGGGGAGTGAGACCCCAAATTGAGAAGCACCACAGTTTGGTCAATGGGAATTGGTTATTAGAACCCATAGTGTAAGTTGGCCAATGGATTGGCAGGGAAAGACCCCGGGTAGTGTAAAGTGTGTTAATGTCATTTAGAAAGTAGTTAGGATGAAGTCTCCTCGCACCATCTGCATCCACTCACCTGAGGTGACAGGTACTCCACACCATGCCATGTTTTGATTGTTTTTTATGATGCAAATGTTTGGATTGTGAGACGCATCATGACGTGGGTGTGACATTGTGCTTTGATGTTCCATCTCTGCCTCCTTATGAGGATTGATGATGAATTTGGTGATGGCAAATTTTGAAGTAGAGGGATTGTGGAGACGAATTTGGTATAGGAGAAATATGGGGAAGACGTGACAGTAGTGACGAATTTGTAAATGGGTAGATTTTGTAAATATGGGGTAAGGCAAGGGTAGTGTAGGTGACAGGGGGGTGACGTACGGTAGGGTCGAGCTTTCTCATTTCGCCCTCCGTACGCATTTCGCCTTGCATTGCCTTATTGATGTGTACCCTTGTGACCTTACCCCTCACTCATTTGTCTTTCCCCTTTTGTCTCCCACATGACCTGTGCGCCATTGGGTGCCGAGGGGAGCGTGCGTGAGTCCTCCATTGTGCGCCCGGAACTCTCAGAACCAGCTGTCTGCATCGATGCACCACATTATGGACCACATGCCTGTGGCCGAGCACCACTTATGGACCCCATGGGTTGGGGCATGGCCCCTCTGCTGGAACCGGCCATGAGGGCCCGAAATCTTGCTGGCGGACCTTGGCCACAGGGCACCGATGCCCCACAGGTGAACCACACGTAGTCGGCCCTGTGGGCCATAAATAAAGAAAATAAAAAGGACACATTGGGCACACTTTATTGCAAATAGGCCGCCAGTAAGAAAATGAAAGAATGACAACATCTGGAAGACCAAATATAATAACCAGCAGAGGGAGCCGCAGAGCAAGAGATCACCTGCAGGGTTAGGGGTTGTTGATTTATTTTTTATTGTTGAACATTGATGAACAATGGTGACTGCACCGATTGGTGCTTGGGTGTGTATTGGTGCGTTTTTGGGTGCTTTCATGGTGCGTCGATGCAGAGCAGACTGTCTCCCCCCCAGAAAGAACAATCACAGGTCCTGGGTTAGTTTTGTAAATAAAAATAGCGTCATTGTAAATAATGCTCCCCACCGTCAGTGTATAGTTTGAAGACCATTCCGCAATTCGGTTAACTGTGGGCGTAAGTCTGTTAGGCAGGGTGCAATGGAGCAGCGGTACACATTTATTTATGTTTTAAAACTGTCGCACTCAGGGTCAGGTTAAAAGTAGAGGGAACTACACCTACGTGTCACACTAAATAAAAGTTGTAGGCCCGGGACGTGCCTAAGAGGAGGAGGGTGCAGTGTTGCGGAGATGAGGACTGTATTTTTTTGATTGTGTTGTATTGTGGTAAATTGGTGATGATTATTGTTTATTCTGCGCCCCCCTACCTCCGGAGCTGTGTAAAGGTGAAAGGGCATCCCATAATTAGTCCACAAGCATACACGTCAGCCAAATAATAGAATACACCTGTTTGATAGTTATCTCTTATTCTGTGTTTTAGGGTAAGGCTGTGTCTCCCATTAATTGAAGTACTCCGTTGCACCAGTGAAAGAGAATAGATCCCCTTTCATTCCCATCCCCAAAATCTCCATTTCCTTTTACATCCCCTCTGGTGATTGCCAAGCCTCGATTCCCAATTACCTCCCCTCCAATAACCGCCATTGAACATGTGCTCGAATCGGAGAAGAAAGGCGTGCCCGCCCGTCGTCATCAAGGGCGGAGCCAGAGGGTCGCGCGACCAACCAGGGCCGAGGTGAGCACCCCGATGGGCGTGTCCAAAAGGCCGGCGGCTTAATCGCCGGAGGCGCTATAAAAGGCGCGCACGCGAGAGAGTCGTGAGTTGGTCGTCAGAGAGGAGTCAGTCAGTGGAGTCGGTGGTCAGTTGGTTGCGTTGGTTGCGGTGAGGAGTCGGTGGTGGTGGTCAGTTGGTTGCGTTGGTTGCGGTGAGGAGTCGGTGGTAAAGAGTGAGTGGACAAAGAACGAGTTGAGGGTTTGGACCAGACGAGTCGGACAAGGCCTGGCAAAGCACGCGACGTCCACAGCAGCCACAACAGCAGCTTGGGGGCCTGAACGGCGGTTTGGAGCAGGGCCGTAAAGGAACGGCGGCTGCTAAACGCGCCGGTTGTGCTGCAGGACCCCTTGGACCTTCCTCTCCCTCCAGCCATCCACCTCCTGCTTTTTCCACCCTTCTTGTGTACGTGAGTTTGTTCTGTTTGTTCTGTCCGGGGTTAATTAAGTCTGTATAAGCTAGTATTTTCACTGTGTCACCTGCGTCTTATGTGCTTGTAAATAAACGTGACTGCTTTCTTTTTGCTTATGTGTGTAAATAGTCAATAAATTCAGTAGTATTTCCAAACCTTTCTTTGCCTTCGTTTTCCTCTTTGCATTCGTCGTTTTAGTCTTTTCCCTCATTGAGCAGCCGCGGTGCGATCTGGTCAACGTCGGGTGGAATCGGGTTCTAATCGGGGAGTAACTGTTTGGTCGCGGTTGGACCATCCGCTCGGCCCATCATACCATCTAACCCGCGATCAGTAACAATATATATATATATATATATATATATAAAATATATATATAGATATATATATAAAAAAATATACTGTATATAGATATATAAATATTACAAATAAATATATATATATATATATATATAAAAATAAGTTTTCCCTTGACTGATGTTTTAAATGCATCATTTGAACAAGCGAAACTACCGGTTCGTTGGAAGTATGCAGAAGTGACCACTGACTTTGTGGGAAGTCACAACCACTGACTTTGTGGGAATTGAGACCAATAGCACTGACGAGCTACTTCGCAAAAGTTGCAGAATCATTTATTGCAAAATGGCTCCTCGAGGACATTGAAAAAAAAATTGATCCTAATCAGTACGGCAATCAAAGAAAGCTATCAACTTGTCATTATCTAATAGGAAGGCTTAATCAGCTATATAAAAATGCTGATAATGCAAAATCAATATCCACCGTAGTTCTTGCAGATTTTTCAAAAGCCTCCGATCGAATTGATCATAATGTTCTGGTTTTTAAATTGATTCACCTTGGAGTACGCCCATATATTATCTCCTGGATTATTAGCTTTTTGGAATTCTGTCAGTATTGCGTGAAATATAAGGGAACCATATCAGATATGAAAAATAGTCGTGCTGGAGTACCACAGGGTACAAAATTAGGTGCAATTTTGTTTTTGGTAATGATCAATGATGCATGTGAGAAAAGTCCCATCCCGTATTTTAAATATGTGGATGATCTACCCTTGTTGAAGGTTGTAAAGGGACTCAACAGTCACAGATGCAGCAATCCTTACTTTCTTTTCAGAATTGGACATCTGATAATAACAAGAAACTGAATGCGTTAAAATGTTACACGATGACAGTTTCCTTCACAAAGCAATCAGTGCAACACCAAACACTCTTTATAAACAACACTCAGTTACCTAGTGCGCAATCAAGTGCTTGGTTTGACAATACAGGAAAACCTGAAATGCAATGCTCATATAGAAGAAATGCTTTAAAAATGTAATGGAAAGTTGTACATTTTATGTAATCTTAAATCGTATAACCTACCCTCGTGACATCGTGACCTCGTGACAATTTATATTGGCTACATAAGACCAGTGTTGGAGTATTGTGTACCTGTTTTCAATGCATCCCTAACTAAAGCACAAGTGAACAATTTGAACGGTTTCAAAAAAGAGCTCACAAAATAATGTCAGGACAACGTTACACATCTTACCATCTTCCTTTGGAAACATGTAAATTACAAACCCTGGAGGAACGACGACGATATAAGTGGTGCATAAGATTTTGCACTTGCGATTGAAACCCATCATTTTCATACAATGTGGTATATACCTTATAATCTCAGGAAAGCACGAAAGTATTCACAGTACAAATGCAAAAGAAAAGATTTCAAACAAGCGCATTGCCATTTTAAATTGGTATTCTTAATAGTTTGTAATACTTAGTCACAATTCTCTGTTTTTTTATTTCATTTTTAATATTTTTTCTTCTGTTTGAAACATTCCATGTTTGTTTTTTAATTTTGCATTTTTTGTTAATTCACTATTTGAACCTTTTTTGACTCTATATATACTTTTATCTTGTAAGCAATCTTTGATTGCAAATTATGAATATGTATACATGTGTAATTCAGCCTTTGGCTGCCAGACATGCTTTCAACAAACCATTTGGTTATATATATATATAAATATTATAAATATATATATAAATATTATAAATATATATATAAATATTATAAATATATATATAAATATTATAAATATATATATAAATATTATAAATATATATATAAATATTATAAATATATATATATAAATATTATAAATATATATATAAATATTATAAATATATATATAAATATTATAAATATATATATAAATATTATAAATATATATATAAATATTATAAATATATATATAAATATTATAAATATATATATATATCAATATTATAAATATATAAATAAATATTATAAATATATATATAAATATTATATATATACATATATATATATATATATATATATATATATATATATATATATATATATATATATATATATATATATATATATATATATACAGTATATATATATATATATATATATATATAAAAATAAATAAATATTAAGAATTATTTTGACATGAAATACCAGTGATTTGCTTCTTCAGACCTTGGCTCACCCTTCTTCAGACCTATTACATATATACATATATATATATATATATATATACATATACATATATATATATATATATGTATAAATATTATTTAAAAAATATATATATTTTTTTTCTCGCCATCCTCAAAGTGAACTTATGGCCATAATCTCTTCCATGAGCCAATGCTAATAACGAGCAGCCATTCTGTCTGCCGCCAGCCACACACACAATGCGGAGCAACCTAACAGTGGCCATTAATCACGTTCTTTCTTGCTCCTTGCCGACTGAGAGGAACAAAGGGCAGCCATGTCATGTCAGGCTGACCCAGCACTATGCAGATGTCGCCTCAGAGTTGAGGAGGCGAGAGGGTCGGCAGGAGTGAACAGCTATTGTTTTCTCAGCTGGATAGTGGCACGAGGTTAATGACGAAAGGGCAAGTTGGGTCAGAGGCCTAGAGATACAGGATGCTTCCATTCCCATAATCTCTTTCTCTCATCACTCTTCCTGATATCTTTGTCTCTTCCCCATCATGTCACCACATCTCACGCTTCATTCTCTTTATTCTTCAATCCAGCTGCCTACCTCTGCCTCCATCTGTATAGTGCCATTCGCTTTCCTGTAATGATGGCAATCAAAGTGTAATTTATTGTAATTACAAGCAAAGATCAAGTATCACTTTATGGGGGCCCAAAGGGGAGCCTTTTGGCACACAAATCCCGATGCATATTCAGGGTTAGGGGCCTGCATCGTCCCTCATCTTTACCCTCACACTTATTTCCATCCAAGCTAAAATATCTTGTAATTCGGGGAAAAAAGTGTTGCTTCTGTGCTTTGTAAAACACATTTACTTCACTTTCTTTTCCAAGGCCATGTTTTTAGCCAAGCTAGTAACGGTACTTTCACTTTAAGTTCGTAATGCTGTATTCAGTGATGTGAGAATTCGTGACTCAAGACTTTTGTGTGTGTGTGTGTGTGTGTGTGTGTGTGTGTGTGTGTGTGTGTGTGTGTGTGTGTGACCTTTTCAATATTTTGGATCTATTCTTAGCCTTATTTTTGTAACACAACAAATGCTTCAGGTTTGAGAAAGTAAATACTGGACAAACTTTCTACATCCTTTTAAGTCATCCTTCGTGGACATCAGGAAACACGTCAAGCTGCTGTGAATTTCCAGTTTCCTTCTCATCTTTTTCCTCTGTCTTTTATTCCTCCTCCTGGTTTACTCCTCAGTTTATATGATTCTTCTTCCAATGTGTCTAAATATACCTTCAGTGTTGCTGCCAGTGAGTGGTGCAGGAAACCATATGGGCCACACCTTCAATTGCTTCCTCACCTGTTTTAATGCCAGTGTTGATCTGCTGTAATTATAAGCTTTCATTTATCGAAAGAAAATAATTAATAAGCAAATCAGATTCATCTGACATCCTCTCACAACCCATAATAAGATTATATGGCTTACTTAAATGTCAGTAAAAACCTGACCAACTCTAGGAATCCAACCTCGAGACATCTGCAAGACGAAGGAAGCTTGGACGGAGAATCTGACTCATCTATATATTAACAGGTTAAGGGTATTGTCCGCACTTTTTCTCCTACCGGCGACGGTCTGCATGCGTTGTGTGTTTGTCGTTTGCATTAGGTATTATGACTTTTGTAAACCTTCATTTAGTGGCTGTTTTCCAGCAGAAAACACACATTTCGCCCCTTATGGACAGCCATTTTGCTATATAGATTTGGTGTGTATACGGTTACGTGGTCCTCCCGGTGACTACCTGGTCTCGGTGACCCCCGGACCGTGAGAGGAACTCCGCCAGAAAGATCTATGATTTATACGCTTTTGTAACGCAATCAATATGAAAGACACAACAATTCAAATCAATAAGAAACCCCACACCAAGGATCCGGATTCATCAATAATATATTCCCCAATCAATCAACAACCATCAATAATCAATCACCAATATTACTAAGATGGCCATCTCATGTATGTCCCCCCTTTCCCCACTCACGACCCCTCAATGGTCACTGTCCCTCACAATGTCTCTGGGCCCCTCCTGGCCAAGGTGAAGGTCGACTTCTCCGCACACGGGCGGTTGAACGGACCCCTGGCTGACGTGCTCCAACGTGCACGTCACGTACCGGGAACAACTGCTGCAGCGCCCTCCTTGCCCAGCCAAGTGGGCAAAAGCAAAGCGCGGCTGGCAAAGCGCGCGAGGCCCAAGGTGCGACCCGTACGCGTCCTTGTAGACGTCGAGGCGAACTGTGCCGGACGCTTGGTTCTGTGCACGAACCCACGGCAACTTGACGTGTAATCGGTAATTACCCCGCGCAGGTAACTCCTTTCGCCAGACGGGCTTTCAAACGCAGTGTCCCCCACGCTGCTCAATATCGACACCGCTCGCGTCGGAGCTGGGCGAGGAAGAGGAAGACCGCCGCTTCTCCCGGACCTCGTGTCTTTTTTCTTCTTCCGGTTCACTATCCCGTTTCCGGTCTCCTGTTATCCGGAGCCTCTCTAACCCTTTAACCACAACAACCTTTAATAGAATAAACATTAATAAGCAATGACATGAATAGTAACTCCTCTAAATCCGGGATCCGTAACAATACTTTGTCTTCAGACTCAGTGTTGTTCGACCATATAGCTCAGCGGTTAACACGAGCAAGTGAGCTTTGAAATACTTTCAAAGCAGGAGAAATGTATTTCAGTTAATCTGTCACACATGAGTTCTTCTTGCTGAAAACCTGTGAACACTGATGTATCAGCAACCAAAATATCAGTTCCCAATAATAAATGTGTGCAGTCTTAGTTGTTGTAATACATCCACTTCACTTTGTGTTGTGTCAAGTTGTGTCAGTTTGTCAAGATATCGCACCCGTGATTTCACCGGTCTCCGCTAGTCTTACTAATAATCGACCATGCCACTGATAATTTGCTTCACTACCGGTTTTGTTTTAAGAGTTGGTTCGGTATTTTTTTTACATGAAGCTGCTTTATGAAGGGTTATTCAGGCTATCCATTGACAGTACAAGTAGTACTTGTCGTGAATCTGATACTTCCTTTTCAATGTATTTTTTATACGGGCTTTAAGGCTCACGGAGGAGCTGGCATGTGCAGACAGACATGTTAGTCACATTGGACTTGTTTAAGACGTTTGTTGACTCTAAGCATCCATCAGAGTGATCGAGTACGAGTAGTTCTGGAACTCCAGTTTAACCTCTTCTGGTGAAATTGCCAAAATCAAGACTCTCTGCTCATAGTCCGTGGGCTGAGTAGGGTTTACATGCACCCCTCCCACAACTTAACTTCCCGGGTATGTCCATGTACCCCCCACCCTAGGGGTTAGGAAAAACCATGTTAACAGAAAAAAAACTCATTCCCTCATAGTTTGACCTCTGGTGACCTCATTAGTGACCTCATTTGCATATAACACATATCATTGTAAAGAGTGTCCCAGGACAAACATTTTGAGGGGTCATATGCAACCATAGGATGACGAGGTAAAAAGTTATGGCCATTTGAATTTCGCCTACCCCTAATTTTCAGAAATCACTGACAGGGGGGGTAACATCAAAATATGCGTGGGAGGTACCTTGGGAATGAGTTTTTTTCTGTTAACATGGTTTTTCTTAACCCCTAGGGTGGGGGGGTACATGGACATACCCGGGAAGTTAAGTTGTGGGGGGGGGGGGGGGGGTGCATGTAAACCCTACTCAGCCCACGGACTATCACCTTCACTCCTTCATTCCTCTTTTCTCCCACCTCTGGAACAAACTCACTCACTCTCTTAAATGCCACTCCTCCCTCCAGGTCTTTAAAACAGCTGTCCACCGCCATCTCTTATCTTCCCCCATCCAAGACGTTGATCTTTTCTACCCCCGTGAATTCACCCCAAATCCACTTTTTTGAAATACCGACTTCTTTCCTGGAAGACCTAGCAATGTCCATGTGTTTTGTTTTTTTTAACCTCTCCCACCTCCCCCCCCCCCCCCCCCCTTTCCCATGCCTCCTTCCCCCAAGCCCTCTCCCTCCCACAGATCTCCTGATGTCCCTGCTCTCCATCTTGTTCTCCCACTCCCTTTATCATATATTTCATGTTTTATGTGTCAGTTTGTCTTTTTGTGATCATGTTAGCTCTTACACGAGCCTCGACCTTGTATACAAAAAAAAAACTCATTTGAATAATCATGACAGTTTATTAACTCCGACAGCAAGTTTAAACATGATTTGATTGTTCACAATATCTCTGTCGAAGTGAACCTGTGATCAGAATATATGTGTGGTTGAGGTGCTCTGCCATATTGTGACGTTATATCCTTGACCGCTGCCTCAATTTCTCGAATGTGCTGTGCATTTGAATTCACTGTGTTTGTTTATTTGAGTTCATATGGGCATTTATAACTTGGAATTCCTTGACACAGTTATGAAATTCTACAGAGCTGATTTGATACCTTTGCTAGTGTTGGGATTGATATAAATGTATAATGGAGATAGGTTAGTTTTCACACATCATTACTTGCAAAATCTAAGATTTTTCAAGTATATTGTTTGGTCTTGTGCGTTATTCTGTCTGTCTGTCTGTCTGTTTGTTTGTCTGTATGTCAGTCACCTACAGGTCACAATTTTCAACCGATCTTCACGAAACTTCACCAAGTTGTAGAGGTCGTTGCAATTGAGAAGCCTATTGATTTTGAAGTCAAAGGTCATCTGGAGGTCATATTTCTAAAATCCCCATTTTTAATCCGATTGAATTGAAAATTGAACAGCATTTCCACATTGAGTCACTAAATTGGGAAACCAACTACTCTCGAGGGCAAAAGGTCAAAGGTCAACTCAAGGTCAAACTTCCAAAATCATCAATTTTCATCTGAAACCCGTCAATTTTCATCCGATTGACTTGAAAATGTAATAGCATTTGCATAGTGCTTCACTGAATTGGGAAACGAACTATGTTTGAGGTCAAAAGGTCAAAGGTCAACTCAAGGTCAAATTTCCAAAATCATGAATTTTCATCTGAAAAACCATCAATTTTCATCCGATTGACTTGAAAATAGAACAGCATTTGCATATCGAGTAACTAAATAGGGAAACTATTTTTGAGGTCAAAAGGTCAAAGACTCAAGGTCAAACTTCCAAAATCATCAATTTTAATCTGAAACCCATCAATTATCATCCGATTGACTTGAAAATGTAATAGCATTTGCATAGTGCTTCACTGAATTGGGAAACAAACTATTTTTGAGGTCAAAAGGTCAAAGGTCAACTCAAGGTCAAACTTCTAAAATCATCAATTTTCATCTTAAAAATCGTCACTTTACATCCTATTAACCCGAGCTTTGATCAAGATCGTCAATTTTAATCTTGATGAGATGGACAATTTGATGGATCAATGGCAAGCTTTTTTGGGTAAGTATCGTGCTCTGCATGACGTCTTCTTGTTATTCTGTCTGTTTGTTTGTCACTCACCTTCAGTTCACAATTATAAATCAATCATAATGAAATGTCACCAAGTTGTAGAGGTCGTCACAATGGAGAAGCCTATTGAATTTGAGGTCAAAGGTCATCTGGAGGTCAAATTTCTAAAATTGCCATTTTTGATCCGATTGACTTGAAAATTGAAAAGCATTGATATATTGAGTCACTAAATTGGGAAACCAAATATTTTGAGGTCAAAAGGTCAATGGTAAATGGTCAACCCAAGGTCAAACTTCCAAAATCATCAATTTTCATCCGATTGACTTGAAAATTTCACAGCATTTGCATAGTGTCTCACTGAATTGGGAAACCAACTATTTTAAGGTCAAAAGGTCAAAGGCTAACTCAAGGTCAAACTCCCCAAATCATCAATTTTCATCTGAAAAATCGTCTCTTTTCATCCTATTGACCCAAGCTTTGATCAAGATCGTCAATTTTAATCTTGATGGAATCGACAATTTCATGGATCAATGGCAACCTTTTTGGGGTGGGGTGGATTTTGCAAGTATCGTGCTCTGCATGACGTGTTCTTGTTTTATGATTGATGTGATTCAAATTGAATTTTCACACACTATGCTGTCTAACTCAAGTGTATATGAAGATAGTAATTGTTTTGAGAATCTTCACAGACTATGCATCTACCTAACTCAAGTAGAACTAGAACGGCATTCGGTAGAGAAGAAACCTCCATCAGGCTGAACAGTTTACGTTTTGTATCCACAGAGATGCTGGATCTGCGTCTGGATCTGAACCAAAATCGAATCGGCTTGTTCTTGTCACTTACCCAACTCATCCACCAAGTTTTGTCAAACTTGTCCACAACTTTTTGAGATATCGTGCTGTACTGTATATCATTTTTGGCCACATCTCTCAATGGTGAAGAATCACTTCAAAAATTAGAAAATTCTCAAATCCATATCTATATCTGGATCTTCACCAAAATCGAATCAATTCGTCCTTGTCACACACTGAGGTCCACCAAATTTTGATGATCGGAGTTCACCATCTCACCAATTATATAGGTATCTGGGTTGAAATCCGAATACATTTGGGCTTCTTATACAGCATTGTACATATGGATCTACATTTGGAGATCATGGCAACAAGTGGTGGCTAGGGTGTTGATAATTAAGTTATGAACTGTAAGAAAATAACTGTTTGAAGCCCCATATTTAGGTGCATCATGGTAAAAAATGTTATCCTATAAAATGTTGTGCCGATTAGCCCTGGGAGATCAGTGGAGTAGCGTCACAAACAAACAAACAAACATTTCATGATTACATATACACAACAGGTCAAAAGTTTTAGAAAACCTCAATTTTTCCAGTTTTTATTGAAATTTATGCAGTTTAATGTCGCAATGTACTCTGAAATTAAGCATAGAACAAATAAACAATTGGAGATTAAAAAAAAGAAATCATATAATCATTTTGTTTAACAAAATTTAACTTAAAATTTTGACTCAGCAAAGTAGCCACCTTTTGCAAATATAACCGCCGAACACACTCGTGGCATTCTTTCTACAATGGAAATCAAATATTGTTCGGGAAGTTCTTCCCAACACTGTTGCAGAAGTTCCCACAAATGTGTTGCACTTGTAGGTTGCTTTGCCATCACCCTTCTGTCCAGTTCATCCCAAACCAGCTCGATGGGGTTTAAGTCTGGAGACTGTGCTGGCCATTCCATGACTTGAAGCCTACCGTCTTGTTCTTTTCCTCGAAGGTAGTTTTGACATAGCCTGGAGGTGTGTTTCGGGTCATTATCTTGCTGTAGGATGAACTCCTGACCAACTCGGCGTATACCAGAGGGTATTGCATGGCGCTGCAAAATTCTGTGGTAGCCCTTTTTGTGCAGGGTGCCAGTCACTCTGTGCAAGTCGGTGACTCTGGATCCAGCAAAATAACCCCAGACCATCACGCTTCCTCTTCCATGTTTGACAGTTGGTGTCACACACTGAGGAACCATCCTTTCGCCTACTCGACGGCGTACAAAAACCCTGCGTGATGAACCAAAGATTTCAAATTTTGATTCTTCGGTCCATAAGACCTTCTTCCAGTCTTCAGTAGTCCACTGGCGGTGCTTCATGGCCCAGGAAAACCTCTTTTTCTTATTTTGCCATCTTAGCAATGGCTTTCTTACTGCCACTCGACCTCTCAAACCTGCAGCTCGAAGTCTTCCCTTCACAGTTGAAACTGAGACCTGCTTACTTCGACAAGTGTCAGTTATATACCTGCTTACTTCGACCAGTTATATACACACACACACAATGATTATTTGTGAATATGCACGTATTGATATGTGATTATACATACTAGCAACGGTACCCGCCCTATTGGCGGGGCTTCAAATGGGAAGCCCAAATGCAAAGGAAAAGTATCAGAAATTGAAGGCTTTAAAAATTTTAAACGATTCATATAAACATCCGTTGAATCATATCACACGCAAATCATCAAAATCTAAACAGTACATGTCACCCATTTTGAAAAAAGATTGAATTCTGCAAAACGGAAGCAGCCGCTACACATCTTTCTCAGTCGCACATTTATGTGTGAAGAGTGCGCGCCGAATCTGTAACACAGAAGCGGCCGCTACACCTGTTTCTCAGTCGCTTTGCACACGCTGCCATGTTACTTCGGAGCCGCACGTTTATATAGGAAGAGTTCGTCAGGAGTCTATGTACTCTCTCCTGGTACGTAGAATAAACAGTATTTGTAGAATTTCAACAAAAGCCACATCACTGTTCATATCGGTAAATATTATTCCATCGTGTTTGGAAAAACTGGAAAATTGGAAAATTTGGAAAAACAATATAGCCTATTTTACTCCCAGGGGTCCCAGGAATACCCACCCAAAATATCGTTGCGATCGGTTGAGCTGTTTTTGCGGTACCTTTGAACGGACGGACGGACATTTGGTGAATTATAGTAAGATTATATACACACATATTATATGTAATTGTACATATTATACATACCGTGGCATATTATACATATTATATGCACACATACACCCATGAATTGTGATTACAAACACACACATGTGCGCGCACACACACACACACACACACACACACAAACACACACACACACTAATGGAGATGGATACATGCGCATACACACTTTCTCACACATATACACATTTACACACACAGATACGCATGTGCACACACTTGTATGCATACACACACACGGAGGTGGATACTTTGAGGCCTGGAAGGGCTCTGTTCCACCTTCTGAAACCCGTGTATGAAGATGACAATCACCGACACACACACTCACATATGCACACTCACACACACACACACACACACACACACACACACACACACACACACACACACACACACACACACATACATACATACACACATACCCACACACACACATACCCACCCACACACACACACACACACATACACACATACCTTGTAAGGGAACTCTTGTTATTTTTATTATTTTAATTATTATTATTATTATTATTATTATTATTATTATCTATATAATAATACCGTAAGGACTCGACTTTGTTATCCCTTTTACGCCGCACCCAGTGACCCGATGCCCACGGCACTCATGGATTTACGATCTACGAACCGCGCTCTTTGTTTATCACGTACAGCCATACTCGAAAAATCTGAATTAGCCGACGTTGGGGCCCAAAAGCATCCGATTAACTGCTGACACGACGCCATCTTATGACGCCATCGTATTGGCGTCTGCTGGGCGAAGGCGAAGCGAGCCGTCCGCTGATTGGACAGTCGAGTGGTGTTAACATGGGTGGTGTGAACCAAATGGTCTTTTTATTCCCTTGAACATTTTAAATTAGGATACATAAGGAAACGTCTTTATTGTCATTTTAATAAAGTTAAATGGAGTGACGTTGCGATACTCGGGGTGCGTTGCATAAATCCTCGTAACTCAGAGAGGTGTAGCAGGTGGCGAGACACGTAAGGAAGCTTAAAGATAACGAGCTGAAAACAGACGAACGATATGTCAATCCCTTTCTACACCGAACGGCAATAAAAGTATGAGAGCGGGAAGGCATGGCCTGAGCACTTCGAGCAGAGAGGACTGATTGTACTTAACTTAAAGAGAAAAAATTGGAGCTTAACGGCAGAAGAAGATCCCATGAGCGCTCCCCTATGCCATCCATAATGGTACACTCTATCCATACACCACATCCTCCCTTCCGTGGATGTTCCACGGGTTTCACGTCTTTATCGTCATTTTAATAAAGTTAAATGGAGTGACGTTGCGATACTCGGGGTGCGTTGCATAAATCCTCGTAACTCAGAGAGGTGTAGCAGGTGGCGAGACGTAAGGAAGCTTAAAGATAACGAGCTGAAACAGACGAACGATATGTCAATCCCTTTCGACACCAAACGGAAATAAAAGTATGAGAGCGGGAAGGCATGGCCTGAGCACTTCGAGCAGAGAGGACTGATTGGACTTAACTTAAAGAGAAAAAATTGGAGCTTAACGGCAGAAGAAGATCCCATGAGCGCTCCCCTATGCCATCCATAATGGTACACTCTATCCATACACCACATCCTCCCTTCCGTGGATGTTCCACGGGTTTCGGCTAGTTATTATTATTATTATTATTATTATTATTATTATTATGAGGCATATTGGAGGGGGTGGGGTGATGGTTGAAGATCGTGCCATGTTTGTGTACATATTACGTAGGTGAACCCAAATGCATTAGCAGAATATCCACCAGCAAAAGAAATTGGATATAACCTCTGGACTAAATGAAAGGATGACCTCTGGCCTAAATATGGATTGCAACTTTTTGAAGCATCCATTTTGGCACAGGCTGCATGAGATCCATTCCTATTTGGTACGATTCCTCTCGGAGGGCTGAGCACAGTTCCATTAACGAGAATGGTGTATATGTGAATAGTTGCTGATGCAACATTTAAACACATTACAAAATGCCTTTTCAAATAGATTTCTAGAGATCGTGCATGCTTTGTGGCCAAGGTAGATAGATGTATGACATCCATGTCATGTTGTTCAAAGCAGTCCTGTACTACAGCTTTGATGGATGATGGCATCGTCACCTTGAAGCATGCCATCATTATTTGGATACACATGCAGCATTAAAGCATGACTGGTTGGCCACGGCCCCTAGCCATTGCACGTATGTCACCGGCCTTGCATTATCATGAGGGCTCCTAACCCAAGTCAGCTGAAATGTTCCCCAGACCATTACTCCACCTCTAGAATCCTGAACTGTTGGTATGATTCATGACATGCAATGATTCATGAGATTTCCATCTGTTCAACCACACACTAACCCTTCCATCTGTTCAAAGCAGTGTGAAAGAGGATTCACTGAACCGCGTGAATTTCCATTGGTGCAGAGTCCACTGTCCACAGCACAGCTGTAGGCCGCGTATTTGGTCCTCGTCTGAAATTTGGGGCCCGCAAAGGGACGCCAAGTTTCATGCCCAATAGTGATGCTACACACGTTAACAATCATGGCAGCAACTCTCCAAAAGAAGGGCACTCAGTTGTGAGGCAAAATAATTTGAGTAGTTCTGCAGTTTTCAGATGCATAATCACCCTCTCAGAATTGCTCATCATATCCTGATGGCACGGACAGACCATTCTAAGATTGGATGACTAATGTGAACCAGGAAGCAGGAACTTGAAATCTCATTTGGGTATCACGAAACATTTTGGCAAAATCTAATTGCAAGCAATAATAGCTGACATGATATTTTTGCCAATTTGTTCTAATATTTGTTCCCTGGTGAACATGTCCATGATTTTCGAGCGTGCCACCCCCTGTGGCTTTGTATTATGTGTCCGCTCTGATGGTTCTCCACAATAGTCTTTTTGTGGCCAAGGTGCTTATTGATAAAGACTTTTTCCTAACGTTTTCCCTTTTCGCAGATTTTGTTCTTTACATTTTGTCAAGCGTGCTCTATTTCCTTCTTTCTCAATGGCATTCGTGAGCTTAAACAGAAATGCTTATCGAGGATTTCTGGAGTTAAAGTTAAATTACGTTATTGTAAGCTCCGACCGAATCCTTTATTTATTTATTTTATCTTTGGACCATCTATTTTTTTTGCAAAAACATTTTTTGGGTTCAATGCACCATTTACAGTTTGTTTCTATCATGTGTACGTCAGTCGCAACTTATAAAAGTTGAAAGTTACACTTCATGGACACCCTATACAATTCTGGTCATAGACAATAGGATAGGTGAACAATGATTTTCTGGGCCTCCATGTAAAAAGTCCATATCTGACATGGAAAACATTTTTCTTGTGTTGGAGTCTTGAACGGGTTTTTCTAGTTGTGTTTGTGTGGGCGTTGTCCTGTGTTGATGGGATATTGAAATGCTCTGGTTCTTATAAGTTTGGGTCCTCCAAAGTGTGAACGTATCAAGTGTGTTAAGTGAGCAATCGCGCAATTGTCCGAATAGAATCAAACCGTTGTCCCTCCTACATTGTTTTGAGCATGTTGTGCACCTCCTCTCTGTACTTCCTTTCCCCCTCACTATTCCACTTCCCCTTCTCATTCCCACCTTCAAGTCCCCGACCTCCCCGTCTCTTTCCTGTCTTCCCATCACCTACCACCACCATGTGTTACGCTACGCACATTAGGGAGTACTGCTTTGTACAAGACTGCTGGAAGGAGACTTAGCACAGGTGAGATGGACTGCCTTTTCTTGTGCTACATTAAAGAGAAAAGATGTTTTTACCTGAATTTTTCGAGAAAGTGCTTTCAAAAAATGCACAGTAAGAGCTTTCTGCTGAAAAATCGCCTTCATTTATTTATTTTAAGCTTATATTTATGCTTGGCCATGGACTCATTGATCAATCCTTGTAGTTCACCTGGCAGGTAAAATTATGTGCGTTTTCTTTCATTTCCACTCTGGTTGCTAATTCCTAAAACTATCGGCAGAGGGTGCAACGAGTCATAGAAGTGAAAGCACCTTGAGGTTAACTCAGAATATGCACAAGCAGTTGTTTCGTTTCTTCCCGACAGGTGCAGTCAGTAGTCGCCACCATCTGTTTGGTGAATCCAGCATCTTAGCGTGGTCATGGTCAATACGTGGCCCGTGCTGCACCCTCACACTTCCCCCACCTCGGTTTTACACTTTTCACCATTAATGGTCACTTTAAATGTTTTACACAAAATTTGGTCACCAGTTATTGGATAATTAATTATTAGACAATATTTTAAGATAATATTGGATAAAAACCAGTTATTGGATACAGCTGCCATTATTTCCACTCATACTTTTGTTCACCTTCTTGCTTTGCGTTCAGTTACATTCTAATTCCCTCTTCCTGTCCATCATTATGTTAATGATATTCACATTCTGGGAAATACCTTTGTTTTTGCTGGCCGCCTTTTCTACCTTTGTCCTTTAGAAAAATAAAACTTTTTTATTTTATCTTTGTTTGTTTCCTAACTTCCTCGTTTTATTACGACTTTTATTTCTCCCCTCTTTTTCCTTCTGCGTCCCTCATTAAGGGTTTTTGTGGTTTTCCCACCTGAGCATTCATGTTGTTTTTCGATTTTAATGACCTTGCATGTAGTTTAATATTAACTAGCAGGTATTTGTTGTGTTAAAACTTTCAGGCAGAAGCAGTCCTGACCAAATGTGGTTTTGATATATACGGTATATATCCTGATTCTGATGTACCATAGTCCGTTAGAGAGCGTGTGTGTCTACTGAAGCGGTTTATTGGCAAGGGTAATACTGGGTGGTTTGCCATTGCGTTCCCAGCAGTCGTTAGGGCAGGAATTTGGAAGTTGGACATGGTGCCGGTGACGATAGCTCACCCAATCTTCGCGTAGGACACCCTGGGAATCTTTAACGCATGCCAGCTACTGCCGGCAGAGGGGACACCCAGTTTAACGTCAATCTGAGGGATGGCACACATTGATGAATCACTCTGATTGTGAAACACTGAAATGACAGTTTATAGCTGCGTCAGGATTCAAATCCAAGCTACACAGCTTAGATGCAAGTGTGCGTACCTCTAGGGTCTTGGCCATCCTGACAGTCATATATATTTATATATACTGCATAGATACACACACACATTATATATATATACAGGCAACCCTCGTTAATCTGACCTGTTGAATCCAGAAATCTTGCTATGACCAAAACATCCAGGAACAGATTTCCACCATTCATTTTATCCCTCGAAGTCGCAAAGTTGTTTATCCGACAATCTCTTTCATCCGACATTGGGTGCTGGGAACAAAGTAGTCCAGATTAATGAGGGTTGACTGTATATTTATATATATATATATATATACACTGCAAAAAAAGAAACGCATAAGTAGTAAAATCGTAAATATCTGACAGAGTGTTGCCGATATCCATACAAAATTAATACCAAAAATGAATTGGTCATTTCTGCATGGATTGGGATTGATTTCTGTGGAAAGAATGAGGTACTGCAGAAATTTGGCGAAAAGATGGAACAATCGCAAAAACACAACCACGTGAGAGCCTGGTGCCGAAACACACCAACATGACATACACGTGCAACATCACTTGTGGGGCTATAAAAACGTTGGGTTTTCATTTGCATGCCATCACAATCTTACAGCAAGTGAACAGCGAAAACATGCCACGACTCACGGATGAGATTCTTCGGCCACACGTCCTTCCCATTATGCAACAAGCGAACGTCATTTTCCAACAAGACAACACCCGACCTCACACGGCAAGACTGACAACAGCCTTTTTGAGGAATCACAACATTCAGGTCCTGCCATGGTCCTCCAGGTCTCCAGATTTAAACCCAAACGAACATTGATGGGATGCACTGGATCAACGACTGCGAGCATGTCAGCAACAACCACAGAACCTCCGACAGTTGGCACAAGCACTGCAGGCAGAGTGGGTGAACATCCACCAGGCCACAATTCGGGATCTGATTGCTTCCATGGGACGACGATGCCAGTCAGTTTTGGACTCTAATGGTGGCCATACAAGATATTGAGCACAGATGACCTTCACCTTGAAAATCTACTGTTCCATATGTGCCATATGGAACCTGGGTCAATGATAATGATGTGTGCCAATTTTGAACAATCGATTACCATCTGTTGATTATTGATATGATATATAAAATATACATCTAAAATCACTTTTGCGTTTCTTTTTTTGCAGTTTTGCGTTTCTTTTTTTGCAGGGAATATATATATATATCTATATATATATATATATATATATATATATATATATATATATATATATATATATACATACATATATATACATACATATAGATGTACAGTCTTGGCCAAAAATATTGGCACACTTGCACTTTTTTCAAATAACTCACAATGTTCTCGAAAAAATAAGTTGAAATTGACAAAAGTATTGGGTCTCCACAATTCTTTATTTCACTGTTAATATTACAGAACCTTTGTTTTTGATTCAGAACTTGATATATCCTTTAAAATCAGAAAATAAAAAGAAATGGCAATGAAAAAATTATTGACACCCAAGACTTAATATTTGGTAGCACAGCCTTTGGACAAAATAACTGCAGTCAAGGGCTTCCTATAGCCATGAATGAGCTTCCTACACCTCTCTACTGGCAGTTTGGCCCACTCTTCTTGTGCAAACTGCTCCAGTTCTCCCGGATTTGAAGGGTTCCTTCTCCCATCTGCTGTTTTCAGATCTTCCCACAGGTGTTCAATGGGATTTCGATCTGGACTCAATGCCGGCCACTACAGAACAGTCCAGTGTTTTGTCTTGAACCATTCCTGGGTGCTTTATGAAGTGTGTTTGGGGTCATTGTCCTGCTGCAAAACCCATGACCTTTGACGGAGACCCAGCTTTCTGACACTGGGTTGAACATTGCACTCCAAAATGCCTTGGTAATCTCCTGATGTCATGATGCCATGCACACATTCAAGACACCCAGTGCCAGAGACAGCACAGCAACCCCAAAACATCACTGAACCTCCTCCAAGTTTGACTGTAGGGAAGGTGTTCTTTTCTTTGAAAGCTTCATTTTGTTTTCTGTAAATATAGAGATGATGTGCCTCACCAAAAAGCTCTAATTTGGTCTCATCTGTCCACAGGACATTCACCCAGAAGGATTTTGACTTGTTCAGGTGTGTTTTGGAAAACTCCAGTCGGGCTTTCTTTTGTCTCTCTCTCTCAGCAGTGGGGTCCTCCCGGGTTTCCTCCCATAGAACCCCCTTTCATTGAGTTGGCCACGGATGGTGCGAGTTCAAACTGTCGTACCTTGTGTCTGAAGGTCAGCTTGAATCTGTTTGGCAGTTGATTGAGGTGCTTTATCCACCATTCGAACAATTCTTCGCTGCAATCTTCGATTACGTTTTTATCTTGCAGCCACGTCCAGGGAGGTTGGTTACAGTGCCATGGGCCTTAAACTTCCCGATAACATTGCGTACAGTGGACACAGGAACATCAAGGTCTCTGAAGATGGACTTGCACCCTTGAGATTGTCCATGCTTGGCTACAATCTTGTGTCTGACCTCCTCAGACAATTCTCTGGTTTTCTTTCTTTTCTCCATGCTCATTGCGGTGCGGTACACAAATTGATACAAAACAGCAGAATGAAACAAAAGATTTCGTATTTTTTTCAGCTTTTTTTGTTTTGTTCCACTGCAAACCAAAGAAATACAAATGTGGATACCAAAAGGTTTTTTTAATTTAAAGAATTCTCTGGACGAAATGGTGCATGATTTGAAATCAGTGCAAGGGTGCCAATATTTTTGGCCACGACTGCATATATATATATATATATATATATATATATATTGTTGTGAATATGAGAATGTTTTTTTTTATTTTGTGGTGGTGGTAAAATGTTGTAAAAGGTTGTTGTAAAAGGTTGTTGTAAAATATCACCCCTCCTCCCTCCGTTGTGGTTGTATAAAGGTCAAAGGGCGTTCCCGTAGTTAGTCCATAGAAAAACATACATGTAGGTCACGATATATCTTTTCTTTTGATAGTTATCTCTTATTCTGTGTTTTAGGATAAGGCTGTGTCTCCCATTAATTAAAAGTACTCCATTGCACCAGTGAAAGAGAATAGACCCCCTTTCCTTCCCATCCCCAAAAGCCTCGATTGCCCATATTACCTCCCCTCCGATCCAATTGCCGCCATTGGCCACGAGGCAGGGTTGGGGAAGAAAGGCGTGTCTCCACCTCGTCAGAGGAGGGGAGGGGCGCGCCCGCCCGTCGTCGTCCGGGGCGGAGCCCGAGGGTCGCGCGACCAACCAGGGCCGCGGTGAGTGACCCGGTAGGCGTGCTCTCGGAGTCGGCGGCTTGATTTCGCTAGAGGTGATAAAAGCGACTGTAAGGGACTGCTTTAAGAGAGAGGCCTTGGAGATGAGCATGAGATGAGAAGAGAAGAGAAGAAGAGAGAGATGCGTTTTTACAGAGGAGAGCAGAAGACAGAAAGGCCTGGAGTTGGACTTTGAGTTGGTCTGAGTTGGTTGGGAGTCGGTCGTCAAGTGCAGAGTGGTGAAGAGTCAGTCAGTAGAGGTGGTGGTCAAGTGGTTGCGTTGGTTGCGGTGAGGAGTCGGTGGTAAAGAGCGAGGGACCAAGAAAGAAAGAGAAAGAGTCCTGAAGCACGAGAGGAAGTTGTTGGACTGGGTGGGACTAAGGAAGGAGAGAGAACCCGTCACACCAATCCCCCAAGCTCCGCGTTAGCTCCACCAAGCTCCGCGTTGGCTCCACCAAGCGTTCAGCTCCACCAAGCTCCGCGTTCAGCTCCACCAAGCTCCGCGTTGGCTCCACCAAGCTCCGCGTTGGCTCCACCAAGCGCTCAGCTCCACCAAGCGTTCAGCTCCACCAAGCTCCGCGTTGGCTCCACCAAGCGTTCAGCTCCACCAAGCTCCGCGTTGGCTCCACCAAGCGTTCAGCTCCACCAAGCTCCGCGTTGGCTCCACCAAGCGTTCAGCTCCACCAAGCTCCGCGTTGGCTCCACCAAGCGTTCAGCTCCACCAAGCTCCGCGTTGGCTCCACCAAGCGTTCAGCTCCACCAAGCTCCGCGTTGGCTCCACCAAGCGTTCAGCTCCACCAAGCTCCGCGTTGGCTCCACCAAGCGTTCACCTCCAGCCATCCACCTCCTGCAATTCCCCGCGTGAGTCCGTCTTTTGTTTGTTCTGTCCTGGGTTAATTAAGTCTGTATAAGCTAGTATTTTCCCTGTGTCACCTGCGTCTTATGTGTTGTGAATAAACCTTGATTGCTTTCTTTTTGCTTGTGTGTAAATAGCCAATAAATTCAGTCGTATTTCCAAACCTTTCTTTGCCTTCTTTTTCCTCTTTGCATTCGTCGCCTTTGTCTTTTCCCCATTGGGCAGCTACGGTGCGATACGGCCAAAGTTCGGGTGGAATCGGGTGAGTTTGTTAGGTCGCGGTTCTAAACCACCGCTCGGTCAATAACATCTAACCGCGATCGGTAACAATTGGTAGTCAGGAGGTGGGATTCGGACCTGGGACTAAATTTGTTAGGCCCAAATTTTGGAACACCAATTGTGTTATTACCGTAACAATTGGTGTCGGGGAGTGAGATCGATCCGGAGCGCGCTTCACGCGCTCAAAATTATAAAGTACCGAAATTTCTTTTGTTTTATAAAGTAAAACCCGAATTTTGAAATCGCGCCATGGCTGTTCAAGGCGACGGGATGCCGGTGGGAGAGATAGAGGGGTTAGAAGTAACCCAGGATCAAATGGAGGGGAGCAATGAGGAGGCGGTTGAGGGGGTGTCAGACGCGCAAAATGGCGCTCTCGCGCACGTGGTATCAGACGCACAAAGGGGCGGCTCGCACGAGCGCGGGGTAGCCGCGCCCGCTGCGCAAATAGCGGGAATTGATGTGCGGGACCTCATGGCGCAGATTAATGCAACCATACTAATGGCATATATGGGGCTAGAAGCAAAAATGGATGCTCAGGGTGAGCGATTAGAGGGCCAAATGGGGGTAATGGGAAACCAAATGGAAGCAATAACGAACAAATTGAGAAACCAAATTGAAGCAACAACGAACGGAATGAGGGCCGATAGAGAGGCACGGGAGCAGAGGGACAGAGACCGCAAGTTGGGCGAAAGGGTCCCAGGGGTGCACGAGGAGGTAACGCGAGTCGAAAAGCGCTGGTTGAGCGAAGCGGAGGAAAGCACGGGTACAATGACGGGGGTAGGAATCGCGACACGGGGTTTTGAAAAGCCGGCGACCGATGAGGTAGAGGGAATTTTATTAAAGCCAACGGTCGCCGAGGAGAATAAAGAAAAAGCAGAAGTGGGCATTGAAATTGAAGAGATGACGGAGGTAGCCCGGGAATTGCAGGGAGAAATGGATAATGTACAAAGTCTGTGTTCAAATCATGATGTGATGCTCACTAACCAAATAAAAAGTTTGCAGGTGGCAGAGGAGGTGCGACGAGGTACGGAGGTGAGTGGCAATGTACATGATGTGAGAGGAGATTCAGTTGGCTTGGGGATTGGTTTGGATCCGGGTGTTCGTGAAAGGCCGTTGGTGAGGTGTGTGACAGGACAGGTGTGCGAAAAAAGAGGTGTGCGAGAATGTCCGACCATGGGGTGTGTGAGGAGAAAGTGTACACCTGTGGTGAGTGTTACGGAGGAAGTAACGAGAGAGTGTACACCTGTGGTGAGTGTTACGGAGGAAGTAACGAGAGAGTGTACACCTGTGGTGAGTGTTACAGAGGATGTAACGAGAAAGTGTACGTCTGTGGTGAGTGTTACGGAGGAAGTAACGAGAGAGTGTACACCTGTGGTGAGTGTTACGGAGGAAGTAACGAGAGAGTGTACACCTGTGGTGAGTGTTACGGAGGAAGTAACGAGAGAGTGTACACCTGTGGTGAGTGTTACGGAGGAAGTAACGAGAGAGTGTACACCTGTGGTGAGTGTTACAGAGGATGTAACGAGAAAGTGTACGTCTGTGGTGAGTGTTACGGAGGAAGTAACGAGAGAGTGTACACCTGTGGTGAGTGTTACGGAGGAAGTAACGAGAGAGTGTACACCTGTGGTGAGTGTTACGGAGGGAGTAACGAGAGAGTGTACACCTGTGGTGAGTGTTACAGAGGAAGTAACGAGAGAGTGTACACCTGTGGTGAGTGTTACGGAGGAAGTAACGAGAGAGTGTACACCTGTGGTGAGTGTTACGGAGGAAGTAACGAGAGAGTGTACACCTGTGGTGAGTGTTACGGAGGAAGTAACGAGAGAGTGTACACCTGTGGTGAGTGTTACAGAGGATGTAACGAGAAAGTGTACGTCTGTGGTGAGTGTTACGGAGGAAGTAACGAGAGAGTGTACACCTGTGGTGAGTGTTACAGAGGAAGTAACGAGAGAGTGTACACCTGTGGTGAGTGTTACGGAGGAAGTAACGAGAGAGTGTACACCTGTGGTGAGTGTTACGGAGGAAGTAACGAGAGAGTGTACACCTGTGGTGAGTGTTACGGAGGAAGTAACGAGAGAGTGTACACCTGTGGTGAGTGTTACAGAGGATGTAACGAGAAAGTGTACGTCTGTGGTGAGTGTTACAGAGGGTGTAACGGGAGAGTGTGCGCGAGAGGTATGGTGTGTAACAGGGAGAGCGTTGGTGGAATGTACGGACGGCGTTGGAACGCCAGGTTTTGTGAGGGTGAAAGGGGTAGCGTATGCTTGTAGGCATGCAAGTAAAGCATCGATGGTAACCAGGTTAGCGGTTAGGGCGACGGATAGCCGATGCGAGCACTCGGGGCGTGGGGTGCTTTGTTGGGTGCGAGGCCCGGCGCGGATCGATGCTGCGTCGCTTCTCTTCGAAGCGTCGTTGCCGATTCGGGCTTGGCCCCGCCCCGCACGGTCGAGTCCGGGCTTTGCCGGGCGAGGCGACCGGTCCGGTTCGAGGGCGAGTGGGAGGAGGCGGAACGGTGCCCCCTCGTGGGGACGGGGTTCCGACCGGGGGAGATTGAGCCATCGGGCCCGGGACCGCAAGGTGCCGCGCCGAGATGGTGCGTGGAGCCTCGGTCCAACCAAACCACCTCCCTTGAACCGAAAGCCGGACGGATTCAACCTGCAGGCAAAAAACGACCCGCGTTCATTGCTCGGCTGTACGAAGCCGGGCTGTAGATGTGAATTGGCGCACCGAGAGGATGTAATAAGTAGACGGGTGATGTGAATTGGCGCACCGAGAGGATGTAATAAGTAGACGGGTGATGGTGATAGTGATAGTAGTGATTTGAAACGAAATTTAGAAAAGTGAATAGAATTGGCGGCAAATGGAAAATTTTTGAATTGTTGGATTTGGACGAGCGAAATTAGTAGTGAGAGACCCCCGATGTGGTGGGATGGCAAATCCACCATCCCTCACAGGGGGGGGCAAAGGAGCAATAGCTTATGGGGTGTATGGCAGTGAAAACTAGCCCGGGTGGGTTAGGATATGGTGTGTAGGGATCTAGAGAAGATGACCTTAGGTGACGTTAAGATTAGTTAGTGACTGATACCTGTAGTGGGGACACAGGTAGATTAGTATGGATGATAATGACGTGGGAGCGCAATAGTTTAAAGGGACGACTGGGAAGCGCAAGTTTCAGAGGGGAGTAGTTAGCTGAGATGATGCCGTGTGTGTGAGGATTGAACAGGTGAGAATGGAACAGGTGTGATTGCACAGGTGTGCAACTGAACAGGTGTGTGGAGCAGTGTATGAGGGAGTAGTGGTGATTGCGTGTTGTGTTGGCCAAATGGTCCAGGAAGAAAGGAGGGTGCAGGTGGCACCAGGTATGATTGCACAGGTGTGCAACAACAGGTGTATGTGGTTGTATGGAATAAATGGTATGGAGTAGTGGAATGGATGGTAGTGGAGTGAGAATGGTGGAAATTGTGGAGTGGAGTGGATGGTGCAAAGGTGTGAATGGGGGAAGAGTGGACCCCCATCACGGATACCCGGGGCGGGTAGTGTAAGTGTTAGGTAGAGGGTGTAGGTAAATTGTGGTTGGATATTGGCATCTGTGGTGCGAGTGGAAGAATGGTCTTTGGATGGGTGCATTAGTGTTGTGGAAATGGCTGGGCGTGTAGCCTGTTAGTGTGTGTAGTTGGTTTGGGCACTCCACCACTGTGAGGATGTCGGCCAGGTGAGGCCGCAGGTGGGCTCTGGGAGCCGGTAGTAGTTGTTGTGGATGGGGCCCGAGGATCCGGAGGACGGACCCGGGTAGCCCAGTGCCAGAGGGCACCATGGGGTGACAGAGCCAGGAGAGGGGCTGCCCCCAGTTAGATAGGTTAGGGTGAGGAGCTAGGTAAGCTCGGGTGGCAACTACAGTGGTGGAGGTGTGCAGGTGGGTAGACCTGTTGGGAGAGCTACACGTCGCGGCCCAGAAATTGTGCGAGGGCACCGGGAGATGAATCGGGGGAGTGAGACCCCAAATTGAAAAGCACCACAGTTTGGCCAATGGGAATTGGTTTTTAGAACCCATAGTGTAAGAGGGCCAATGGTTTGGCCGGAGAAAGACCCCGGGTAGTGTAAAGTGTGTTAAAGTCATTTAGAGGATAGGTAGGATGAAGGATCTCCTCGCACCATCTGCATCCACTCACCTGAGGTGACAGGTACTCCACACCATGCCATGTTTTATTATTTTTTATTGTGCAAATGTTTGGAATGTGAGACACATCATGACGTGGGTGTGACATTGTGCTTTGATGTTCCATCTCTGCCTCCTTATGAGGATTGATGATGAATTGATGATGGCAAATTTTTGAAGTAGAGGGATTGTGGTGACGAATTTGATATAGGGGAAATATGGGGAAGACGTGACAGTAGTGACGAATTGGTAATGTGTAGGTTTTGTACATAGGGGGTAAGGGCAAGGGTGGGCTAGGTAACGGGGGGGTGACGTACGGTAGGGACGAGCTTTCTCACTTCGCCCTCCGTACGCATTTCGCCTTGCATTGCCTTTTTGATGTGTACCCTTGAGACCTTACCCCTCGCTCATCTGTCTTGTCCCCCCTTTTTGTCTCCCACATGAGGACCTGAGCGCCGTTGGGCGCCGAGGGGAGCGTGCGTGGGTCGGCCATTGTGCGCCCGAAATTCCCAGAACCAGCTGTCTGCATCGATGCACCACATTATGGACCACATGTCAGTGGCCGAGCACCACTTATGGACCCCATGGGTTGGGGCATGGCCCCTCTGCTGGAACCGGCCATGAGGGCCAGAAATCTTGCTGGCGGACCTTGGCCACAGGGCACCAATGCCCCACAGGTGAACCATACACATAGTCGGCCTGGTGGGCCATAAATAAATAAAAAGGACACATTGGGTGCAAGTTTTATTGAAAATAGGCCGCCAGTAAGCAAAGCAAAGAAAATGACAACAACTGGAAGAAATAATAATAACCAGCAGAGGGAGCCGAAGAGCAAGAGATCACCTGCAGGGTTTGGGTTTGTTGGATTTATTTTATTGATGAACAGTGGTGACTGCACTGATTGGTGCTTGAGGGTGTGTTGGTGCGTTATAGGTGCTTTCATGGTGCATTGATGCAGAGCAGACTGTCCTCCCCCCAGAAAGAACAATTACAGGTCCTGGGTTAGTTTTGTAAATAAAAATAGCGTCAGTGTAAATAATGCTTCCCACCGTCAGTGTATAGTTTGAAGACCATTCCGCAATTCGGTTAACTGTGGGCGTAAGTCTGTTAGGCAGGGTGCAATGGAGCAGCGGGACACATTTATTTATGTTTTAAAACTGTCGCACTCAGGGTCAGGCTAAAAGTAGAGGGAACTACACCTACATGCCACACTAAGGTAAAAGTAATAGGCCCGGGACGTGCCTAAGGGGAGGAGGGTGCAGTGTTGTGAATATGAGAATGTTTTTTTTTATTTTGTGGTGGTGGTAAAATGTTGTAAAAGGTTGTTGTAAAAGGTTGTTGTAAAATATCACCCCTCCTCCCTCCGTTGTGGTTGTATAAAGGTCAAAGGGCGTTCCCGTAGTTAGTCCATAGAAAAACATACATGTAGGTCACGATATATCTTTTCTTTTGATAGTTATCTCTTATTCTGTGTTTTAGGATAAGGCTGTGTCTCCCATTAATTAAAAGTACTCCATTGCACCAGTGAAAGAGAATAGACCCCCTTTCCTTCCCATCCCCAAAAGCCTCGATTGCCCATATTACCTCCCCTCCGATCCAATTGCCGCCATTGGCCACGAGGCAGGGTTGGGGAAGAAAGGCGTGTCTCCACCTCGTCAGAGGTGGAGACACGCCCGTCGTCGTCCGGGGCGGAGCCCGAGGGTCGCGCGACCAACCAGGGCCGCGGTGAGTGACCCGGTAGGCGTGCTCTCGGAGTCGGCGGCTTGATTTCGCTAGAGGTGATAAAAGCGACTGTAAGGGACTGCTTTAAGAGAGAGGCCTTGGAGATGAGCATGAGATGAGAAGAGAAGAGAAGAAGAGAGAGATGCGTTTTTACAGAGGAGAGCAGAAGACAGAAAGGCCTGGAGTTGGACTTTGAGTTGGTCTGAGTTGGTTGGGAGTCGGTCGTCAAGTGCAGAGTGGTGAAGAGTCAGTCAGTAGAGGTGGTGGTCAAGTGGTTGCGTTGGTTGCGGTGAGGAGTCGGTGGTAAAGAGCGAGGGACCAAGAAAGAAAGAGAAAGAGTCCTGAAGCACGAGAGGAAGTTGTTGGACTGGGTGGGACTAAGGAAGGAGAGAGAACCCGTCACACCAATCCCCCAAGCTCCGCGTTAGCTCCACCAAGCTCCGCGTTGGCTCCACCAAGCGTTCAGCTCCACCAAGCTCCGCGTTCAGCTCCACCAAGCTCCGCGTTGGCTCCACCAAGCTCCGCGTTGGCTCCACCAAGCGCTCAGCTCCACCAAGCGTTCAGCTCCACCAAGCTCCGCGTTGGCTCCACCAAGCGTTCAGCTCCACCAAGCTCCGCGTTGGCTCCACCAAGCGTTCAGCTCCACCAAGCTCCGCGTTGGCTCCACCAAGCGTTCAGCTCCACCAAGCTCCGCGTTGGCTCCACCAAGCGTTCAGCTCCACCAAGCTCCGCGTTGGCTCCACCAAGCGTTCAGCTCCACCAAGCTCCGCGTTGGCTCCACCAAGCGTTCAGCTCCACCAAGCTCCGCGTTGGCTCCACCAAGCGTTCACCTCCAGCCATCCACCTCCTGCAATTCCCCGCGTGAGTCCGTCTTTTGTTTGTTCTGTCCTGGGTTAATTAAGTCTGTATAAGCTAGTATTTTCCCTGTGTCACCTGCGTCTTATGTGTTGTGAATAAACCTTGATTGCTTTCTTTTTGCTTGTGTGTAAATAGCCAATAAATTCAGTCGTATTTCCAAACCTTTCTTTGCCTTCTTTTTCCTCTTTGCATTCGTCGCCTTTGTCTTTTCCCCATTGGGCAGCTACGGTGCGATACGGCCAAAGTTCGGGTGGAATCGGGTGAGTTTGTTAGGTCGCGGTTCTAAACCACCGCTCGGTCAATAACATCTAACCGCGATCGGTAACAATATATATATATATATATATATATATATATATATATATGTATATGTATATATATATATATATATATATATATATACTGTATATATATATATACTGTATATATATATATATATATATATACATATAATTTTGTATACATACATGTGATAATGCATGATGATTGTACACGTAACACTACCCTTTTTGGTAGTAATATTTGGTGATGTCATGTGGAACCTCTCCACTTGTCATTACTCATATCATTTGATCTATTTTAATTACATTGAGATTTAGAGCTAGCTGTTGTCTTGTATGAATCATTTCATCTTGTTAATAAAACCAAGATGATTGTTTAAGACTGATGGTTATCTCACCTTTGCTAGCCCCGTGTCACTAATGCACACAAACCTTTGGATTGTGCACCATGATGTGGGTTCCCACCCTGTTGAGAACTTCGGTTAGTTTGCCATTACAATGCCTCATTGTCTCGTTTTGCGTTGATCAAGCATTTTAAGTTTCTCCTATAACCGCTTAACTCGCTACCGTAAAGCTTTCTCAGTCTCTACTCTCCAAGTCCGACATGTGTAGTCACCTTGTAGTGTCTTGCCATTTGTCACCTTTCTCACTCTCTACTTTTACAACTTCATTTCCTTTCGGTACGTTTCACTTGCACAACTCTTCCTTTACTGTATGTTGTGAGTACTCTTCTTTTATTTCACCCTAAGTTTTACAAGAGATTAAGAATTCTATGAAAGTTGAAGTTAGAATTACATTTTTGAAGCAGAATACTGCCTTATCCTATTCGTCATGCAGCTTTCTATGCTGGCATGGCAGCGGGGGTCAGGTCTCGTATGGTTTGCACCAAGGGAATTCTGATCAGTGACGCAATGTAATTGTCTGGACTAAGACGAGTATATGGTTGTAAAGAGGCTTTTGTTGAGGTCATAGAAATACTGTATGAACTTTTAAACCAGCTTTCCTTCATGACATTTTTGAAAGATACGGCTATCTTTCTTCCTCCCTTCGCCTCTGTCTGTCCTCCCCGTCGTTCGCCCTCTCCATCCTTCCCTTTTCTTTTCCCTCCACTTTTTATCCCAATCCCTTCTGCCCCCTCTCTTTCTCTCTCTCCTTGTGGCTGGATGCTTGTAAGACTATTTAGATTGTGCTGTTTTCAGGCCCTCTTTTTCATATCACCTGAAAAACGTTCAAGGTTTTTTTTTTTTTTTTTTGTATACAAGATCGAGGCTCGTGAAAGAGCTAACATTAATGACACAAAAAGTCAAACCGACACACAAAACACAAAAAATAAGGGGAGCGGCAGACAAGATGGGGAGAGAGGGGGAAGGACACAAACACAACATTTGAGAGCAGGTTCTCATTTAAGGGGGATTATGCACCCCGAGAATACACTGTTGGGCCATGATAATTGAACAATGAAGAACTGCCAAACAAACTGGTCTTTAAACTAGCTATAGATTCCATGGTGATTTCTATTTTCACCAATGCCGCGGAATCAACACGTTTATAGAACAATGCATTTTACAATGTTCAATCCCCAATGCCGGAGAAATTGCTTCATTGAAATGGGCATTTCTCCAATTGAGGATATTGTCTTTGCTAGAATATATTTTGGAATACCAATTATAATAACTTTTTCTTTTTTATACCTTTGCACATTGCGTATTTTACTTGTCGAAGAAATAAGGAAGATATTATTTGCTCTCGCTGCATTTATCTTGATATTCCTTACCTCACATTAACTTCCGTTTAGGGTCTTTGAAGATGTGTTTTTCTCTCTTGCTTATGTTCTCTCTCTCTCTCTCTCATTCTCTGTCCCTCTCTCATCTGTCTCTGTCGACAGGCAGCCCTCCCCATCTCTTCACCCTCTCACGCACTCCCCCTTCATTCTCATCCCATGCTCATTGCGGTTATTGCCAGTGGCGCCGGCGCAGCGCGTCCCAGTGGGAGGAGGAGAAGGAGGGGTGAGAGAGCAAAGAGAGAGAGAAAGAGGGAGGAGATAGAGAGAGCGACAGAGAGAGGGAAGCGAAAGCAAAAAGGAAAGAGAGGGACAGCGACGATAGGAAAAGTGGCGCTCAAGCAAGGCGGCAGAGGGCAGGCAAGGAACAAGCTTCTGTTTTTGTCTGCAATCAAGCGAGTTTGTTTGTCCAGGTAGGCAGACATCTGTGTGTTTTTTTTTCTTCTACAGGACACAACAATAGCGTCTCCATCTCTCTGTGTTACTATCGTATTGTCAACATCTTAGCCGCTGCATGCACATTTGTCTTATTGTCTTTCTGTTTTATCTGCAAACGCTTCATCCTGTTTGACTGTGTTTCAGTGGTTACGCATCTGTCTTTACGTGCCTCTCTTCCTGCTTTTCTCCTTCTCTTTCGCTTCATTGGCCTCCATCTTCGCTGTCTTTTTCCGCATCCTCTTCTCTATCTTGCTCATCCAGATTTTCTTCCCCTGCTGTATCTCCATTCTCTGACTCTACCACTCCCTTCCTTTCAGCTGCTTCTTGATTTTTTTTCCCCCTTTGTCATTGCTATTGTCATTGTCATAACTTAATGACCAGGATGGTCTCAGTATGAATGTTGAAACCCAGTACCCACCTTCGTACCTTCGTACCTTCGTAACGATGTGGTTGTCCTCAAGGTGGATTCGACCCACTACCACGCCACACCGGTCGCCAGGTGACCTACGAATGAGGCACTTTCGTTTCACTGTCTCAGTAATGATGCTAATGACTTGTAATCAACCACATTTCGTCTCCCCGCTCTCCCTTGTGTAATGTCCATTCTGTCTCTGTCACTGCATGTACAACTTTGAATTGTGGTGTCTTACCTTTCATATATCTGGTGTGTGTACGTGTGTGTGTGTGTCTTCCATAAAGCTGGATTCAGCACTAGGATTATGCTCTCTCTCCTCTCTATCCTTTCTCTCCTCCTTAGCCAAAGGCGCTTTCCCTACCCGGCCACTCCACTCTATTTATACCTAACTCTCTAGCATGTCCCAGCCTGCCAAACACGCTTTGCTCGTCAACCCTTGTCTTTTCATTCTCTCTCTCTCTCTCTCTCTCTCTCTCTCTCTCTCTGTCTCTGTCTCTGTCTCTCTCTCTCTCTCTCTCCCTCTCTCCCTCTCTCTCCCTCTCTTTTGCTCCTCCTCCCCTTCTCCCTTCCTCTTTCCTCTCTCCCACTCTCTCCTTGGTCCATGGTACTCTTCACCTTCAGAGATCTCTCTTAAACTGTCCGGGTCACAGATTTGACAAGAAACGTTTGGCGATTATCTAATGTTGCCATTAATGTGCTCATCTAGTATTCATACGAGGACAATTCTTTATTTTTTATTACTTGACAATATATTGGTAACAATTTTGTCTGGGCTTTCTTACAATATCTTCTTGGAATGTTTTTTTTGTCATTATCTATCCTAGATGGAGAACTGAGTATCATCCCATTGTGCTTAGAGGTCTGGCAGCCTCGTATGAGACAAAGACGGACAGATAGTCGGACATATAATGGAAATCAGATTCAGGACAGTCAATGATAACAAAACGCAAAATCCGTCCGTAAATGCCGAACAGTAATTAGGTTTCCTTGGCTGTAAGGTTCTTTATCTGGATTAACAGTGCAGTTCATGCTTTTCATGTTGTCATTTCTGTGCAAGTGAGAGCTCAAAGTGGTCTTCTGTGGCTTCTTTTCTTCAGTCTCCCCTTTTCTTTTTCGCTGTTCTTCGCTGCTTGATCTCCAAGCTCCCAGCCTGTTTGACATGCCTGGTATTTGGTGGGGGTCTGTGCGGAAGGGGTGTGGGGTCGCGCCCATTCCCATCTTCGGTGGACGCTATGACACTGTCTTTTTCATGCTCTTTGTCTCCGTCTGCACCTCTAGCTTTGTGTCTGGTTTCTGTACGTCTCCATCTGTCTGTCTGAATGTCAGTGCTCTCCGTCTCTCTCCCTTGCTCCCCCTCTCCGTCTCTTACTCCATTCAAACAGAAACATTACTGTCCATGACGAGTGCTAATATTAACTGGTTAAAATCCATGTGACCATTGTCCTGTACACTGCCTGATCCGTGGTAATGCTCTGTGCAGATATCCTTCTTTCCTCTGCATTTTAAGCTCATTTTGTTTTGCCGAACAAGCATAAAGGCAGAAACACATACTATCAAGACCGGTGTTTTCAATGCTGGCTTCAGAAT